>NW_027507903.1:692459085-692709085 GCF_037356315.1 Lithobates pipiens | reverse complement strand
TATATAAGGACCGGGACCTAACTATGTACACGGGACACAGTCAGGACTATCTCATTCCTATATCTCATTATATAAGGACCGGGACCTAACTCTGTACACGGGACACAGTCAGGACTATCTCATTCCTATATCTCATTATATAAGGACCGGGACCTAACTATGTACACGGGACACAGTCAGGACTATCTCATTCCTATATCTCATTATATAAGGACCAGGACCTAACTCTGTACACAGGACACAGTCAGGACTATCTCATTCCTATATCTCATTATATAAGGACCGGGACCTAACTATGTACACGGGACACAGTCAGGACTATCTCATTCCTATATCTCATTATATAAGGACCAGGACCTAACTATGTACACGGGACACAGTCAGGACTATCTCATTCCTATATCTCATTATATAAGGACCGGGACCTAACTCTGTACACAGGACACAGTCAGGACTATCTCATTCCTATATCTCATTATATAAGGACCGGGACCTAACTCTGTACACGGGACACAGTCAGGACTATCTCATTCCTATATCTCATTATATAAGGACCAGGACCTAACTATGTACACGGGACACAGTCAGGACTATCTCATTCCTATATCTCATTATATAAGGACCAGGACCTAACTCTGTACACAGGACACAGTCAGGACTATCTCATTCCTATATCTCATTATATAAGGACCGGGACCTAACTCTGTACACAGGACACAGTCAGGACTATCTCATTCCTATATCTCATTATATAAGGACCGGGACCTAACTATGTACACGGGACACAGTCAGGACTATCTCATTCCTATATCTCATTATATAAGGACCAGGACCTAACTATGTACACAGGACACAGTCAGGACTATCTCATTCCTATATATCATTATATAAGGACCGGGACCTAACTCTGTACACAGGACACAGTCAGGACTATCTCATTCCTATATATCATTATATAAGGACCGGGACCTAACTATGTACACGGGACACAGTCAGGACTATCTCATTCCTATATCTCATTATATAAGGACCAGGACCTAACTATGTACACGGGACACAGTCAGGACTATCTCATTCCTATATCTCATTATATAAGGACCGGGACCTAACTATGTACACAGGACACAGTCAGGACTATCTCATTCCTATATCTCATTATATAAGGACCGGGACCTAACTATGTACACGGGACACAGTCAGGACTATCTCATTCCTATATCTCATTATATAAGGACCGGGACCTAACTATGTACACGGGACACAGTCAGGACTATCTCATTCCTATATCTCATTATATAAGGACCGGGACCTAACTATGTACACGGGACACCGTCAGGACTATCTCATTCCTATATCTCATTATATAAGGACCGGGACCTAACTCTGTACACAGTCAGGATTATCTCATTCCTATATCTCATTATATAAGGACCAGGACCTAACTCTGTACACAGGACACAGTCAGGACTATGTCATTCCTATATATCATTATATAAGGACCGGGACCTAACTCTGTACACAGGACACAGTCAGGACTATCTCATTCCTATATCTCATTATATAAGGACCAGGACCTAACTCTGTACACAGGACACAGTCAGGACTATCTCATTCCTATATCTCATTATATAAGGACCGGGACCTAACTCTGTACACAGGACACAGTCAGGACTATCTCATTCCTATATCTCATTATATAAGGACCGGGACCTAACTCTGTACACGGGACACAGTCAGGACTATCTCATTCCTATATCTCATTATATAAGGACCGGGACCTAACTCTGTACACAGGACACAGTCAGGACTATCTCATTCCTATATCTCATTATATAAGGACCGGGACCTAACTATGTACACGGGACACAGTCAGGACTATCTCATTCCTATATCTCATTATATAAGGACCAGGACCTAACTCTGTACACAGGACACAGTCAGGACTATGTCATTCCTATATATCATTATATAAGGACCGGGACCTAACTCTGTACACAGGACACAGTCAGGACTATCTCATTCCTATATCTCATTATATAAGGACCAGGACCTAACTCTGTACACAGGACACAGTCAGGACTATCTCATTCCTATATCTCATTATATAAGGACCGGGACCTAACTCTGTACACAGGACACAGTCAGGACTATCTCATTCCTATATCTCATTATATAAGGACCGGGACCTAACTCTGTACACGGGACACAGTCAGGACTATCTCATTCCTATATCTCATTATATAAGGACCGGGACCTAACTCTGTACACAGGACACAGTCAGGACTATCTCATTCCTATATCTCATTATATAAGGACCGGGACCTAACTATGTACACGGGACACAGTCAGGACTATCTCATTCCTATATCTCATTATATAAGGACCGGGACCTAACTATGTACACAGGACACAGTCAGGACTATCTCATTCCTATATCTCATTATATAAGGACCGGGACCTAACTCTGTACACAGGACACAGTCAGGACTATCTCATTCCTATATCTCATTATATAAGGACCGGGACCTAACTCTGTACACAGGACACAGTCAGGACTATCTCATTCCTGTTTTTTGGTCCCTGTGTTGTCCTCGTCGTCTCCTCCACTCTCTGACCCTTTGAGATGCCCACCAGTCAGTCCCAGAGACCGGGACTTCATGAAGGACTCCACCAGAGGTCACTTCTCAATAACAGAGTTTTGTGAACTATAATATACAGATGGCACCTCATTCACACCCCCAATTGTATCGCCCTTTGGCATCAGTCTGAAGAGGATACATAACCCCCCCGCACCCCCTGGCAGAGTCGGGACTAATACTGACTAACCCTTTCTTCCCCAGCAATGATCCTCATGTTCTACTTTGTTTTCTACGCCTTCCTCACGGCCGTCTTCATTCTCAGTATGTGGGTGATGCTGCAGACCATCGACGAATATAATCCAAAATACTCCGATCGACTGGTCAATCCAGGTGAGAGAACCTCCCCCCCCGACCCTCATCATCTACCTCTTGTGGGGGTTTCCTATATTCATGTACCATAGCTGGTGGAAGGATGTAATGGGGACAGCTGTATACAAACTTCTAAACCTTCATGTAAAGAGGGGGCTGCCAGGAAAATGGAGAGCAGGACTTGGTTCTGGAGAGCTGTCAGTCTTTGGGTAGAACATGGTGGAGTGGGTGAGTGGTCAGCCTTTGGGTAGAACATGGTGGAGTGGGTGAGTGGTCAGCCTTTGGGTAGAACATGGTGGAGTGGGTGAGTGGTCAGCCTTTGGGTAGAACATGATGGAGTGGGTAAGCGGTCAGCCTTTGGATAGGGCATGGTGGAGTGGGTGAGCCATAATATTTTGAGGTTCAGGAGAGCTGTCAGTCTTTAAGGGAAACATGGTGGAGTGGGTCTTTAGGGAGAAGCTGGTGGAGTGAGTCTTTAGGGAGAAGCTGGTGGAGTGAGTCTTTAGGGAGAACCTGGTAGAGTGGGTCTTTAGGGAGAAGCTGGTGGAGTGAGTCTTTAGGGAGAACCTGGTAGAGTGGGTCTTTAGGGAGAAGCTGGTGGAGTGGGTCTTTAGGGAGAACCTGGTAGAGTGGGTCTTTAGGGAGAAGCTGGTGGAGTGAGTCTTTAGGGAGAACCTGGTAGAGTGAGTCTTTAGGGAGAACCTGGTGGAGTGGGTCTTTAGGGAGAACCTGGTGGAGTGGGTCTTTAGGGAGAACCTGGTGGAGTGGGTCTTTAGGGAGAACCTGGTAGAGTGGGTCTTTAGGGAGAAGCTGGTGGAGTGAGTCTTTAGGGAGAACCTGGTAGAGTGAGTCTTTAGGGAGAACCTGGTGGAGTGGGTCTTTAGTGAGAACCTGGTGGAGTGAGTCTTTAGGGAGAACCTGGTAGAGTGAGTCTTTAGGGAGAACCTGGTAGAGTGGGTCTTTAGGGAGAAGCTGGTGGAGTGAGTCTTTAGGGAGAAGCTGGTGGAGTGAGTCTTTAGGGAGAAGCTGGTGGAGTGAGTCTTTAGGGAGAAGCTGGTGGAGTGGGTCTTTAGGGAGAACCTGGTAGAGTGAGTCTTTAGGGAGAACCTGGTAGAGTGGGTCTTTAGGGAGAACCTGGTAGAGTGGGTCTTTAGGGAGAACCTGGTGGAGTGGGTCTTTAGGGAGAACCTGGTAGAGTGGGTCTTTAGGGAGAACCTGGTAGAGTGAGTCTTTAGGGAGAAGCTGGTGGAGTGAGTCTTTAGGGAGAAGCTGGTAGAGTGGGTCTTTAGGGAGAACCTGGTAGAGTGGGTCTTTAGGGAGAACCTGGTAGAGTGGGTCTTTAGGGAGAACCTGGTGGAGTGGGTCTTTAGGGAGAACCTGGTAGAGTGGGTCTTTAGGGAGAACCTGGTAGAGTGAGTCTTTAGGGAGAAGCTGGTGGAGTGAGTCTTTAGGGAGAAGCTGGTAGAGTGGGTCTTTAGGGAGAACCTGGTAGAGTGGGTCTTTAGGGAGAACCTGGTAGAGTGGGTCTTTAGGGAGAACATGGTAGAGTGGGTCTTTAGGGAGAACCTGGTGGAGTGGGTCTTTAGGGAGAACATGGTAGAGTGGGTCTTTAGGGAGAACATGGTAGAGTGGGTCTTTAGGGAGAACCTGGTAGAGTGGGTCTTTAGGGAGAACCTGGTAGAGTGGGTCTTTAGGGAGAAGCTGGTGGAGTGGGTCTTTAGGGAGAACCTGGTAGAGTGAGTCTTTAGGGAGAAGCTGGTGGAGTGAGTCTTTAGGGAGAAGCTGGTAGAGTGGGTCTTTAGGGAGAACCTGGTAGAGTGGGTCTTTAGGGAGAACCTGGTAGAGTGGGTCTTTAGGGAGAACATGGTAGAGTGGGTCTTTAGGGAGAACCTGGTGGAGTGGGTCTTTAGGGAGAACCTGGTAGAGTGGGTCTTTAGGGAGAAGCTGGTGGAGTGAGTCTTTAGGGAGAAGCTGGTGGAGTGAGTCTTTAGGGAGAACCTGGTAGAGTGGGTCTTTAGGGAGAACCTGGTGGAGTGGGTCTTTAGGGAGAACCTGGTGGAGTGAGTCTTTAGGGAGAACCTGGTAGAGTGGGTCTTTAGGGAGAAGCTGGTGGAGTGAGTCTTTAGGGAGAAGCTGGTGGAGTGAGTCTTTAGGGAGAACCTGGTGGAGTGGGTCTTTAGGGAGAACCTGGTGGAGTGGGTCTTTAGGGAGAACCTGGTAGAGTGGGTCTTTAGGGAGAAGCTGGTGGAGTGAGTCTTTAGGGAGAACCTGGTAGAGTGAGTCTTTAGGGAGAACCTGGTGGAGTGGGTCTTTAGGGAGAACCTGGTAGAGTGGGTCTTTAGGGAGAAGCTGGTGGAGTGAGTCTTTAGGGAGAACCTGGTGGAGTGGGTCTTTAGGGAGAACCTGGTGGAGTGAGTCTTTAGGGAGAACCTGGTGGAGTGGGTCTTTAGGGAGAACCTGGTGGAGTGAGTCTTTAGGGAGAACCTGGTAGAGTGGGTCTTTAGGGAGAACCTGGTGGAGTGGGTCTTTAGGGAGAACCTGGTGGAGTGAGTCTTTAGGGAGAACCTGGTGGAGTGGGTCTTTAGGGAGAACCTGGTGGAGTGAGTCTTTAGGGAGAACCTGGTAGAGTGGGTCTTTAGGGAGAAGCTGGTGGAGTGGGTCTTTAGGGAGAAGCTGGTGGAGTGAGTCTTTAGGGAGAACCTGGTAGAGTGGGTCTTTAGGGAGAAGCTGGTGGAGTGGGTCTTTAGGGAGAAGCTGGTGGAGTGAGTCTTTAGGGAGAACCTGGTGGAGTGAGTCTTTAGGGAGAACCTGGTGGAGTGGGTCTTTAGGGAGAACCTGGTAGAGTGGGTCTTTAGGGAGAACCTGGTGGAGTGAGTCTTTAGGGAGAACCTGGTGGAGTGAGTCTTTAGGGAGAACCTGGTAGAGTGGGTCTTTAGGGAGAACCTGGTGGAGTGGGTCTTTAGGGAGAACCTGGTGGAGTGGATCTTTAGGGAGAACCTGGTGGAGTGGGTCTTTAGGGAGAACCTGGTGGAGTGGGTCTTTAGGGAGAACCTGGTAGAGTGGGTCTTTAGGGAGAACCTGGTAGAGTGGGTCTTTAGGGAGAACCTGGTGGAGTGGGTCTTTAGGAAAAACATGGTGGAGTGGGTCTTTAGGGAGAACCTGGTGGAGTGGGTCTTTAGGAAAAACATGGTGGAGTGGGTCTTTAGGGAGAACATGGTGGAGTGGGTCTTTAGGGAGAACCTGGTAGAGTGGGTCTTTAGGGAGAACCTGGTAGAGTGGGTCTTTAGGGAGAACCTGGTAGAGTGGGTCTTTAGGGAGAACATGGTGGAGTGGGTGAATTGTCAGTCTTCGGGGGGAACATGGTGGAGTGGGTGAATTGTCAGTCTTCGGGGGGAACATGGTGGAGTGGGTGAATTGTCAGTTTTCGGGGGGAACATGGTGGAGTGGGTGAATTGTCAGTCTTCGGGGGGAACATGGTGGAGTGGGTGAATTGTCAGTCTCTGGGGGGAACATGGTGGAGTGGGTGAATTGTCAGTCTTCGGGGAGAACATGGTGGAGTGGGTGAATTGTCAGTCTTCGGGGGGAACATGGTGGAGTGGGTGAATTGTCAGTCCTCGGGGGAGAACATGATGGAGTGGGTGAATTGTCAGTCTTCGGGGGGAACATGGTGGAGTGGGTGAATTGTCAGTCTTTGGGGGGAACATGGTGGAGTGGGTGAATTGTCAGTCTTCGGGGGGAACATGGTGAAGTGGGTGAATTGTCAGTCTTCGGGGGGGAACATGGTGGAGTGGGTGAATTGTCAGTCTTCGGGGGGAACATGGTGGAGTGGGTGAATTGTCAGTCTTCGGGGAGAACATGGTGGAGTGGGTGAATTGTCAGTCTTCGGGGGGAACATGGTGAAGTGGGTGAATTGTCAGTCTTCGGGGGGGAACATGGTGGAGTGGGTGAATTGTCAGTCTTCGGGGGGAACATGGTGGAGTGGGTGAATTGTCAGTCTTCGGGGGGAACATGGTGGAGTGGGTGAATTGTCAGTCTTCGGGGAGAACATGGTGGAGTGGGTGAATTGTCAGTCTTCGGGGGGAACATGGTGGAGTGGGTGAATTGTCAGTTTTCGGGGGGAACATGGTGGAGTGGGTGAATTGTCAGTCTTCGGGGGGAACATGGTGGAGTGGGTGAATTGTCAGTCTTCGGGGGGAACATGGTGGAGTGGGTGAATTGTCAGTCTTCGGGGGGAACATGGTGGAGTGGGTGAATTGTCAGTCTTCGGGGGGGAGAACATGGTGGAGTGGGTGAATTGTCAGTCTTTGGAGGGAACATGGTGGAGTTGGTGAATTGTCAGTCTTCGGGGGGAACATGGTGGAGTGGGTGAATTGTCAGTCTTCGGGGGGTGAACATGGTGGAGTGGGTGAATTGTCAGTCTCTGGGGGGAACATGGTGGAGTGGGTGAATTGTCAGTCTTCGGGGGGAACATGGTGGAGTGGGTGAATTGTCGGTCTCTGGGGGGAACATGGTGGAGTGGGTGAATTGTCAGCCTTTGGGTAGAACATGGGGGAGTGGGTGAATTGTCAGTCTTCGGGGGGAACATGGTGGAGTGGGTGAATTGTCAGTTTTCGGGGGGAACATGGTGGAGTGGGTGAATTGTCAGTCTTCGGGGGGAACATGGTGGAGTGGGTGAATTGTCAGTCTTCGGGGGGAACATGGTGGAGTGGGTGAATTGTCAGTCTTCGGGGGGAACATGGTGGAGTGGGTGAATTGTCAGTCTTCGGGGGGAACATGGTGGAGTGGGTGAATTGTCAGTCTTCGGGGTGAACATGGTGGAGTGGGTGAATTGTCAGTTCTCTGGGGGGAACATGGTGGGGTGGGTGAATTGTCAGTCTTCAGGGGGAACATGGTGGAGTGGGTGAATTGTCAGTCTTCGGGGGGAACATGGTGGAGTGGGTGAATTGTCAGTCTTCGGGGGGAACATGGTGGAGTGGGTGAATTGTCAGTCTTCGGGGGGAACATGGTGGAGTGGATGAATTGTCAGTCTTCGGGGGGAACATGGTGGAGTGGGTGAATTGTCAGTCTTCGGGGGGAACATGGTGGAGTGGGTGAATTGTCAGTCTTCGGGGGGAACATGGTGGAGTGGGTGAATTGTCAGTCTTCGGGGGGAACATGGTGGAGTGGGTGAATTGTCAGTCTTCGGGGGGAACATGGTGGAGTGGGTGAATTGTCAGTCTTCGGGGAGAACATGGTGGAGTGGGTGAATTGTCAGTCTCTGGGGGGAACATGGTGGAGTGGGTGAATTGTCAGTCTTCGGGGGGAACATGGTGGAGTGGGTGAATTGTCAGTCTCTGGGGGGAACATGGTGGAGTGGGTGAATTGTCAGTCTTTGGGGGGGAACATGGTGGAGTGGGTGAATTGTCAGTCTCTGGGGGGAACATGGTGAAGTGGGTGAATTGTCAGTCTTCGGGGAGAACATGGTGGAGTGGGTGAATTGTCAGTCTCTGGGGTGAACATGGTGGAGTGGGTGAATTGTCAGTCTTCGGGGGAGAACATGGTGGGGTGGGTGAATTGTCAGTCTTCGGGGAGAACATGGTGGAGTGGGTGAATTGTCAGTCTCTGGGGGGAACATGGTGGAGTGGGTGAATTGTCAGTCTCTGGGGGGAACATGGTGGAGTGGGTGAATTGTCAGTCTTCGGGGGGAACATGGTGGAGTGGGTGAATTGTCAGTCTTTGGTGGGAACATGGTGGAGTGGGTGAATTGTCAGTCTTTGGGGAGAACATGGTGGAGTGGGTGAATTGTCAGTCTTCGGGGGGAACATGGTGGAGTGGGTGAATTGTCAGTCTTCGGGGGGAACATGGTGGAGTGGGTGAATTGTCAGTCTTCGGGGGGAACATGGTGGAGTGGGTGAATTGTCAGTCTCTGGGGGGAACATGGTGGAGTGGGTGAATTGTCAGTCTCTGGGGGGAACATGGTGGAGTGGGTGAATTGTCAGTCTCTGGGGGGAACATGGTGGAGTTGGTGAATTGTCAGTCTTCGGGGGGAACATGGTGGAGTGGGTGAATTGTCAGTCTTCGGGGGGAACATGGTGGAGTGGGTGAATTGTCAGTCTTCGGGGGGAACATGGTGGAGTGGGTGAATTGTCAGTCTCTGGGGGGAACATGGTGGAGTGGGTGAATTGTCAGTCTCTGGGGGGAACATGGTGGAGTGGGTGAATTGTCAGTCTTCGGGGGGAACATGGTGAAGTGGGTGAATTGTCAGTTTTCGGGGGGAACATGGTGGAGTGGGTGAATTGTCAGTCTTCGGGGGGAACATGGTGGAGTGGGTGAATTGTCAGTCTTCGGGGGGAACATGGTGGAGTTGGTGAATTGTCAGTCTTCGGGGAGAACATGGTGGAGTGGGTGAATTGTCAGTCTTCGGGGGGTGAACATGGTGGAGTGGGTGAATTGTCAGTTTTCGGGGGGAACATGGTGGAGTGGGTGAATTGTCAGTCTTCGGGGGGAACATGGTGGAGTGGGTGAATTGTCAGTCTTCGGGGGGAACATGGTGGAGTGGGTGAATTGTCAGTCTTCGGGGAGAACATGGTGGAGTGGGTGAATTGTCAGTCTTCGGGGGGAACATGGTGGAGTGGGTGAATTGTCAGTCTCTGGGGGGAACATGGTGGAGTGGGTGAATTGTCAGTCTCTGGGGGGAACATGGTGGAGTGGGTGAATTGTCAGTCTTCAGGGGGAACATGGTGGAGTGGGTGAATTGTCAGTCTTCGGGGGGAACATGGTGGAGTGGGTGAATTGTCAGTCTCTGGGGGGAACATGGTGGAGTGGGTGAATTGTCAGTCTTCGGGGGGAACATGGTGGAGTGGGTGAATTGTCAGTCTTCAGGGGGAACATGGTGGAGTGGGTGAATTGTCAGTCTTTGGGGGAGAACATGGTGGAGTGGGTGAATTGTCAGTCTTCAGGGGGAACATGGTGGAGTGGGTGAATTGTCAGTCTCTGGGGGGAACATGGTGGAGTGGGTGAATTGTCAGTCTCTGGGGGGAACATGGTGCAGTGGGTGAATTGTCAGTCTTCGGGGGGAACATGGTGAAGTGGGTGAATTGTCAGTTTTCGGGGGGAACATGGTGGAGTGGGTGAATTGTCAGTCTTCGGGGGGAACATGGTGGAGTGGGTGAATTGTCAGTCTTCGGGGGGAACATGGTGGAGTGGGTGAATTGTCAGTCTTTGGGTAGAACATGGTGGAGTGGGTGAATTGTCAGTCTTCGGGGGAGAACATGGTGGGGTGGGTGAATTGTCAGTCTTCGGGGAGAACATGGTGGAGTGGGTGAATTGTCAGTCTTCGGGGGGTGAACATGGTGGAGTGGGTGAATTGTCAGTCTCTGGGGGGAACATGGTGGAGTGGGTGAATTGTCAGTCTCTGGGGGGAACATGGTGGAGTGGGTGAATTGTCAGTCTTCGGGGGGAACATGGTGGAGTGGGTGAATTGTCAGTCTTTGGTGGGAACATGGTGGAGTGGGTGAATTGTCAGTCTTTGGGGAGAACATGGTGGAGTGGGTGAATTGTCAGACTTCGGGGGGAACATGGTGGAGTGGGTGAATTGTCAGTCTTCGGGGGGAACATGGTAGAGTGGGTGAATTGTCAGTCTTCAGGGGGAACATGGTGGAGTGGGTGAATTGTCAGTCTTCGGGGGGGAACATGGTGGAGTGGGTGAATTGTCAGTCTCTGGGGGGAACATGGTGGAGTGGGTGAATTGTCAGTCTTCGGGGGGAACATGGTGGAGTGGGTGAATTGTCAGTCTTCGGGGGGAACATGGTGGAGTGGGTGAATTGTCAGTCTTCGGGGGGAACATGGTGGAGTGGGTGAATTGTCAGTCTTCAGGGGGAACATGGTGGAGTGGGTGAATTGTCAGTCTCTGGGGGGAACATGGTGGAGTGGGTGAATTGTCAGTCTTTGGGGAGAACATGGTGGAGTGGGTGAATTGTCAGTCTTTGGGGAGAACATGGTGGAGTGGGTGAATTGTCAGTCTTCGGGGGGAACATGGTGGAGTGGGTGAATTGTCAGTCTTCGGGGGAGAACATGGTGGAGTGGGTGAATTGTCAGTCTTTGGGGAGAACATGGTGGAGTGGGTGAATTGTCAGTCTTTGGGGAGAACATGGTGGAGTGGGTGAATTGTCAGTCTTCGGGGGGAACATGGTGGAGTGGGTGAATTGTCAGTCTTCGGGGGAGAACATGGTGGGGTGGGTGAATTGTCAGTCTTCGGGGGGAACATGGTGGAGTTGGTGAATTGTCAGTCTTCGGGGAGAACATGGTGGAGTGGGTGAATTGTCAGTTTTCGGGGGGAACATGGTGGAGTGGGTGAATTGTCAGTCTTCGGGGGGAACATGGTGGAGTGGGTGAATTGTCAGTCTTCGGGGGGAACATGGTGGAGTGGGTGAATTGTCAGTCTTGGAGGGAACATGGTGGAGTTGGTGAATTGTCAGTCTTCGGGGGGAACATGGTGGAGTGGGTGAATTGTCAGTCTCTGGGGGGAACATGGTGGAGTGGGTGAATTGTCAGTCTTCAGGGGGAACATGGTGGAGTGGGTGAATTGTCAGTCTTCGGGGGGAACATGGTGGAGTGGGTGAATTGTCAGTCTCTGGGGGGAACATGGTGGAGTGGGTGAATTGTCAGTCTTCGGGGGGAACATGGTGGAGTGGGTGAATTGTCAGTCTTCGGGGGGAACATGGTGGAGTGGGTGAATTGTCAGTCTTCGGGGGGAACATGGTGGAGTGGGTGAATTGTCAGTCTTCGGGGGGAACATGGTGGAGTGGGTGAATTGTCAGTCTTCAGGGGGAACATGGTGGAGTGGGTGAATTGTCAGTCTTTGGGGGAGAACATGGTGGAGTGGGTGAATTGTCAGTCTTCAGGGGGAACATGGTGGAGTGGGTGAATTGTCAGTCTCTGGGGGGAACATGGTGGAGTGGGTGAATTGTCAGTCTCTGGGGGGAACATGGTGGAGTGGGTGAATTGTCAGTCTTCGGGGGGAACATGGTGGAGTGGGTGAATTGTCAGTTTTCGGGGGGAACATGGTGGAGTGGGTGAATTGTCAGTCTTCGGGGGGAACATGGTGGAGTGGGTGAATTGTCAGTCTTTGGGTAGAACATGGTGGAGTGGGTGAATTGTCAGTCTTTGGGTAGAACATGGTGGAGTGGGTGAATTGTCAGTCTTCGGGGAGAACATGGTGGAGTGGGTGAATTGTCAGGCTCTGGGGGGAACATGGTGGGGTGGGTGAATTGTCAGTCTTCGGGGGGAACATGGTGGAGTTGGTGAATTGTCAGTCTTCGGGGGGAACATGGTGGAGTGGGTGAATTGTCAGTCTTCGGGGGGAACATGGTGGAGTGGGTGAATTGTCAGTCTTCGGGGGGAACATGGTGGAGTTGGTGAATTGTCAGTCTTCGGGGAGAACATGGTGGAGTGGGTGAATTGTCAGTTTTCGGGGGGAACATGGTGGAGTGGGTGAATTGTCAGTCTTCGGGGGGAACATGGTGGAGTGGGTGAATTGTCAGTCTTTGGAGGGAACATGGTGGAGTGGGTGAATTGTCAGTCTTCGGGGGGAACATGGTGGAGTGGGTGAATTGTCAGTCTTCGGGGGGAACATGGTGGAGTGGGTGAATTGTCAGTCTTCGGGGGGAACATGGTGGAGTGGGTGAATTGTCAGTCTTTGGAGGGAACATGGTGGAGTTGGTGAATTGTCAGTCTTCGGGGGGAACATGGTGGAGTGGGTGAATTGTCAGTCTCTGGGGGGAACATGGTGGAGTGGGTGAATTGTCAGTCTTCAGGGGGAACATGGTGGAGTGGGTGAATTGTCAGTCTTCGGGGGGAACATGGTGGAGTGGGTGAATTGTCAGTCTCAGGGGGGAACATGGTGGAGTGGGTGAATTGTCAGTCTTCGGGGGGAACATGGTGGAGTGGGTGAATTGTCAGTCTTTGGTGGGAACATGGTGGAGTGGGTGAATTGTCAGTCTTTGGGGAGAACATGGTGGAGTGGGTGAATTGTCAGTCTTCGGGGGGAACATGGTGGAGTGGGTGAATTGTCAGTCTTCGGGGGGAACATGGTGGAGTGGGTGAATTGTCAGTCTCTGGGGGGAACATGGTGGAGTGGGTGAATTGTCAGTCTTCGGGGGGAACATGGTGGAGTGGGTGAATTGTCAGTCTTCGGGGGGAACATGGTGGAGTGGGTGAATTGTCAGTCTTCAGGGGGAACATGGTGGAGTGGGTGAATTGTCAGTCTTCGGGGAGAACATGGTGGAGTGGGTGAATTGTCAGTCTTCGGGGGGAACATGGTGGAGTGGGTGAATTGTCAGTCTTCGGGGGGAACATGGTGGAGTCGGTGAATTGTCAGTCTTTGGGGGAGAACATGGTGGAGTGGGTGAATTGTCAGTCTTCAGGGGGAACATGGTGGAGTGGGTGAATTGTCAGTCTCTGTGGGGAACATGGTGGAGTGGGTGAATTGTCAGTCTCTGGGGGGAACATGGTGGAGTGGGTGAATTGTCAGTCTTCGGGGGGAACATGGTGAAGTGGGTGAATTGTCAGTTTTCGGGGGGAACATGGTGGAGTGGGTGAATTGTCAGTCTTCGGGGGGGAACATGGTGGAGTGGGTGAATTGTCAGTCTTCGGGGGGAACATGGTGGAGTGGGTGAATTGTCAGTCTCTGGGGGGAACATGGTGGAGTGGGTGAATTGTCAGTCTTCGGGGGGAACATGGTGGAGTGGGTGAATTGTTAGTCTTCGGGGGGAACATGGTGGAGTGGGTGAATTGTCAGTCTTCGGGGAGAACATGGTGGAGTGGGTGAATTGTCAGTTTTCGGGGGGAACATGGTGGAGTGGGTGAATTGTCAGTCTTCGGGGGGAACATGGTGGAGTGGGTGAATTGTCAGTCTTCGGGGGGAACATGGTGGAGTGGGTGAATTGTCAGTCTTTGGAGGGAACATGGTGGAGTGGGTGAATTGTCAGTCTTCGGGGGGAACATGGTGGAGTGGGTGAATTGTCAGTCTTCGGGGGGAACATGGTGGAGTGGGTGAATTGTCAGTCTTTGGGGAGAACATGGTGGAGTGGGTGAATTGTCAGTCTTTGGAGGGAACATGGTGGAGTGGGTGAATTGTCAGTCTTCGGGGGGAACATGGTGGAGTGGGTGAATTGTCAGTCTTCGGGGGGTGAACATGGTGGAGTGGGTGAATTGTCAGGCTCTGGGGGGAACATGGTGGAGTGGGTGAATTGTCAGTCTTCGGGGGGAACATGGTGGAGTGGGTGAATTGTCGGTCTCTGGGGGGAACATGGTGGAGTGGGTGAATTGTCAGCCTTTGGGTAGAACATGGTGGAGTGGGTGAATTGTCAGTCTTCGGGGGGAACATGGTGGAGTGGGTGAATTGTCAGTCTTCGGGGGGAACATGGTGGAGTGGGTGAATTGTCAGTCTTCGGGGGGAACATGGTGGAGTGGGTGAATTGTTAGTCTTCGGGGGGAACATGGTGGAGTGGGTGAATTGTCAGTCTTCGGGGAGAACATGGTGGAGTGGGTGAATTGTCAGTTTTCGGGGGGAACATGGTGGAGTGGGTGAATTGTCAGTCTTCGGGGGGAACATGGTGGAGTGGGTGAATTGTCAGTCTTCGGGGGGAACATGGTGGAGTGGGTGAATTGTCAGTCTTTGGGTAGAACATGGTGGAGTGGGTGAATTGTCAGTCTTCGGGGAGAACATGGTGGAGTGGGTGAATTGTCAGGCTCTGGGGGGAACATGGTGGGGTGGGTGAATTGTCAGTCTTCGGGGGGAACATGGTGGAGTTGGTGAATTGTCAGTCTTCGGGGGGAACATGGTGGAGTGGGTGAATTGTCAGTCTTCGGGGGGAACATGGTGGAGTGGGTGAATTGTTAGTCTTCGGGGGGAACATGGTGGAGTTGGTGAATTGTCAGTCTTCGGGGAGAACATGGTGGAGTGGGTGAATTGTCAGTCTTCGGGGGGAACATGGTGGAGTGGGTGAATTGTCAGTCTTCGGGGGGAACATGGTGGAGTGGGTGAATTGTCAGTCTTCGGGGGGAACATGGTGGAGTGGGTGAATTGTCAGTCTTCGGGGAGAACATGGTGGAGTGGGTGAATTGTCAGTCTTCGGGGGGAACATGGTGGAGTGGGTGAATTGTCAGTCTTCGGGGGGAACATGGTGGAGTCGGTGAATTGTCAGTCTTTGGGGGAGAACATGGTGGAGTGGGTGAATTGTCAGTCTTCAGGGGGAACATGGTGGAGTGGGTGAATTGTCAGTCTCTGGGGGGAACATGGTGGAGTGGGTGAATTGTCAGTCTCTGGGGGGAACATGGTGGAGTGGGTGAATTGTCAGTCTTCGGGGGGAACATGGTGAAGTGGGTGAATTGTCAGTTTTCGGGGGGAACATGGTGGAGTGGGTGAATTGTCAGTCTTCGGGGGGGAACATGGTGGAGTGGGTGAATTGTCAGTCTTCGGGGGGAACATGGTGGAGTGGGTGAATTGTCAGTCTCTGGGGGGAACATGGTGGAGTGGGTGAATTGTCAGTCTTCGGGGGGAACATGGTGGAGTGGGTGAATTGTTAGTCTTCGGGGGGAACATGGTGGAGTGGGTGAATTGTCAGTCTTCGGGGAGAACATGGTGGAGTGGGTGAATTGTCAGTTTTCGGGGGGAACATGGTGGAGTGGGTGAATTGTCAGTCTTCGGGGGGAACATGGTGGAGTGGGTGAATTGTCAGTCTTCGGGGGGAACATGGTGGAGTGGGTGAATTGTCAGTCTTTGGAGGGAACATGGTGGAGTGGGTGAATTGTCAGTCTTCGGGGGGAACATGGTGGAGTGGGTGAATTGTCAGTCTTCGGGGGGAACATGGTGGAGTGGGTGAATTGTCAGTCTTTGGGGAGAACATGGTGGAGTGGGTGAATTGTCAGTCTTTGGAGGGAACATGGTGGAGTGGGTGAATTGTCAGTCTTCGGGGGGAACATGGTGGAGTGGGTGAATTGTCAGTCTTCGGGGGGTGAACATGGTGGAGTGGGTGAATTGTCAGGCTCTGGGGGGAACATGGTGGAGTGGGTGAATTGTCAGTCTTCGGGGGGAACATGGTGGAGTGGGTGAATTGTCGGTCTCTGGGGGGAACATGGTGGAGTGGGTGAATTGTCAGCCTTTGGGTAGAACATGGTGGAGTGGGTGAATTGTCAGTCTTCGGGGGGAACATGGTGGAGTGGGTGAATTGTCAGTCTTCGGGGGGAACATGGTGGAGTGGGTGAATTGTCAGTCTTCGGGGGGAACATGGTGGAGTGGGTGAATTGTTAGTCTTCGGGGGGAACATGGTGGAGTGGGTGCATTGTCAGTCTTCGGGGAGAACATGGTGGAGTGGGTGAATTGTCAGTTTTCGGGGGGAACATGGTGGAGTGGGTGAATTGTCAGTCTTCGGGGGGAACATGGTGGAGTGGGTGAATTGTCAGTCTTCGGGGGGAACATGGTGGAGTGGGTGAATTGTCAGTCTTTGGGTAGAACATGGTGGAGTGGGTGAATTGTCAGTCTTCGGGGAGAACATGGTGGAGTGGGTGAATTGTCAGGCTCTGGGGGGAACATGGTGGGGTGGGTGAATTGTCAGTCTTCGGGGGGAACATGGTGGAGTTGGTGAATTGTCAGTCTTCGGGGGGAACATGGTGGAGTGGGTGAATTGTCAGTCTTCGGGGGGAACATGGTGGAGTGGGTGAATTGTTAGTCTTCGGGGGGAACATGGTGGAGTTGGTGAATTGTCAGTCTTCGGGGAGAACATGGTGGAGTGGGTGAATTGTCAGTTTTCGGGGGGAACATGGTGGAGTGGGTGAATTGTCAGTCTTCGGGGGGAACATGGTGGAGTGGGTGAATTGTCAGTCTTCGGGGGGAACATGGTGGAGTGGGTGAATTGTCAGTCTTCGGGGGGAACATGGTGGAGTGGGTGAATTGTCAGTCTTCGGGGGGAACATGGTGGAGTGGGTGAATTGTCAGTCTTCGGGGGGAACATGGTGGAGTGGGTGAATTGTCAGTCTTTGGAGGGAACATGGTGGAGTGGGTGAATTGTCAGTCTTCGGGGGGAACATGGTGGAGTGGGTGAATTGTCAGTCTTCGGGGGGAACATGGTGGAGTGGGTGAATTGTCAGTCTTCGGGGGGAACATGGTGGAGTGGGTGAATTGTCAGTCTTCGGGGGGTGAACATGGTGGAGTGGGTGAATTGTCAGGCTCTGGGGGGAACATGGTGGAGTGGGTGAATTGTCAGTCTTCGGGGGGAACATGGTGGAGTGGGTGAATTGTCGGTCTCTGGGGGGAACATGGTGGAGTGGGTGAATTGTCAGCCTTTGGGTAGAACATGGTGGAGTGGGTGAATTGTCAGTCTTCGGGGGGAACATGGTGGAGTGGGTGAATTGTCAGTCTTCGGGGGGAACATGGTGAAGTGGGTGAATTGTCAGTTTTCGGGGGGAACATGGTGGAGTGGGTGAATTGTCAGTCTTCGGGGGGAACATGGTGGAGTGGGTGAATTGTCAGTCTTCGGGGGGAACATGGTGGAGTGGGTGAATTGTCAGTCTTCGGGGGGAACATGGTGGAGTGGGTGAATTGTCAGTCTCTGGGGGGAACATGGTGGAGTGGGTGAATTGTCAGTTTTCGGGGGGAACATGGTGGAGTGGGTGAATTGTCAGTCTCTGGGGGGAACATGGTGGAGTGGGTGAATTGTCAGTCTTCGGGGGGAACATGGTGGAGTGGGTGAATTGTCAGTCTTTGGGTAGAACATGGTGGAGTGGGTGAATTGTCAGTCTTCGGGGAGAACATGGTGGAGTGGGTGAATTGTCAGGCTCTGGGGGGAACATGGTGGGGTGGGTGAATTGTCAGTCTTCGGGGGGAACATGGTGGAGTTGGTGAATTGTCAGTCTTCGGGGGGAACATGGTGGAGTGGGTGAATTGTCAGTCTTCGGGGGGAACATGGTGGAGTGGGTGAATTGTCAGTCTTCGGGGGGAACATGGTGGAGTTGGTGAATTGTCAGTCTTCGGGGAGAACATGGTGGAGTGGGTGAATTGTCAGTTTTCGGGGGGAACATGGTGGAGTGGGTGAATTGTCAGTCTTCGGGGGGAACATGGTGGAGTGGGTGAATTGTCAGTCTTTGGAGGGAACATGGTGGAGTTGGTGAATTGTCAGTCTTCGGGGGGAACATGGTGGAGTGGGTGAATTGTCAGTCTCTGGGGGGAACATGGTGGAGTGGGTGAATTGTCAGTCTTCAGGGGGAACATGGTGGAGTGGGTGAATTGTCAGTCTTCGGGGGGAACATGGTGGAGTGGGTGAATTGTCAGTCTCAGGGGGGAACATGGTGGAGTGGGTGAATTGTCAGTCTTCGGGGGGAACATGGTGGAGTGGGTGAATTGTCAGTCTTTGGTGGGAACATGGTGGAGTGGGTGAATTGTCAGTCTTTGGGGAGAACATGGTGGAGTGGGTGAATTGTCAGTCTTCGGGGGGAACATGGTGGAGTGGGTGAATTGTCAGTCTTCGGGGGGAACATGGTGGAGTGGGTGAATTGTCAGTCTCTGGGGGGAACATGGTGGAGTGGGTGAATTGTCAGTCTTCGGGGGGAACATGGTGGAGTGGGTGAATTGTCAGTCTTCGGGGGGAACATGGTGGAGTGGGTGAATTGTCAGTCTTCAGGGGGAACATGGTGGAGTGGGTGAATTGTCAGTCTTCGGGGAGAACATGGTGGAGTGGGTGAATTGTCAGTCTTCGGGGGGAACATGGTGGAGTGGGTGAATTGTCAGTCTTCGGGGGGAACATGGTGGAGTCGGTGAATTGTCAGTCTTTGGGGGAGAACATGGTGGAGTGGGTGAATTGTCAGTCTTCAGGGGGAACATGGTGGAGTGGGTGAATTGTCAGTCTCTGGGGGGAACATGGTGGAGTGGGTGAATTGTCAGTCTCTGGGGGGAACATGGTGGAGTGGGTGAATTGTCAGTCTTCGGGGGGAACATGGTGAAGTGGGTGAATTGTCAGTTTTCGGGGGGAACATGGTGGAGTGGGTGAATTGTCAGTCTTCGGGGGGGAACATGGTGGAGTGGGTGAATTGTCAGTCTTCGGGGGGAACATGGTGGAGTGGGTGAATTGTCAGTCTCTGGGGGGAACATGGTGGAGTGGGTGAATTGTCAGTCTTCGGGGGGAACATGGTGGAGTGGGTGAATTGTTAGTCTTCGGGGGGAACATGGTGGAGTGGGTGAATTGTCAGTCTTCGGGGAGAACATGGTGGAGTGGGTGAATTGTCAGTTTTCGGGGGGAACATGGTGGAGTGGGTGAATTGTCAGTCTTCGGGGGGAACATGGTGGAGTGGGTGAATTGTCAGTCTTCGGGGGGAACATGGTGGAGTGGGTGAATTGTCAGTCTTTGGAGGGAACATGGTGGAGTGGGTGAATTGTCAGTCTTCGGGGGGAACATGGTGGAGTGGGTGAATTGTCAGTCTTCGGGGGGAACATGGTGGAGTGGGTGAATTGTCAGTCTTTGGGGAGAACATGGTGGAGTGGGTGAATTGTCAGTCTTTGGAGGGAACATGGTGGAGTGGGTGAATTGTCAGTCTTCGGGGGGAACATGGTGGAGTGGGTGAATTGTCAGTCTTCGGGGGGTGAACATGGTGGAGTGGGTGAATTGTCAGGCTCTGGGGGGAACATGGTGGAGTGGGTGAATTGTCAGTCTTCGGGGGGAACATGGTGGAGTGGGTGAATTGTCGGTCTCTGGGGGGAACATGGTGGAGTGGGTGAATTGTCAGCCTTTGGGTAGAACATGGTGGAGTGGGTGAATTGTCAGTCTTCGGGGGGAACATGGTGGAGTGGGTGAATTGTCAGTCTTCGGGGGGAACATGGTGGAGTGGGTGAATTGTCAGTCTTCGGGGGGAACATGGTGGAGTGGGTGAATTGTTAGTCTTCGGGGGGAACATGGTGGAGTGGGTGAATTGTCAGTCTTCGGGGAGAACATGGTGGAGTGGGTGAATTGTCAGTTTTCGGGGGGAACATGGTGGAGTGGGTGAATTGTCAGTCTTCGGGGGGAACATGGTGGAGTGGGTGAATTGTCAGTCTTCGGGGGGAACATGGTGGAGTGGGTGAATTGTCAGTCTTTGGAGGGAACATGGTGGAGTGGGTGAATTGTCAGTCTTCGGGGGGAACATGGTGGAGTGGGTGAATTGTCAGTCTTCGGGGGGAACATGGTGGAGTGGGTGAATTGTCAGTCTTCGGGGGGAACATGGTGGAGTGGGTGAATTGTCAGTCTTCGGGGGGTGAACATGGTGGAGTGGGTGAATTGTCAGGCTCTGGGGGGAACATGGTGGAGTGGGTGAATTGTCAGTCTTCGGGGGGAACATGGTGGAGTGGGTGAATTGTCGGTCTCTGGGGGGAACATGGTGGAGTGGGTGAATTGTCAGCCTTTGGGTAGAACATGGTGGAGTGGGTGAATTGTCAGTCTTCGGGGGGAACATGGTGGAGTGGGTGAATTGTCAGTCTTCAGGGGGAACATGGTGGAGTGGGTGAATTGTCAGTCTTCGGGGGGAACATGGTGGAGTGGGTGAATTGTCAGTCTTCGGGGGGAACATGGTGGAGTGGGTGAATTGTCAGTCTTCGGGGGGAACATGGTGGAGTGGATGAATTGTCAGTCTTCGGGGGGAACATGGTGGAGTGGGTGAATTGTCAGTCTTCGGGGGGAACATGGTGGAGTGGGTGAATTGTCAGTCTTCGGGGGGAACATGGTGGAGTGGGTGAATTGTCAGTCTTCGGGGGGAACATGGTGGAGTGGGTGAATTGTCAGTCTTCGGGGGGAACATGATGGAGTGGGTGAATTGTCAGTCTTCGGGGGGAACATGGTGGAGTGGGTGAATTGTCAGTCTTCGGGGGGAACATGGTGGAGTGGGTGAATTGTCAGTCTTCGGGGGGAACATGGTGGAGTGGGTGAATTGTCAGTCTTCGGGGGGAACATGATGGAGTGGGTGAATTGTCAGTCTTCGGGGAGAACATGGTGGAGTGGGTGAATTGTCAGTCTCTGGGGGGAACATGGTGGAGTGGGTGAATTGTCAGTCTTCGGGGGGAACATGGTGGAGTGGGGGAATTGTCAGTCTCTGGGGGGAACATGGTGGAGTGGGTGAATTGTCAGTCTTCGGGGAGAACATGGTGGAGTGGGTGAATTGTCAGTCTTCGGGGGGAACATGGTGGAGTGGGTGAATTGTCAGTCTTCGGGGAGAACATGGTGGAGTGGGTGAATTGTCAGTCTTCGGGGAGAACATGGTGGAGTTGGTGAATTGTCAGTCTTCGGGGGGAACATGGTGGAGTGGGTGAATTGTCAGTCTTCAGGGAGAACATGGTGGAGTGGGTGAATTGTCAGTCTCTGGGGGGGAACATGGTGGAGTGGGTGAATTGTCAGTCTTCGGGGGGAACATGGTGGAGTGGGTGAATTGTCAGTCTTCGGGGGGAACATGGTGGAGTGGGTGAATTGTCAGTCTTCGGGGGGAACATGGTGGAGTGGGTGAATTGTCAGTCTCTGGGGGGAACATGGTGGAGTGGGTGAATTGTCAGTCTCTGGGGGGAACATGGTGGAGTGGGTGAATTGTCAGTCTTCAGGGAGAACATGGTGGAGTGGGTGAATTGTCAGTCTTCGGGGGGAACATGGTGGAGTGGGTGAATTGTCAGTCTCTGGGGGGAACATGGTGGAGTGGGTGAATTGTCAGTCTTCGGGGGGAACATGGTGGAGTGGGTGAATTGTCAGTCTCTGGGGGGAACATGGTGGAGTGGGTGAATTGTCAGTCTCTGGGGGGAACATGGTGGAGTGGGTGAATTGTCAGTCTTCGGGGGGAACATGGTGGAGTGGGTGAATTGTCAGTCTCTGGGGGGAACATGGTGGAGTGGGTGAATTGTCAGTCTCTGGGGGGAACATGGTGGAGTGGGTGAATTGTCAGTCTTCGGGGGGGAACATGGTGGAGTGGGTGAATTGTCAGTCTTCGGGGGGAACATGGTGGAGTGGGTGAATTGTCAGTCTTCGGGGGGAACATGGTGGAGTGGGTGAATTGTCAGTCTTCGGGGGAGAACATGGTGGAGTGGGTGAATTGTCAGTCTTCGGGGGGAACATGGTGGAGTGGGTGAATTGTCAGTCTTTGGGGGGAACATGGTGGAGTGGGTGAATTGTCAGTCTTTGGGGAGAACATGGTGGAGTGGGTGAATTGTCAGTCTTCGGGGGGAACATGGTGGAGTGGGTGAATTGTCAGTCTCTGGGGGGAACATGGTGGAGTGGGTGAATTGTCAGTCTTCGGGGAGAACATGGTGGAGTGGGTGAATTGTCAGTCTTTGGGGGGAACATGGTGGAGTGGGTGAATTGTCAGTCTTCGGGGGGAACATGGTGGAGTGGGTGAATTGTCAGTCTTCAGGGGGAACATGGTGGAGTGGGTGAATTGTCAGTCTTTGGGGGAGAACATGGTGGAGTGGGTGAATTGTCAGTCTTCAGGGGGAACATGGTGGAGTGGGTGAATTGTCAGTCTCTGGGGGGAACTTGGTGGAGTGGGTGAATTGTCAGTCTCTGGGGGGAACATGGTGGAGTGGGTGAATTGTCAGTCTTCGGGGGGAACATGGTGAAGTGGGTGAATTGTCAGTTTTCGGGGGGAACATGGTAGAGTGGGTGAATTGTCAGTCTTCGGGGGGAACATGGTGGAGTGGGTGAATTGTCAGTCTTCGGGGGGAACATGGTGGAGTGGGTGAATTGTTAGTCTTCGGGGGGAACATGGTGGAGTGGGTGAATTGTCAGTTCTCTGGGGGGAACATGGTGGAGTGGGTGAATTGTCAGTCTTCGGGGAGAACATGGTGGAGTGGGTGAATTGTCAGTCTTCGGGGGGAACATGGTGGAGTGGGTGAATTGTCAGTCTTCAGGGGGAACATGATGGAGTGGGTGAATTGTCAGTCTTCGGGGGGAACATGGTGGAGTGGGTGAATTGTCAGTCTTCGGGGGAGAACATGGTGGAGTGGGTGAATTGTCAGTCTTCGGGGGGTGAACATGGTGGAGTGGGTGAATTGTCAGTCTCTGGGGGGAACATGGTGGAGTGGGTGAATTGTCAGTCTTCAGGGGGAACATGATGGAGTGGGTGAATTGTCAGTCTTCGGGGGGAACATGGTGGAGTGGGTGAATTGTCAGTCTTCAGGGGGAACATGATGGAGTGGGTGAATTGTCAGTCTTCGGGGGGAACATGGTGGAGTGGGTGAATTGTCAGTCTCTGGGGAGAACATGGTGGAGTGGGTGAATTGTCAGTCTTCGGGGGGAACATGGTGGAGTGGGTGAATTGTCAGTCTTCGGGGGGAACATGGTGAAGTGGGTGAATTGTCAGTCTTCGGGGGGAACATGGTGGAGTGGGTGAATTGTCAGTCTTCGGGGGGAACATGGTGGAGTGGGTGAATTGTCAGTCTTCGGCGGGAACATGGTGGAGTGGGTGAATTGTCAGTCTTCGGGGGGAACATGGTGGAGTGGGTGAATTGTCAGTCTTCGGGGGGAACATGGTGGAGTGGGTGAATTGTCAGTTCTCTGGGGGGAACATGGTGGAGTGGGTGAATTGTCAGTCTTCGGGGAGAACATGGTGGAGTGGGTGAATTGTCAGTCTTCGGGGGGAACATGGTGGAGTGGGTGAATTGTCAGTCTTCAGGGGGAACATGATGGAGTGGGTGAATTGTCAGTCTTCGGGGGGAACATGGTGGAGTGGGTGAATTGTCAGTCTTCAGGGGGAACATGATGGAGTGGGTGAATTGTCAGTCTTCGGGGGAACATGGTGAAGTGGGTGAATTGTCAGTCTTCGGGGGGAACATGGTGGAGTGGGTGAATTGTCAGTCTTCGGGGGGAACATGGTGGAGTGGGTGAATTGTCAGTCTTCGGGGGGAACATGGTGGAGTGGGTGAATTGTCAGTTTTCGGGGGGGAACATGGTGGAGTGGGTGAATTGTCAGTTTTCGGGGGGAACATGGTGGAGTTGGTGAATTGTCAGTCTTCGGGGGGAACATGGTGAAGTGGGTGAATTGTCAGTCTTCGGGGGGGAACATGGTGGAGTGGGTGAATTGTCAGTCTTCGGGGGGAACATGGTGGAGTGGGTGAATTGTCAGTCTTCGGGGAGAACATGGTGGAGTGGGTGAATTGTCAGTCTTCGGGGGGAACATGGTGGAGTGGGTGAATTGTCAGTCTTCGGGGGGAACATGGTGAAGTGGGTGAATTGTCAGTCTTCGGGGGGAACATGGTAGAGTGGGTGAATTGTCAGTCTTCGGGGGGAACATGGTGGAGTGGGTGAATTGTCAGTCTTCGGGGGGAACATGGTGGAGTGGGTGAATTGTCAGTCTCTGGGGGGAACATGGTGGAGTGGGTGAATTGTCAGTCTCTGGGGGGAACATGGTGGAGTGGGTGAATTGTCAGTCTTTGGGGGGTGAACATGGTGGAGTGGGTGAATTGTCAGTCTCTGGGGGGAACATGGTGGAGTGGGTGAATTGTCAGTCTCTGGGGGGAACATGGTGGAGTGGGTGAATTGTCAGTCTTCGGGGGGTGAACATGGTGGAGTGGGTGAATTGTCAGTCTTTGGGGGGAACATGGTGGAGTGGGTGAATTGTCAGTCTTCGGGGGTGAACATGGTGGAGTGGGTGAGCATTTGAATGTTTTGCCGCCATGGACATCGCACTCTCCATCTCCATGTAAAGTCTCAGTCTCATCGGTCAGATTTCTCTCTCATATCGGGGGGGTTTCTCCTCGCAGGGTTAATGATCCGACCCAAGCTGGACGCCCTAGAGATTGTATATACCATCAATGGGCAGAATGCTTCCTGGCAGAGATATGTTGATGGCCTCCATACTGTGCTGCAAGGTAAGTCGACCGAGATCTCCTATACATTCTATTTATAGTTGTCATCCAATATTTCATCTATATCTTTCCCTCACCCTCCACCGATACGCACCCCTCTATCACCCCAAAACTCAGTCTCCTCCCCCCACCTAGAGGACCATCTGCCATCCAATATCTCCCCCACACCTACACCTGATACCCATCCTCGGGACCCTCCACACTCCAACCTGTCCCTGACACAATCATCTAAGACCCTTCCCCATACATCTCCTCAAAACTCTGTCACACCTTCATCTAGTAACTACCCCCACTACCCCCACCCCAATGTTTGAACTGTACCTGTATCACCCAATGTCTCCATTGCCTGTAAATGACATGCAGGGCATTTTATATCTAATACTTTTGATACCTGTAGGTCTTCTGCCCTTCTCTTGTATCCCGTATTTCACCAATATTGCCCCCCCCCCCTCCTGCACATCTCTAAATATGATCTTCCTCAACCCCTCATCCGGGTTGTTGTTCTTCATTTTCTGATATCCCACAATACTTCACCTTCAGCCGTCTCTCCAACACACACTGTGCCCAATCTCTGCCCATGATATCTACCTCTATACGGTGGTCCTCCATCTATTCACATCTCCAACATCCAAGTTCCACTGACCACCCCCTCAAAGGCATCTTCCCCATTCAGTGGTCCTCCAACCTAGGCTGCCATCGTATTGCCACCATATTCCTCTTCCCTCCGCGTTTCTCCTTGTGTTTCTCTGTCCTCCTCCATCCTCAGTAGTCTAGGACTCTTTTAATGTGTGGCCTCACCTCTGAGGTCTGTCTTCCTCCATCCTCAGTAGTCTAGGACTCTTTTAATGTGTGGCCTCACCTCTGAGGTCTGTCCTCCTCCATCCTCAGTAGTCTAGGACTCTTTTAATGTGTGGCCTCACCTCTGAGATCTGTCCTCCTCCATCCTCAGTAGTCTAGGACTCTTTTAATGTGTGGCCTCACCTCTGAGATCTGTCCTCCTCCATCCTCAGTAGTCTAGGACTCTTTTAATGTGTGGCCTCACCTCTGAGGTCTGTCCTCCTCCATCCTCAGTAGTCTAGGACTCTTTTAATGTGTGGCCTCACCTCTGAGGTCTGTCCTCCTCCATCCTCAGTAGTCTAGGACTCTTTTAATGTGTGGCCTCACCTCTGAGGTCTGTCCTCCTCCATCCTCAGTAGTCTAGGACTCTTTTAATGTGTGGCCTCACCTCTGAGGTCTGTCCTCCTCCATCCTCAGAAGTCTAGGACACTTTTAATGTGTGGCCTCACCCCTGAGGTCTGTCCTCCTCCATCCTCAGTAGTCTAGGACTCTTTTAATGTGTGGCCTCACCTCTGAGGTCTGTCCCCCTCCATCCTCAGTAGTCTAGGACTCTTTTAATGTGTGGCCTCACCTCTGAGGTCTGTCCCCCTCCATCCTCAGTAGTCTAGGACTCTTTTAATGTGTGGCCTCACCTCTGAGGTCTGTCTTCCTCCATCCTCAGTAGTCTAGGACTCTTTTAATGTGTGGCCTCACCTCTGAGGTCTGTCCTCCTCCATCCTTAGTAGTCTAGGACTCTTTTAATGTGTGGCCTCACCTCTGAGGTCTGTCCCCCTCCATCCTCAGTAGTCTAGGACTCTTTTAATGTGTGGCCTCACCTCTGAGGTCTGTCCCCCTCCATCCTCAGTAGTCTAGGACTCTTTTAATGTGTGGCCTCACCTCTGAGGTCTGTCCTCCTCCATCCTCAGTAGTCTAGGACTCTTTTAATGTGTGGCCTCACCTCTGAGGAACCTTCTGGAGTCTTCACTATCACCTTCTCTCCCGCAGATTACAACCAATCTGTCCAAGAACACAGGGGCACCGTGTGCCCGTCCGGAGTCTACAACAGGCAGGACGACTTCGGGGAGGTCAGGAATTACCCCAAGAAGGCTTGTCAGTTTGTCCGGGATAACTTGGGCGACTGCTCCGGGGTAGGATTCGATCCCATGTTTGGATATGCCAATGGAACGCCATGTGTGCTCATTAAAATGAACCGGGTGAGGCATTTTGGGGGACTCGGCTGGGGTAGGGCTATTAAATCTCCCCTCATATCTATGTATACCCCCAAATATGCTGATACACAGAACCCCCTCCAAAGAAACCCCTTGACATCACCCCAACTCTTCTAAAACCCGACAAGAGGTGATGCTGACTGAACTCTGCGGCCTCCCCTTGGGGGTTTTTGGTCCTCCACTCTCATTGTGGAGAGAGGAGGAGGGGAATGGTGAGAACATGGATCGGGTTCTCCATGCTCGTACCCTTGTTGAAGATATTGTCTCATTTCCTGTCCTGGTGACCACGCTCTCTCTCCTCTCCCCTACGTCTTTGTACGTTACCTCCATCCGCACAAGAACATAGGTCCACCATACTGTCTGCGGGATCGCACCTTTGTTGTCAGACATCAGTATAGAGATCCGGAGGTGACTACATATATGTTCCCTAGATCCAGGGCCAGGGACAAGGGGTGGGCAGGAGGGACGGCTGCCCTGGGCACTGTAGTTTCATGTGAAGTGGGGGTCGCTGCGAGGAGATTGGGGGGTGGGGGGTTGTGTTGAGAGGGGCAATTGGGGGGTAGCAGGGGGAAATAAGTGCTACGAGTGGGGCTTTAGGGGGATTTGTGCTGGGAGGGGCAATTGGGGGGAGGGAGATCATCAGGAGATAAGTATTGCTAGGATTGGGGATTTAGGGGGATTTGTATTAGGAGGGGAAATTTGGGGGGTGGCAGGGGGTAAGAATTGCTAGGAGTGGTGATTTAGGGGGATTTGTGTTGGAAGGGGCAATTTGGGGGGTGGAAGGGGGTAAGAATTGCTAGGAGTGGGGATTTAGGGTGATGTATGTTGGGAGGGGCAATTGGGGGGTAGCAAGGGGTAAGAATTGCTAGGAGTGGGGATTTAGGGGGATTTGTGTTGGAAGGGGCAATTGGGGGGGCAGCAGGGGGCAAGAATTGCTAGGAGTGGGGATTTAGGGGGATTTGTGTTGGGAGGGGCAATTTGGGGGGTGGCAGGGGGAGGAAAGAATTGGTGATTTAGAGGGATTTGTGTTGGGAGGGGCAATTTGAAGGGCCAGCAGGGGGTAAGCATTGCTAGGAGTGGTAATTTAAGGAAATTTGTGTTGAGTGGGGCAATTTGGGGGGCAAGTATTGCTAGGAGTTGAGATTTAGAGGGATTTGTGTTAAGAGGGGCAATTTGGGGGGGATAGGGGGTAATAATTGATAGGAGTGGTGATTTAGGTTGGGAGTAGTAATTTGGGGGGCTGCAGGGGGTAAGAATTGCTGAGTGGTGATTTAGGGGGGATTTGTGATGGGAGGGGCAATTTTTTTTGGGGGGTGGTCATCAGGGGGTAAGTATTGCTAGGAGTGGGGATTTAGGGGATTTTTATAAGGAGAGGAAATTGGGGGGGGGGGCAGCAGGGGGTAAGATTTGTGGGGAAATTGGGGGGGGATTTGTGTTGGGAAGGCAATTTGGGGGGTGGCAGGGGGAAATAATTGTTAGGAATGGTGATTTAGGGGGATTTGTGTTGGGGGGGGCTATTTTAGGGGGCAGCAGTGGGTAAGTATTGCTAGGAGTGCTAGGAGTGGGGATTTGTTTTGGGAGGGGCAATTTGGAGGGTGGAAGGGAGTAAGAATTGCTAGGAGTGGTGATTTAGGGGGATTTGTGTTGGGAGGGGCAATTTGGGGGGTGGCAGGGGGATATAATTGTTAGGAGTGGTGATTTAGGGGGATTTGTGTTGGGGGGGGCTATTTGAGGCGGCAGCAGCAGGTAAGTATTGCTAGGAGTGGGGATTTGTTTTGGGAGGGGCAATTTGGGGGGTGGCAGGGGGTAAGAATTGCTGGGAGTGGTGATTTAGGGGCATTTGTGTTGGGAGGGGCAATTTGGGGGGGTTGGCAGGGGGTAAGAATTGCTAGGAATGGTGAATTATGGGGATTTTTGCAGGAGGGGGATGGGGGATAAGGATTTTTGCTAGAAGAGATTATATGGTGAAAGGGGGAGGAGAATCATGCTAGGAGGAGACATTTTTGTTTGGGGGGGATTTGTTATAGGACAGGAAATTTAGGGGTGGGGGGTTTGTGCTAGGAGGGGTAATAGGAGTTGGAGGGGGGGGATGTGTAGTCGGAGGGGAAATTTGAGGGATTTTTTGCCGGGAGGGGGATTTCATCAGGGGGCATAGTTGTACTGGGGGAATTTATGCTTAGGGGTATTAGTGGGGGGGGGGGGGGGTTGCTGACACATAATGCTCGTACATCTTGAAGGGGGTGGCAGAATTTGGCATGTTCTCCGGGGCTCTAGATGACCTTGCCCCGGCACTGCCCCCCCCCACCCCCCGCGCCGCTCCTCATGATGCCCACATTTCTCCTAACATCACGATGTTGGTGCTCATCATTCTTCTCTATTACGGCAGGTGATAAACTTCTTCCCGAAAGTCATCCCGAGCCTCTCCAACACCTCCATCACCATCCGATGTTTCGGCAGGGTGAGTTTTTCGGGGGGGGGGGGGGGGTCCTGAGCGGTTCTGCTTCCCGTCTGTCATGTCCGTCATCTCAAACTATTCTGTGTCTTTCTCTCTATTGTCTCCAGAAGATAAAACTCGCTGCAAATGAGACGGTAAGAGGTGGAGCCTATAGGGGGCATCGTAGGCTCCTCATAGAGACCTATAGAAGCAGCTTATAGACCATCCCCCTCCCCCTCCCACCCCCCATAGTCAACCCTGATATGAAGACCACACATCCCGATGATGTAGAAGATCCCCGCCTGTGATAGAGAAACACATATCTGTATAAAGATGACGGGAGATGGACCCTATAGGAGAGGCCATAGAAGAGCAACCCTATAAGGTCACTTCATACCCAACTCCTAGGATGGAATATACATCACTACTATACAGAGTATGGTAGGAAGAGGAGGAACCTATAGGAGATGCCTTCAGCAACCCTATAATGTCCCTCTTCATACATAATTCCCGTGTATATTTGGAATCGTAGATACATGATACCTTCTATATGAGCCCAGAAGAAATGGTACCCATAAGAGATGCCGTATAGTCACCTCGAAGACCCTATAGATGTTCCCCATAGACCCCCGCAACCTGCCGCTTCTATCCCATACATGGCGCCTAGAACTTAGAATATACACCCCTATTGTAACTCTATAGGTGGGACAAGAAGAGGTGGAACCTAAACATGATACCCCATAGCCCGCCCCGGCTAATATCCCATACAGGCACCTAGAACATAGACCACACCCCAACCCTATTATATAAAATATAGTGTGTAGGAGACAAGAGAACCTATAGGAGATGACTACACCCAATACAGACACCAAGTATTGTAGAGAATTTATTATATAACTCTATAGATGGGACAAGAAGAGGTGGGACCTATAGGAGATGCCGTATAGTCACTTTACAGACCCCCTATAGCTGTACTTGATAGGCCCCATAGGCGCCTGCCCCTGCTTATATCCCATACAGGCACCTAGAACATAGCATATACATCACTGTTATATATAAAATGTAGTATGGAGCCTTATATAGGAGGCAAGAAGAGGAGGAACCTATGAAAGATGTCTACACCCAATACCGATGTCCAGTATATAGAATATGCATCACTATAGGGTACAGTACGTAGGTTCTTATACGAGACACGAAGAGATGGAACCTTGAGGAGATGCCGTAAAATCACTTATAGACCCTATAGATGTATCTGATAGACCCCCATAGCCCCCCCCCCCCGCTTATACCCCTATGCAGGCACCCAGAATATGGAGTATACATGACTAATATATAGAATATAGCATGTGACCTTATATAGGAGACAGGAAGAGGTGGAACCTATAGGAGATGCCTCCATCCCATACAGACACCCAACATATAGAATATACATCTGTATGGGACACCCAGCGTGGTACATCCGCCCTCTTCTGAGATACGACCAATCAGCGCTTGTGTAGAGTCTGTGTGGGCATGTCTCTTCCGGGATGAGAGCGATATACATTATTGGAATATACTACTAAATGTGATATCACCCCAATATCTGATCCGGTGTATGATAGGACAATCAATGTGATATCACCCCAATATCTGACCCGGTGTATGATAGGACAATCAATGTCATATCACCCCAATATCTGACCCGGTGTGTGATAGGATAATCAATGTGATATCACCCCAATATCTGACCCGGTGTATGATAGGACAATCAATGTGATATCACCCCAATATCTGACCCGGTGTGTGATAGGATAATCAATGTGATATCACCCCAATATCTGACCCGGTGTATGATAGGACAATCAATGTGATATCACCCCAATATCTGACCCGGTGTGTGATAGGATAATCAATGTGATATCACCCCAATATCTGACCCGGTGTATGATAGGACAATCAATGTGATATCACCCCAATATCTGACCCGGTGTATGATAGGACAATCAATGTGATATCACCCCAATATCTGACCCGGTGTGTGATAGGATAATCAATGTGATATCACCCCAATATCTGACCCGGTGTATGATAGGACAATCAATGTGATATCACCCCAATATCTGACCCGGTGTATGATAGGACAATCAATGTGATATCACCCCAATATCTGACCCGGTGTATGATGGGACAATCAATATATCACCCCAATATCTGACCCGGTGTATGATAGGACAACCAATGTGATATCACCCCAATATCTGACACGGTGTATGATGGGACAATCAATGTGATATCACCCCAATATCTGACCCGGTGTATGATGGGACAATCAATGTCATATCACCCCAATATCTGACCCGGTGTATGATGGGACAATCAATATATCACCCCAATATCTGACCCGGTGTATGATAGGACAATCAATGTGATATCACCCCAATATCTGACCCGGTGTATGATAGGACAATCAATGTGATATCACCCCAATATCTGACCCGGTGTATGATAGGACAATCAATGTGATATCACCCCAATATCTGACCCGGTGTATGATGGGACAATCAATATATCACCCCAATATCTGACCCGGTGTATGATGGGACAATCAATGTGATGTCACCCCAATATCTGACCCGGTGTATGATGGGACAATCAATGTGATATCACCCCAATATCTGACCCGGTGTATGATGGCACAATCAATATGATATCACCCCAATATCTGACCCGGTGTATGATAGGACAATCAATGTGATATCACCCCAATATCTGACCCGGTGTATGATGGGACAATCAATGTGATATCACCCCAATATCTGACCCGGTGTATGATGGGACAATCAATGTGATATCACCCCAATATCTGACCCGGTGTATGATGGCACAATCAATATGATATCACCCCAATATCTGACCCGGTGTATGATGGGACAATCAATGTGATATCACCCCAATATCTGACCCGGTGTATGATAGGACAATCAATGTGATATCACCCCAATATCTGACCCGGTGTATGATAGGACAATCAATGTGATATCACCCCAATATCTGACCCGGTGTATGATAGGACAATCAATGTGATATCACCCCAATATCTGACCCGGTGTATGATGGCACAATCAATATGATATCACCCCAATATCTGACCCGGTGTATGATAGGACAATCAATGTGATATCACCCCAATATCTGACCCGGTGTATGATGGGACAATCAATGTGATATCACCCCAATATCTGACCCGGTGTATGATGGGACAATCAATGTGATATCACCCCAATATCTGACCCGGTGTATGATGGCACAATCAATATGATATCACCCCAATATCTGACCCGGTGTATGATAGGACGATCAATGTGATATCACCCCAATATCTGACCCGGTGTATGATAGGACGATCAATGTGATATCACCCCAATATCTGACCCGGTGTATGATGGGGCAATCAATGTGATATCACCCCAATATCTGACCCGGTGTATGATAGGACAATCAATGTGATATCACCCCAATATCTGACCCGGTGTATGATAGGACAATCAATGTCATATCACCCCAATATCTGACCCGGTGTATGATAGGACAATCAATATGATATCACCCCAATATCTGACCCGGTGTATGATAGGACAATCAATGTGATATCACCCAATGGGATATCACCCCAATATCTGACCCGGTGTATGATAGGACGATCAATATGATATCACCCCAATATCTGACCCGGTGTATGATAGGACAATCAATATGATATCACCCCAATATCTGACCCGGTGTATGATAGGACAATCAATGTGATATCACCCCAATATCTGACCCGGTGTATGATAGGACAATCAATGTGATATCACCCCAATATCTTACACGGTGTATGATGGGACAATCAATGTGATATCACCCCAATATCTGACCCGGTGTATGATAGGACAATCAATGTGATATCACCCCAATATCTGACCCGGTGTATGATGGGACAATCAATATGATATCACCCCAATATCTGACCCGGTGTATGATAGGACAATCAATGTGATATCACCCCAATATCTGACCCGGTGTATGATAGGACAATCAATGTGATATCACCCCAATATCTGACCCGGTGTATGATAGGACAATCAATGTGATATCACCCCAATATCTGACCCGGTGTATGATGGGACAATCAATGTGATATCACCCCGATATCTGACCCGGTGTATGATAGGACAATCAATGTGATATCACCCCAATATCTGACCCGATGTATGATGGGGCAATCAATGTGATATCACCCCAATATCTGACCCGGTGTATGATAGGACAATCAATGTGATATCACCCCAATATCTGACCCGGTGTATGATAGGACAATCAATGTGATATCACCCCAATATCTGACCCGGTGTATGATAGGACAATCAATGTGATATCACCCCAATATCTGACCCGGTGTATGATAGGACAATCAATATGATATCACCCCAATATCTGACCCGGTGTATGATGGGACAATCAATGTGATATCACCCCAATATCTGATCTGGTGTATGATAGGACAATCAATGTGATATCACCCCAATATCTGACCCGGTGTATGATAGGACAATCAATGTGATATCACCCCAATATCTGATCTGGTGTATGATAGGAAATCAATGTGATATCACCCCAATATCTGACCCGGTGTATGATGGGACAATCAATGTGATATCACCCCAATATCTGACCCGGTGTATGATGGGACAATCAATGTGATATCACCCCAATATCTGACCCGGTGTATGATAGGACAATCAATGTGATATCACCCCAATATCTGACCCGGTGTATGATGGGACAATCAATGTGATATCACCCCAATATCTGACCCGGTGTATGATAGGACAATCAATGTGATATCACCCCAATATCTGACCCGGTGTATGATAGGACAATCAATGTGATATCACCCCAATATCTGACCCGGTGTGTGATAGGATAATCAATGTGATATCACCCCAATATCTGACCCGGTGTATGATAGGACAATCAATGTTATATCACCCCAATATCTGACCCGGTGTATGATAGGACAATCAATGTGATATCACCCCAATATCTGACCCGGTGTGTGATAGGATAATCAATGTGATATCACCCCAATATCTGACCCGGTGTATGATAGGACAATCAATGTCATATCACCCCAATATCTGACCCGGTGTATGATAGGACAATCAATGTGATATCACCCCAATATCTGACCCGGTGTATGATAGGACAATCAATGTGATATCACCCCAATATCTGACCCGGTGTATGATAGGACAATCAATGTCATATCACCCCAATATCTGACCCGGTGTATGATAGGACAATCAATATGATATCACCCCAATATCTGACCCGGTGTATGATAGGACAATCAATGTGATATCACCCAATGGGATATCACCCCAATATCTGACCCGGTGTATGATAGGACGATCAATATGATATCACCCCAATATCTGACCCGGTGTATGATAGGACAAATCAATATGATATCACCCCAATATCTGACCCGGTGTATGATAGGACAATCAATGTCATATCACCCCAATATCTGACCCGGTGTATGATGGGACAATCAATGTGATATCACCCCAATATCTGACCCTTCTCTCCTCCCCCAGAACGAGGAGAACGACAATCTCCTGGGCAGCAGAGTCTACTTCCCCAGCACCAACCAGGGCCTGGGCAGCATCGACCTCAAGTACTTCCCCTACTATGGAAACCGGGCACAGGTAAGAACCTCCCCCGTTGGGGAGAATTCATCAACCAATCAGATGCTGTGTTTCCTGCGCCAATCTCACTTTTCTTGGTCTTCTCTCCCCCCCCACAGAAAAATTACACGCAGCCATTCGTGGCGGTGAAATTTCTGAACGTGACACAGAACATGGACCACAACGTGGAATGTCGGATAAACGCTGCCAACATCAAAAACCAGGACGAACGGGACAAGTTCCAGGGGCGGGTGATCTTCAGGCTGAGGATTGACTCTTGAAGACTCTACTAGGTGAAGACTGCCCAACGTTCCTCCTCGTCTTCCCCGACATAGACTGGCAGAGCCGGGAACAGGCTCGTAGCCGTAGGATATCGCTGCCTCCCCCCACCCCCATCCTGCCCACACTTCTGTCTCCGTACACGGACTGCCACGCCAGGCTGGGGGGGGATAACAAAGAGGACACGTTTCCAGCACCACGTAGGCTTATTTCCCCTATAGAAACTACCACTACAACATGTCCACACACATGCCACTGTCTTTACCAAGAAGTGTTCAGACAATTGCCAATACCCCCACTAAAGGGCATATCGTCAATTTCTAGTGTCCCCATCTAAGGGCGTCCAACCAACTGCCACGTCTCTACCAAAAAGCATCCAATCAACTGCCACTGTCCCTGCCTAGGATCATTCAGGCAACTTCCACTGCCCCCTCCAAATAACCGTGCAAACTGCCGCCACCATCCCCACCAATGTGCGTCCAATAAGCTGCCACCATCCCCACCAAAGGGTGTTCATTAAGCCCCTATTGCCCCCACCAACGGTTGTCTAATCAACTGCTATTGTCCCCATCTAAGAGTTTCCAAACAACTGCCACCATCCCCACCAAAGGTTGTCCAAACAACTGCCACCGTCCCCACCAAAGGTTGTCCAAACAACTGCCACCATCTCCACCAAAGGTTGTCCAAACAACTGCCACCGTTCCCACCAAAGGTTGTCCAAACAACTGCCACCATCCCCACCAAAGGTTGTCCAAACAACTGCCACCGTCCCCACCAAAGGTTGTCCAAACAACTGCCACCATCTCCACCAAAGGTCGTCCAAACAACTGCCACCGTCCCCACCAAAGGTTGTCCAAAAAACTGCCACCGTCCCCACCAAAGGTTGTCCAAAACAACTGCCACCATCTCCACCAAAGGTTGTCCAAACAACTGCCACCGTCCCCACCAAAGGTTGTCCAAACAACTGCCACTGTCCCCACCAAAGGTTGTCCAAACAACTGCCACCAACCACACCAAAGGTTGTCCAAACAACTGCCACCGTCCCCACCAAAGGTTGTCCAAACAACTGCCACTGTCCCCACCAAAGGTTGTCCAAACAACTGCCACCAACCACACCAAAGGTTGTCCAAACAACTGCCACCATCCCCACCGAAGGTTGTCCAAACAACTGCCACCGTCCCCACCAAAGGTTGTCCAAACAACTGCCACCGTCCCCACCAAAGGTTGTCCAAACAACTGCCACCGTCCCCACCAAAGGTTGTCCAAACAACTGCCACCGTCCCCACCAAAGGTTGTCCAAACAACTGCCACCATCCCCACCAAAGGTTGTCCAAAAAACTGCCACCATCCCCACCAAAGGTTGTCCAAACAACTGCCACCATCCCCACCAAAGGTTGTCCAAACAACTGCCACCATCCCCACCAAAGGTTGTCCAAACAACTGCCACCATCCCTACCAAAAGTTGTCCAAACAACTGCCACCACCCCCACCAAAGGGTGCTCATTAGGCCACTATTGTCCCCACCTATGGTTATCTAATCAATTCCTATTGTCTCCATCTAAGAGTACCCAATAAACTGCCCCCACAAAAAGCTAACTACAGCCAAAGGGCATCCAATAAACTATTGCCTACCCCACCAAAGTGTCTCAATTCAACTGCAACTGTTCCCATCTAAGGATGTCCAATTTAACTGCCACCATCCCCACCGAAGGGTGTTCATTAGGCCACTATTGTCCCCACCTATGGCTGTCTACTCAACTGCTATTGTCTCCATCTAAGAGTACCCATTAAACTGCCACCATCCCCACTAAAAGTTAACCAAACTACGGCCACCAACGGCCACCATCCCCACCAAATACAGTAAACTGCCACCAACCCCACCAAAGGTTGTCCAAACAACTGCCACCGTCCCCACCAAAGGTTGTCCAAAAAACTGCCACCATCCCCACCAAAGGTTGTCCAAACAACTGCCACCATCCCCACCAAAGGTTGTCCAAACAACTGCCACCATCCCCACCAAACGTTGTCCAAACAACTGCCACCATCCCCACCAAACATTGTCCAAACAACTGCCACCATCCCCACCAAAGGTTGTCCAAACAACTGCCACCATGCCCACCAAACGTTGTCCAAAACAACTGCCACCATCCCCACCAAAGGTTGTCCAAACAACTGCCACCATCCCCACCAAACGTTGTCCAAACAACTGCCACCATCCCCACCAAACATTGTCCAAACAACTGCCACCATCCCCACCAAAGGTTGTCCAAACAACTGCCACCATGCCCACCAAACGTTGTCCAAAACAACTGCCACCATCCCCACCAAAGGTTGTCCAAACAACTGCCACCATCCCCACCAAACGTTGTCCAAACAACTGCCACCATCCCCACCAAAGGTTGTCCAAACAACTGCCACCATCCCCACCAAAGGTTGTCCAAACAACTGCCACCATCCCCACCAAAGGGTGCTCATTAGGCCACTATTGTCCCCACCTATGGTTGTCTTATCAATTCCTATTGTCTCCATCTAAGAGTACCCATTAAACTGCCACCATCCCCACAAAAAGTTAACTGCGGCCACCATCCCCACCAAAGGGCATCCAATAAACTGCCACCAACCCCACCAAAGTGTCTCAATTCAACTGCAACTGTTCCCATCTAAGGATGTCCAATTTAACTGCCACCATCCCCACCAAAGGGTGTTCATTAGGCCACTATTGTCCCCACCTATGGTTGTCTAATCAACTGCTATTGTCCCAATTAGGGATGAGCCGAACACCCCCCGGTTCGGTTCGCACCAGAACTTGCGAACGACCCCCGCGTTCGGTACGAACGTTAGAACCCCATTGAAGTCTATGGGACTCGAACGTTCGAAATGGAAAGTGCTAATTTTCACGGCCAATATGCAAGATAGTGTGCTAAAAAGGGTTTGGCGACCTGCCTCCTGCCTCAGGGGACATGGGTCACTGCAAAAAAAAGTTTTAAAAACTACCGTTTTGGCGGGAGCACTGATTTTAATGACGATTAAAGTGAAAAAAAAAAGTGAAATATTCCTTTAAATATGGTGCCTGGGGGGTGTCTGTAGTATGCCTGTGAAGTGCCACGTGTTTCCCGTGTTTAGAACAGTCCCTGCACAAAATGACATTAAACGGAAATAACACCATTTAAAACTGCTTGCGGTTTTAATGTTATATCTGGTTCCTGCAATATGGTTGAAAATCATTGAGAAACATGGCATGGGTAGCCCTCCCTGCCCATTACCAGCCTATTTGGGTCTTGTACGCATATTAAGGGGAACCCCGTACCCATATTAAAAAAAGGAAATGCGTGAGGCCCCCAGGCCCTATATACTCAGAACAGCAGTATACAGGCGGTGCAAACAAGACAGGGACTGTGTAGGTTTGTTGTGTTAAGTTGAATCTGTTTGTAATTTTCAACCGGTACATTTTTAAAGTGTAGCTCCAGTCAAAAAAACTATCTTTAAGCTTTTTGGAAAACATAGGGAAGGGTTATCACCCCTGTATAATTTGTTTTGTCGTCCATCTTTTTTCATCTTACTTGCTGCTGTCTCCTTGCGTTTGCAAGTAGGAGATGTTTGTCAGTTGGATGTTTGAAAGTAGGGGCCTGCCCTATATTATAGCGGTATGTACTGGGTACAGAGCACGCAGACGCACGCACTATCTCCTAACACTACTGACTGCAAGCTCTATTATTAACCACTTGTTAGCCCAATGTTTGCATAAAGTGAAAGACGAAGTTATGCTGAGTAAATAGATATCAAACATGTCACTCTTCAAAATTGCACATGCCCGTGGAATGGCGCCAAACGTCGCTACTTAAAAAATCCCCATAGGCGACGCTTTAAATTTTTTTTTACTGGTTACATGTTTTGAGTTGCAGAGGAGGTCTAGGACTAGAATTATTGCTCTCGCTCTAACATTCTCGGCGATACCTCACATGTGTGGCACATGCGAGCACATGGGGACATGGGCGCTTTAATTTTTATTTTATTTTTTTATTGTTCATTTTACTTTATTTATTTTAGTTTGACATTTTTTTTCCCAAAAATATATTTTTGATCACTTTTATTCCTATTACAAGAAATGTAAACATCCCTTGTAATAGGAATATGGGGTGACAGGTCCTCTTTACAGTGAAATCTGGGGGGTCAATATGACCCCACATCTCACCTCTAGGCTGGGAAGCCTGAAATAAAAAATAAAAAAAAGATTCTGGCTTTGATGGTACTGGCGAGTTGGTAGAAGCACCCGAGGGCGGTGAGGGGTGGGGGGCGTCTATGTCTGGGTACTTCAGGGTATCACCGAGTATGGCTGGGTATCTCTGAGTATGGCTGGGTATGGCAATTTATGGCAGGGTATTACAGAGTATTGGGGGGGTATTGGCGGGGTACTACAGAGTAATAGCAGGGTACTGCAGAGTATTGGGGGTACTGCAGAGTAATGGCGGGTACTGCAGAGTATTGGGGGGTACTGCAGAGTAATGGGGGTTACTGCAGAGTAATGGCGGGGTACTGCAGAGTAATGGCAGGGTACTGCAGAGTAATGGGGGTACTGCACTGCAGAGTAATGGCAGGGTACTGCACTGCAGAGTAATGGCGGGGTACTGCACTGCAGAGTAATGGGGGGTACTGCAGAGTAATGGCGGGGTACTGCAGAGTAATGGCAGGGTACTGCAGAGTAATGGCGGGGTACTGCAGAGTAATGGCAGGGTACTGCACTGCAGAGTAATGGCAGGGTACTGCACTGCAGAGTAATGGCAGGGTACTGCACTGCAGAGTAATGGCGGGGTACTGCACTGCAGAGTAATGGCAGGGTACTGCACTGCAGAGTAATGGCGGGGTACTGCACTGCAGAGTAATGGCGGGGTACTGCACTGCAGAGTAATGGCGGGGTACTGCACTGCAGAGTAATGGCGGGGTACTGCAGAGTAATGGCGGGGTAGTGCAGAGTAATGGCAGGGTACTGCACTGCAGAGTAATGGCGGGGTACTGCACTGCAGAGTAATGGCGGGGTACTGCACTGCAGAGTAATGGCGGGGTACTGCAGAGTAATGGCGGGGTAGTGCAGAGTAATGGCAGGGTACTGCACTGCAGAGTAATGGCGGGGTACTGCACTGCAGAGTAATGGCGGGGTACTGCAGAGTAATGGCGGGGTAGTGCAGAGTAATGGCAGGGTACTGCACTGCAGAGTAATGGCGGGGTACTGCACTGCAGAGTAATGGCGAGGTACTGCACTGCAGAGTAATGGCGGGGTACTGCAGAGTAATGGCGGGGTAGTGCAGAGTAATGGCAGGGTACTGCACTGCAGAGTAATGGTGGGGTACTGCACTGCAGAGTAATGGCGGGGTACTGCAGAGTAATGGCGGGGTAGTGCAGAGTAATGGCAGGGTACTGCAGTGCAGAGTAATGGCGGGGTACTGCACTGCAGAGTAATGGCAGGGTACTGCAGTGCAGAGTAATGGCGGGGTACTGCACTGCAGAGTAATGGCGGGGTACTGCAGAGTAATGGCGGGGTACTGCAGAGTAATGGCGGGGTACTGCAGAGTATGCACTGGTATTGCAGAGTATTGGCAGGGAATTGAGGGGTTAAATTCGGTGAGCAGCGATGTGGGCACTGCAGATGCAGCCCACATCGCTGCTGACACCGATCTCTTCCCCCTCCGCTGTACCGATCGGTACAGAGAGGGGAGGGAGGAACCGGCGTCATAACATGACGCCGGTTTGTTTCCAAGTGATCACTCCGTCATTTGACGGAGCAATCACGTGGTAAACGGCCGCTATGAGCGGCCGTTTACCGTGATGCGCCGGGTCCTATGGACCCGGCGGTCACGGATGCTCTCGAGTGCGCACACCTCGGGGCACGCGAGAGCAGAATTCTGGGAGGCCGTTAATTAACGGCCTCTCAGAGTTAAACAACCCCCCTGAAGCCGTTAATCGGCAATGGGCAGTTGTTAAGTGGTTAAAGCTAGATCACTAGCTATATAGGTGAGGTGAATATAGTGGTGTATACTGCAGTCAGGGCACAGACAACAACCACTACACAGCAGCAAGATAGGAAATCAGCCAAAAACGATTGGTGTGTACTGTGTTGAAGGTACACAGAACACCCACTGCTTCAGATGCAAAGTAACACACTACACGAAGCCGCCTCAAAGGCGGCCTTATATAGTGTGGGGCGTGCACTACACAGCCTGAGCTATGATTGGCCACAGGCAGGATGCCTGTGGCCAATCATGGCTCTCCTCGCTGCCGGCGCTGCGATTGGCCAAGCATGCGGGGTCACAGTGCATGCTTGGCCAATCATCAGACAGCAATGCACTGCGCCAACGCAGTGCATTGTGGTCCGCGCGTGCGTCACTCGAATTTTGACGCGAACGGCCAAAACGTTCGGAATTCGCCGAACGCACGAACAGCCAATGTTCGAGTCGAATGTACGTTCGACTCGAACACGAAGCTCATCCCTAGTCCCAATCTAAGAGTTTCCAATAAACTGCCACCATCCCCACCAAAGGTTGTCTACTCAACTGCTATTGTCTCCATCTAAGAGTACCCATTAAATTGTCACCATCCCCACCAAAAGTTAACCAAACTACAGCCACCAACGGCCACCATCCCCACCAAAGGGTATCCAATAAACTGCCCCCAACCCCACCAAAGTGTCTCAATTCAACTGCAACTGGTTCCATCTAAGGATGTCCAAAAAACTGCCACCATCCAAGCTGAAGGGTGTTCATTAGGCCACTATTGTCCCCACCATGGTTGTCTAATCAAGTGCTATTGTCCCCATCTAAGAGTTTCCAATAAACTGCCACCATCCCCACCAAAGGTTGTCCAAACAACTGCCACCATCCCCACCAAAGGGTGCACATTAGGCCACTATTGTCCCCACCTATGGTTGTCTAATGAATTCCTATTTTCTCCATCTAAGAGTACCTAATAAACTGCCACCACCCCCACAAAAAGTTAACTATGGCCACCATCCCCACCAAAGGGCATCCAATAAACTGCCACCAACCCCACCAAAGTGTCTCAATGCTACTGTCCCCATCTAAGCGTGTCCAATCAACTTCCACCATCCCCACCAAAGGGCGTCCAATCAACTGCCACCATCCCCACTAAAGGGCGTCCAAACAACTGCCACCATCCCCACCAAAGGGCGTCCAAACAACTGCCACCATCCCCACCAAAGGGCATCCAAACAACTGCCACCATCCCCACCAAAGGGCGTCCAAACAACTGCCACCATCCCCACTAAAGGGCGTCCAAACAACTGCCACCATCCCCACTAAAGGGCGTCCAAACAACTGCCACCATCCCCACCAAAGGGCGTCCAAACAACTGCCACCATCCCCACCAAAGGGCATCCAAACAACTGCCACCATCCCCACCAAAGGGCGTCCAAACAACTGCCACCATCCCCACTAAAGGGCGTCAAAACAACTGCCACCATCCCCACTAAAGGGCGTCCAAACAACTGCCACCATCCCCATTTAAGGACATCCAATCAACTGTAACTGTCCCTGTCATGGAGAGTCTAGACAACTGCCCCCTCCAAAGGGCGTCCAATTAGCTGCCACTCTTGCGACCCAAGGACGTCCAGTCACCATCCCCAGAAATGCTCATCCAATGAACTAATGCCATTACAGGAAAAATGCTGAAGTGCTGAAGATTAGAAATCTTCCCCCAATTTCCGTCTGTCCCTCATCCACACACTGACACCCCTACTAACACAGCGCCCCCCGCAGCACCGCGCCCCCCGCAGCACTGCGCCCCCCACAGCACTGCGCCCCTTCACTGTATATAATGATGTGTACATAACATATTTATTGTAGCGTGGATTCAGATCCATCAATAAAGAGTCTGTGATTTCTACTGCGACTCGTTTCATGGCACACAATGAATGTCAGGAGAAGGACGTTGTGATACCCCCTGCTCAGCTATACCATGGGGACACCAACCTGGGGTGGGGCATATGTACTGACCACCAATGAGAGGAGCATTCCTCACACTGACCACCAATGAGAGGAGCATTCCTCCCACTGACAACCAATGAGAGGAGCATTCCTCCCACTGACCACCAATGAGAGGAGCATTCCTCACACTGACCACCAATGAGAGGAGCATTCCTCCCACTGACAACCAATAAGAGGAGCATTCCTCCCACTGACCACCAATGAGAGGAGCATTCCTCCCACTGACCACCAATGAGAGGAGCATTCCTCACACTGACCACCACTCAGAGGAGCATTCCTCCCACTGACCACCAATGAGAGGAGCATTCCTCCCACTGACCACCAATGAGAGGAGCATTCCTCCCACTGACCACCAATGAGAGGAGCATTCCTCCCACTGACCACCAATGAGAGGAGCATTCCTCACACTGACAACCAATGAGAGGAGCATTCCTTCCACTGACCACCAATGAGAGGAGCATTCCTCCCACTGACCACCAATGAGAGGAGCATTCCTCCCACTGACCACCAATGAGAGGAGCATTCCTCACACTGACCACCACTGAGAGGAGCATTCCTCCCACTGACCAACAATGAGAAGAGCATTCCTCCCACTGACCACCAATGAGAGGAGCATTCCTCACACTGACCACCAATGAGAGGAGCATTCCTCCTACTGACCACCAATGAGAGGAGCATTCCTCCCACTGACCACCAATGAGAGGAGCATTCCTCCTACTGACCACCAATGAGAGGAGCATTCCTCCCACTGACCACCAATGAGAGGAGCATTCCTCACACTGACCACCACTGAGAGGAGCATTCCTCCCACTGACCACCAGCCTAAAGGGGCTCTTCTCTAGTGACCGCCATTGTGAGGAGCATTCCTCCCACTGACCACCAGCCTAAAGGGGCTCTTCCCTCATGACCACCACTGTGAGGAGCATTCCTCCCACTGACCACCAGCCTAAAGGGGCTCTTCCCTCATGACCACCAATGAGAGGAGCATTTCTCACACTGACCACCAGCCTAAAGGGGCTCTTCCCTAGTGACCACCATTGTGAGGAGCATTCCTCCCACTGACCACCAGTGTGAAGGGGCTCTTCTCTAGTGACCACCATTGGGAGGAGCATTCCTCCCACTGACCACCAGCCTAAAGGGGCTCTTCCCTAGTGACCACCATTCTGAGGAGCATTCCTCCCACTGACCACCAGTGTGAAGGGGCTCTTCTATAGTGACCACCATTGGGAGGAGCATTCCTCCTACTGACCACCAGCCTAAAGGGGCTCTTCTTTAAAGACCACCATTGTGAGGAGCATTCCTCCCACTGACCACCAGCCTAAAGGGGCTCTTCCCTTGTGACCACCATTGTGAGGAGAATTCCTCCCACTGACCATCAGTGTGAAGGGGCTCTTCTACAGTGACCACCATTGTGAGGAGCATTCCTCCTACTGACCACCAGCCTAAAGGGGCTCTTCTTTAATGACCACCATTGTGAGGAGCATTCCTCCTACTGACCACCAGCCTAAAGGGGCTCTTCTCTAATGACCACCATTGTGAGGAGCATTCCTCCTACTGACCACCAGACTAAAGGCTCTTCCCTAATGACCACCATTGTGAGGAGCATTCCTCCTACTGACCACCAGCCTAAAGGGGCTCTTCTCTAATGACCACCATTGTGAGGAGCATTCCTCCTACTGACCACCAGCCTAAAGGGGCTCTTCTCTAGTGACCACCAATGAGAGGAGCATTCCTCCCACTGACCACCAGCCTAAAGGCTCTATAGTGACCACCAATGAGAGGAGCATTTCCTCCTACTGACCACCAGTCTGAAGGGGCTCTTCTCTAGTGACCACCATTGTAAGGAGCATTCCTCCTGTCCACCCCAATGTACCCCAATCTGGGGGTATAATAGTGATTGGTTGGGGTTCCTCCTTACTAATCACCCCAATCTGGAGGTATAATAGTGATTGGTCGGGGTTCCTCCTTACTAATCACCCCAATCTGGGGGTATAATAGTGATTGGTTGGGGTTCCTCCTTACTAATCACCCCAATCTGGGGGTATAATAGTGATTGGTTGGGGTTCCTCCTTACTAATCACCCCAATCTGGAGGTATAATAGTGATTGGTTGGGGTTCCTCCTTACTAATCACCCCAATCTGGGGGTATAATAGTGATTGGTCGGGGTTCCTCCTTACTAATCACCCCAATCTGGAGGTATAATAGTGATTGGTTGGGGTTCCTCCTTACTAATCACCCCAATCTGGAGGTATAATAGTGATTGGTTGGGGTTCCTCCTTACTAATCACCCCAATCTGGGGGTATAATAGTGATTGGTCGGGGTTCCTCCTTACTAATCACCCCAATCTGGAGGTATAATAGTGATTGGTTGGGGTTCCTCCTTACTAATCACCCCAATCTGGAGATATAATAGTGATTGGTTGGGGTTCCTCCTTACTAATCACCCCAATCTGGGGGTATAATAGTGATTGGTCGGGGTTCCTCCTTACTAATCACCCCAATCTGGAGGTATAATAGTGATTGGTTGGGGTTCCTCCTTACTAATCACCCCAATCTGGAGGTATAATAGTGATTGGTCGGGGTTCCTCCTTACTAATCACCCCAATCTGGAGGTATAATAGTGATTGGTTGGGGTTCCCAGTGACCTGAATGTGATTTGTGGGGTTCCTTCACGATAAGCTGGTTAAGTAGGTCCCTCTAGTGAAGGTGTGGGATGAGTTGAAAAGGGCGGACATGTCTCAGGCACAGCGAGGGTTAATCTTGATGGGGAACCCTGGCACGGACGCTTGGGGTATTAGTGCTCGGGATTAGTCCCGGATTAGTGTCACCGTCTGTCACTCCTGCAGATGACACAATACGTGCAGACGGAGAAGATAACAGGGTGACCACCTGCCGCTCTATTAATGTGCTGATCTAGGAGAGGGGGGCTCCATGGACCTCATGGAATAACACGTATTCTGTCCCATATAAAATGTAAGAACTATCTGTAGAGGGCGCCACCTGCAGGTAATGTGAAGTATGAAGCTGTTCAGGAGTAAAACATCAACAATAAAAGAAGGATCTCCAGGATGTTTGTGAAAGGGCGGGGGTACTGGGAGGGGGGAGGCTGGAAAACACGTGAGCCCACGGCGCATCTCCAGAAATCACCAGAACCCCAACATCCCCGTCCAGTCACAGACGACGGCTGCACCACAACACACATGAGCAATCAATTGCCCCCGAAAAGTCAGGGAGGCCAGCACTAGAGGTCAATACCACCCAAATACCTGAGGCCACCACTAGAGGGAGACTCCACCCAAATACCTGAGGCCTCCACTAGAGGGAGACTCCACCCAAATACCTGAGGCCACCACTAGAGGGAGACTCCACCCAAATACCTGAGGCCTCCACTAGAGGGAGACTCCACCCAAATACCTGAGGCCATCACTAGAGGGAGACTCCACCCAAATACCTGAGGCCTCCACTAGAGGGGGACTCCATCCAAATACCTGAGGCCACCGCTAGAGGGAGACTCCACCCAAATACCTGAAGCCACCACTAGAGGGAGACTACACCCAAATACCTGAGGCCATCACTAGAGGGAGACTCCACCCAAATACCTGAGGCCACCACTAGAAGGGGACTCCACCCAAATACCTGAGGCCACCACTAGAGGGAGACTCCACCCAAATACCTGAGGCCACCGCTAGAGGGAGACTCCACCCAAATACCTGAGGCCACCGCTAGAGGGAGACTCCACCCAAATACCTGAGGCCACCACTAGAAGGGGACTCCACCCAAATACCTGAGGCCTCCACTAGAGGGAGACTCCACCCAAATACCTGAGGCCACCACTAGAGGGAGACTCCACCCAAATACCTGAGGCCACCACTAGAGGTCAATACCACCCAAATACCTGAGGCCATCACTAGAGGTCAATACCACCCAAATACCTGAGGCCACCACTAGAGGGAGACTCCACCCAAATACCTGAGGCCTCCACTAGAGGGAGACTCCACCCAAATACCTGAGGCCACCACTAGAGGGAGACTCCACCCAAATACCTGAGGCCTCCACTAGAGGGAGACTCCACCCAAATACCTGAGGCCATCACTAGAGGGAGACTCCACCCAAATACCTGAGGCCTCCACTAGAGGGGGACTCCATCCAAATACCTGAGGCCACCGCTAGAGGGAGACTCCACCCAAATACCTGAAGCCACCACTAGAGGGAGACTACACCCAAATACCTGAAGCCACCACTAGAGGGAGACTACACCCAAATACCTGAGGCCATCACTAGAGGGAGACTCCACCCAAATACCTGAGGCCACCACTAGAAGGGGACTCCACCCAAATACCTGAGGCCACCACTAGAGGGAGACTCCACCCAAATACCTGAGGCCACCGCTAGAGGGAGACTCCACCCAAATACCTGAGGCCACCACTAGAAGGGGACTCCACCCAAATACCTGAGGCCTCCACTAGAGGGAGACTCCACCCAAATACCTGAGGCCACCACTAGAGGGAGACTCCACCCAAATACCTGAGGCCACCACTAGAGGTCAATACCACCCAAATACCTGAGGCCATCACTAGAGGTCAATACCACCCAAATACCTGAGGCCACCACTAGAGGGAGACTCCACCCAAATACCTGAGGCCTCCACTAGAGGGAGACTCCACCCAAATACCTGAGGCCACCACTAGAGGGAGACTCCACCCAAATACCTGAGGCCTCCACTAGAGGGAGACTCCACCCAAATACCTGAGGCCATCACTAGAGGGAGACTCCACCCAAATACCTGAGGCCTCCACTAGAGGGGGACTCCATCCAAATACCTGAGGCCACCGCTAGAGGGAGACTCCACCCAAATACCTGAAGCCACCACTAGAGGGAGACTACACCCAAATACCTGAGGCCATCACTAGAGGGAGACTCCACCCAAATACCTGAGGCCACCACTAGAAGGGGACTCCACCCAAATACCTGAGGCCACCACTAGAGGGAGACTCCACCCAAATACCTGAGGCCACCGCTAGAGGGAGACTCCACCCAAATACCTGAGGCCACCGCTAGAGGGAGACTCCACCCAAATACCTGAGGCCACCACTAGAAGGGGACTCCACCCAAATACCTGAGGCCTCCACTAGAGGGAGACTCCACCCAAATACCTGAGGCCACCACTAGAGGGAGACTCCACCCAAATACCTGAGGCCACCACTAGAGGTCAATACCACCCAAATACCTGAGGCCATCACTAGAGGTCAATACCACCCAAATACCTGAGGCCACCACTAGAGGGAGACTCCACCCAAATACCTGAGGCCACCACTAGAGGGAGACTCCACCCAAATACCTGAGGCCACCACTAGAGGCAGACTCCACCCAAATACCTGAGGCCACCACTAGAGGGAGACTCCACCCAAATACCTGAGGCCACCACTAGAAGGAGACTCCACCCAAATACCTGAGGCCTCCACTAGAGGGAGACTCCACCCAAATACCTGAGAACCCCACCAGAGGGAGACTCCACCCAAATACCTGAGGCCACCAATAGAAGGGGACTCCACCCAAATTCCTGAGAACCCCACTAGAGGGAGACTCCACCCAAATACCTGAGGCCACCACTAGAGGGAGACTCCACCCAAATACCTGAGGCCACCACTAGAGGGAGACTCCACCCAAATACCTGAGGCCACCACTAGAGGGAGACTCCACCCAAATACCTGAGGCCACCACTAGAAGGGGACTCCACCCAAATACCTGAGGCCACCACTAGAGGGAGACTCCACCCAAATACCTGAGAACCCCACCAGAGGGAGACTCCACCCAAATACCTGAGAACCCCACCAGACGGAGACTCCACCCAAATTCCTGAGAACCCCACTAGAGGGAGACTCCACCCAAATACCTGAGGCCACCACTAGAGGGAGACTCCACCCAAATACCTGAGGCCACCACTAGAGGGAGACTCCACCCAAATACCTGAGGCCACCACTAGAGGGAGACTCCACCCAAATACCTGAGGCCACCGCTAGAGGGAGACTCCACCCAAATACCCGAGGCCACCGCTAGAGGGAGATTCCACCCAAATACCTGAGGCCACCGCTAGAGGGAGACTCCACCCAAATACCTGAGGCCACCACTAGAGGGAGACTCCACCCAAATACCTGAGGCCATCACTAGAGGGAGACTCCACCCAAATACCTGAGGCCACCACTAGAGGGAGACTCCACCCAAATACCTGAGGCCACCGCTAGAGGGAGACTCCACCCAAATACCTGAGGCCACCACTAGAGGGAGACTCCACCCAAATACCTGAGGCCATCACTAGAGGGAGACTCCACCCAAATACCTGAGGCCACCACTAGAGGGAGACTCCACCCAAATACCTGAGGCCACCACTAGAGGGAGACTCCACCCAAATACCTGAGGCCACCACTAGAGGGAGACTCCACCCAAATACCTGAGGCCACCACTAGAAGGAGACTCCACCCAAATACCTGAGGCCTCCACTAGAGGGAGACCCACCCAAATTCCTGAGAACCCACCAGAGGGAGACTCCACCCAAATACCTGAGGCCACCAATAGAAGGGGACTCCGCCCAAATTCCTGAGAACCCCACTAGAGGGAGACTCCACCCAAATACCTGAGGCCACCACTAGAGGGAGACTCCACCCAAATACCTGAGGCCACCACTAGAGGGAGACTCCACCCAAATACCTGAGGCCACCACTAGAAGGAGACTCCACCCAAATACCTGAGGCCACCACTAGAAGGAGACTCCACCCAAATACCTGAGGCCACCACTAGAAGGGGACTCCACCCAAATACCTGAGGCCTCCACTAGAGGGAGACTCCACCCAAATTCCTGAGGCCACCAATAGAAGGGGACTCCACCCAAATACCTGAGGCCACCACTAGAAGGAGACTCCACCCAAATACCTGAGGCCACCACTAGAAGGAGACTCCACCCAAATACCTGAGGCCACCACTAGAGGGAGACTCCACCCAAATACCTGAGGCCACCACTAGAAGGAGACTCCACCCAAATACCTGAGGCCACCAACTAGAGGGAGACTCCACCCAAATACCTGAGGCCACCACTAGAGGGAAACTCCACCCAAATACCTGAGGCCACCACTAGAGGGAGACTCCACCCAAATTCCTGAGGCCACCAATAGAAGGGGACTCCACCCAAATACCTGAGGCCACCACTAGAAGGAGACTCCACCCAAATACCTGAGGCCACCGCTAGAGGGAGACTCCACCCAAATACCTGAGGCCACCACTAGAGGGAGACTCCACCCAAATACCTGAGGCCATCACTAGAGGGAGACTCCACCCAAATACCTGAGGCCACCACTAGAGGGAGACTCCACCCAAATACCTGAGGCCACCACTAGAGGGAGACTCCACCCAAATACCTGAGGCCTCCACTAGAGGGAGACTCCACCCAAATTCCTGAGGCCACCAATAGAAGGGGACTCCACCCAAATACCTGAGGCCACCACTAGAAGGAGACTCCACCCAAATACCTGAGGCCACCACTAGAAGGAGACTCCACCCAAATACCTGAGGCCTCCACTAGAGGGAGACTCCACCCAAATACCTGAGGCCACCACTAGAAGGAGACTCCACCCAAATACCTGAGGCCTCCACTAGAGGGAGACTCCACCCAAATACCTGAGGCCACCACTAGAGGGAGACTCCACCCAAATACCTGAGGCCATCACTAGAGGGAGACTCCACCCAAATACCTGAGGCCACCACTAGAGGGAGACTCCACCCAAATACCTGAGGCCACCACTAGAGGGAGACTCCACCCAAATACCTGAGGCCACCACTAGAAGGAGACTCCACCCAAATACCTGAGGCCTCCACTAGAGGGAGACCCCACCCAAATTCCTGAGAACCCCACCAGAGGGAGACTCCACCCAAATACCTGAGGCCACCAATAGAAGGGGACTCCGCCCAAATTCCTGAGAACCCCACTAGAGGGAGACTCCACCCAAATACCTGAGGCCACCACTAGAGGGAGACTCCACCCAAATACCTGAGGCCACCACTAGAGGGAGACTCCACCCAAATACCTGAGGCCACCACTAGAAGGAGACTCCACCCAAATACCTGAGGCCACCACTAGAAGGAGACTCCACCCAAATACCTGAGGCCACCACTAGAAGGGGACTCCACCCAAATACCTGAGGCCTCCACTAGAGGGAGACTCCACCCAAATTCCTGAGGCCACCAATAGAAGGGGACTCCACCCAAATACCTGAGGCCACCACTAGAAGGAGACTCCACCCAAATACCTGAGGCCACCACTAGAAGGAGACTCCACCCAAATACCTGAGGCCACCACTAGAGGGAGACTCCACCCAAATACCTGAGGCCACCACTAGAAGGAGACTCCACCCAAATACCTGAGGCCACCACTAGAGGGAGACTCCACCCAAATACCTGAGGCCACCACTAGAGGGAAACTCCACCCAAATACCTGAGGCCACCACTAGAGGGAGACTCCACCCAAATTCCTGAGGCCACCAATAGAAGGGGACTCCACCCAAATACCTGAGGCCACCACTAGAAGGAGACTCCACCCAAATACCTGAGGCCACCGCTAGAGGGAGACTCCACCCAAATACCTGAGGCCACCACTAGAGGGAGACTCCACCCAAATACCTGAGGCCATCACTAGAGGGAGACTCCACCCAAATACCTGAGGCCACCACTAGAGGGAGACTCCACCCAAATACCTGAGGCCACCACTAGAGGGAGACTCCACCCAAATACCTGAGGCCTCCACTAGAGGGAGACTCCACCCAAATTCCTGAGGCCACCAATAGAAGGGGACTCCACCCAAATACCTGAGGCCACCACTAGAAGGAGACTCCACCCAAATACCTGAGGCCACCACTAGAAGGAGACTCCACCCAAATACCTGAGGCCACCACTAGAGGGAGACTCCACCCAAATACCTGAGAACACCACTAGAGGGAGACTCCACCCAAATACCTGAGGCCACCACTAGAGGGAGACTCCACCCAAATACCTGAGGCCACCACTAGAAGGAGACTCCACCCAAATACCTGAGGCCACCACTAGAGGGAGACTCCACCCAAATACCTGAGGCCACCACTAGAAGGAGACTCCACCCAAATACCTGAGGCCACCACTAGAGGGAGACTCCACCCAAATACCTGAGAACACCACTAGAGGGAGACTCCACCCAAATACCTGAGAACACCACTAGAGGGAGACTCCACCCAAATACCTGAGAACACCACTAGAGGGAGACTCCACCCAAATACCTGAGGCCACCACTAGAAGGGGGCTCCACCCAAATACCTGAGGCCACCACTAGAGGGAGACTCCACCCAAATACCTGAGGCCACCACTAGAAGGAGACTCCACCCAAATACCTGAGGCCACCACTAGAAGGGGACTCCACCCAAATACCTGAGGCCACCACTAGAGGGAGACTCCACCCAAATACCTGAGGCCACCACTAGAGGGAGACTCCACCCAAATACCTGAGGCCACCACTAGAGGGAGACTCCACCCAAATACCTGAGGCCACCACTAGAGGGAGACTCCACCCAAATACCTGAGGCCTCCACTAGAAGGGGACTCCACCCAAATACCTGAGGCCACCACTAGAAGGAGACTCCACCCAAATACCTGAGGCCACCGCTAGAGGGAGACTCCACTCAAATACCTGAGGCCACCACTAGAAGGGGACTCCATCCAAATGCCTGAGGCCTCCACTAGAGGGAGACTACACCCAAATACCTGAGGCCACCGCTAGAGGGAGACTCCACCCAAATACCTGAGGCCACCACTAGAAGGGGACTCCACCCAAATACCTGAGGCCTCCACTAGAGGGAGACTCCACCCAAATACCTGAGGCCACCACTAGAGGGAGACTCCACCCAAATACCTGAGGCCACCACTAGAGGTCAATACCACCCAAATACCTGAGGCCATCACTAGAGGTCAATACCACCCAAATACCTGAGGCCACCACTAGAGGGAGACTCCACCCAAATACCTGAGGCCACCACTAGAGGGAGACTCCACCCAAATACCTGAGGCCACCACTAGAGGCAGACTCCACCCAAATACCTGAGGCCACCACTAGAGGGAGACTCCACCCAAATACCTGAGGCCACCACTAGAAGGAGACTCCACCCAAATACCTGAGGCCTCCACTAGAGGGAGACTCCACCCAAATACCTGAGAACCCCACCAGAGGGAGACTCCACCCAAATACCTGAGGCCACCAATAGAAGGGGACTCCACCCAAATTCCTGAGAACCCCACTAGAGGGAGACTCCACCCAAATACCTGAGGCCACCACTAGAGGGAGACTCCACCCAAATACCTGAGGCCACCACTAGAGGGAGACTCCACCCAAATACCTGAGGCCACCACTAGAGGGAGACTCCACCCAAATACCTGAGGCCACCACTAGAAGGGGACTCCACCCAAATACCTGAGGCCACCACTAGAGGGAGACTCCACCCAAATACCTGAGAACCCCACCAGAGGGAGACTCCACCCAAATACCTGAGAACCCCACCAGACGGAGACTCCACCCAAATTCCTGAGAACCCCACTAGAGGGAGACTCCACCCAAATACCTGAGGCCACCACTAGAGGGAGACTCCACCCAAATACCTGAGGCCACCACTAGAGGGAGACTCCACCCAAATACCTGAGGCCACCACTAGAGGGAGACTCCACCCAAATACCTGAGGCCACCGCTAGAGGGAGACTCCACCCAAATACCCGAGGCCACCACTAGAGGGAGACTCCACCCAAATACCTGAGGCCACCGCTAGAGGGAGACTCCACCCAAATACCTGAGGCCACCACTAGAGGGAGACTCCACCCAAATACCTGAGGCCATCACTAGAGGGAGACTCCACCCAAATACCTGAGGCCACCACTAGAGGGAGACTCCACCCAAATACCTGAGGCCACCGCTAGAGGGAGACTCCACCCAAATACCTGAGGCCACCACTAGAGGGAGACTCCACCCAAATACCTGAGGCCATCACTAGAGGGAGACTCCACCCAAATACCTGAGGCCACCACTAGAGGGAGACTCCACCCAAATACCTGAGGCCACCACTAGAGGGAGACTCCACCCAAATACCTGAGGCCACCACTAGAGGGAGACTCCACCCAAATACCTGAGGCCACCACTAGAAGGAGACTCCACCCAAATACCTGAGGCCTCCACTAGAGGGAGACCCCACCCAAATTCCTGAGAACCCCACCAGAGGGAGACTCCACCCAAATACCTGAGGCCACCAATAGAAGGGGACTCCGCCCAAATTCCTGAGAACCCCACTAGAGGGAGACTCCACCCAAATACCTGAGGCCACCACTAGAGGGAGACTCCACCCAAATACCTGAGGCCACCACTAGAGGGAGACTCCACCCAAATACCTGAGGCCACCACTAGAAGGAGACTCCACCCAAATACCTGAGGCCACCACTAGAAGGAGACTCCACCCAAATACCTGAGGCCACCACTAGAAGGGGACTCCACCCAAATACCTGAGGCCTCCACTAGAGGGAGACTCCACCCAAATTCCTGAGGCCACCAATAGAAGGGGACTCCACCCAAATACCTGAGGCCACCACTAGAAGGAGACTCCACCCAAATACCTGAGGCCACCACTAGAAGGAGACTCCACCCAAATACCTGAGGCCACCACTAGAGGGAGACTCCACCCAAATACCTGAGGCCACCACTAGAAGGAGACTCCACCCAAATACCTGAGGCCACCACTAGAGGGAGACTCCACCCAAATACCTGAGGCCACCACTAGAAGGAAACTCCACCCAAATACCTGAGGCCACCACTAGAGGGAGACTCCACCCAAATTCCTGAGGCCACCAATAGAAGGGGACTCCACCCAAATACCTGAGGCCACCACTAGAAGGAGACTCCACCCAAATACCTGAGGCCACCGCTAGAGGGAGACTCCACCCAAATACCTGAGGCCACCACTAGAGGGAGACTCCACCCAAATACCTGAGGCCATCACTAGAGGGAGACTCCACCCAAATACCTGAGGCCACCACTAGAGGGAGACTCCACCCAAATACCTGAGGCCACCACTAGAGGGAGACTCCACCCAAATACCTGAGGCCTCCACTAGAGGGAGACTCCACCCAAATTCCTGAGGCCACCAATAGAAGGGGACTCCACCCAAATACCTGAGGCCACCACTAGAAGGAGACTCCACCCAAATACCTGAGGCCACCACTAGAAGGAGACTCCACCCAAATACCTGAGGCCACCACTAGAGGGAGACTCCACCCAAATACCTGAGGCCACAACTAGAAGGAGACTCCACCCAAATACCTGAGGCCACCACTAGAGGGAGACTCCACCCAAATACCTGAGAACACCACTAGAGGGAGACTCCACCCAAATACCTGAGGCCACCACTAGAGGGAGACTCCACCCAAATACCTGAGGCCACCACTAGAAGGAGACTCCACCCAAATACCTGAGGCCACCACTAGAGGGAGACTCCACCCAAATACCTGAGGCCACCACTAGAAGGAGACTCCACCCAAATACCTGAGGCCACCACTAGAGGGAGACTCCACCCAAATACCTGAGAACACCACTAGAGGGAGACTCCACCCAAATACCTGAGAACACCACTAGAGGGAGACTCCACCCAAATACCTGAGAACACCACTAGAGGGAGACTCCACCCAAATACCTGAGGCCACCACTAGAAGGGGGCTCCACCCAAATACCTGAGGCCACCACTAGAGGGAGACTCCACCCAAATACCTGAGGCCACCACTAGAAGGAGACTCCACCCAAATACCTGAGGCCACCACTAGAAGGGGACTCCACCCAAATACCTGAGGCCACCACTAGAGGGAGACTCCACCCAAATACCTGAGGCCACCACTAGAGGGAGACTCCACCCAAATACCTGAGGCCACCACTAGAGGGAGACTCCACCCAAATACCTGAGGCCACCACTAGAGGGAGACTCCACCCAAATACCTGAGGCCACCACTAGAGGGAGACTCCACCCAAATACCTGAGGCCTCCACTAGAAGGGGACTCCACCCAAATACCTGAGGCCACCACTAGAAGGAGACTCCACCCAAATACCTGAGGCCACCGCTAGAGGGAGACTCCACTCAAATACCTGAGGCCACCACTAGAAGGGGACTCCATCCAAATACCTGAGGCCTCCACTAGAGGGAGACTACACCCAAATACCTGAGGCCACCGCTAGAGGGAGACTCCACTCAAATACCTGAGGCCACCACTAGAAGGAGACTCCACCCAAATACCTGAGGCCTCCACTAGAGGGAGACTACACCCAAATACCTGAGGCCACCGCTAGAGGGAGACTCCACCCAAATACCTGAGGCCACCACTAGAGGGAGACTCCACCCAAATACCTGAGGCCACCACTAGAAGGAGACTCCACCCAAATACCTGAGGCCACCACTAGAGGGAAACTCCACCCAAATACCTGAGGCCACCACTAGAGGGAGACTCCCACCCAAATACCTGAGGCCACCACTAGAGGGAAACTCCACCCAAATACCTGAGGCCACCACTAGAGGGAGACTCCACCCAAATACCTGAGGCTACCACTAGAAGGAGACTCCACCCAAATACCTGAGGCCACCGCTAGAGGGAGACTCCACCCAAATACCTGAGGCCACCACTAGAGGGAGACTCCACCCAAATACCTGAGGCCATCACTAGAGGGAGACTCCACCCAAATACCTGAGGCCACCACTAGAGGGAGACTCCACCCAAATACCTGAGGCCACCACTAGAGGGAGACTCCACCCAAATACCTGAGGCCACCACTAGAAGGAGACTCCACCCAAATACCTGAGGCCTCCACTAGAGGGGGACTCCACCCAAATTCCTGAGAACCCCACTAGAGGGAGACTCCACCCAAATACCTGAGGCCACCACTAGAGGGAGACTCCACCCAAATACCTGAGGCCACCACTAGAGGGAGACTCCACCCAAATACCTGAGGCCACCACTAGAGGGAAACTCCACCCAAATACCTGAGGCCACCACTAGAGGCAGACTCCACCCAAATACCTGAGGCTACCACTAGAAGGAGACTCCACCCAAATACCTGAGGCCTCCACTAGAGGGAGACCCCACCCAAATACCTGAGGCCATCACTAGAGGGAGACTCCACCCAAATACCTGAGGCCACCGCTAGAGGGAGACTCCACCCAAATACCTGAGGCCACCACTAGAGGGAGACTCCACCCAAATACCTGAGGCCATCACTAGAGGGAGACTCCACCCAAATACCTGAGGCCACCACTAGAGGGAGACTCCACCCAAATACCTGAGGCCACCACTAGAGGGAGACTCCACCCAAATACCTGAGGCCACCACTAGAAGGAGACTCCACCCAAATACCTGAGGCCTCCACTAGAGGGGGACTCCACCCAAATTCCTGAGAACCCCACTAGAGGGAGACTCAACCCAAATACCTGAGGCCACCACTAGAGGGAGACTCCACCCAAATACCTGAGGCCACCACTAGAGGGAAACTCCACCCAAATACCTGAGGCCACCACTAGAGGGAGACTCCACCCAAATACCTGAGGCTACCACTAGAAGGAGACTCCACCCAAATACCTGAGGCCACCGCTAGAGGGAGACTCCACCCAAATACCTGAGGCCACCACTAGAGGGAGACTCCACCCAAATACCTGAGGCCATCACTAGAGGGAGACTCCACCCAAATACCTGAGGCCACCACTAGAGGGAGACTCCACCCAAATACCTGAGGCCACCACTAGAGGGAGACTCCACCCAAATACCTGAGGCCTCCACTAGAGGGAGACCCCACCCAAATTCCTGAGGCCACCAATAGAAGGGGACTCCACCCAAATACCTGAGGCCACCACTAGAGGGAGACTCCACCCAAATACCTGAGGCCACCACTAGAAGGAGACTCCACCCAAATACCTGAGGCCACCACTAGAGGGAGACTCCACCCAAATACCTGAGGCCACCACTAGAAGGAGACTCCACCCAAATACCTGAGGCCACCACTAGAGGGAGACTCCACCCAAATACCTGAGGCCATCACTAGAGGGAGACTCCACCCAAATACCTGAGGCCACCACTAGAGGGAGACTCCACCCAAATACCTGAGGCCACCACTAGAGGGAGACTCCACCCAAATACCTGAGGCCACCACTAGAAGGAGACTCCACCCAAATACCTGAGGCCACCACTAGAAGGGGACTCCACCCAAATACCTGAGGCCTCCACTAGAGGGAGACTCCACCCAAATTCCTGAGGCCACCAATAGAAGGGGACTCCACCCAAATACCTGAGGCCACCACTAGAAGGAGACTCCACCCAAATACCTGAGGCCACCACTAGAGGGAGACTCCACCCAAATACCTGAGGCCACCACTAGAAGGAGACTCCACCCAAATACCTGAGGCCACCACTAGAGGGAGACTCCACCCAAATACCTGAGGCCACCACTAGAAGGAGACTCCACCCAAATACCTGAGGCCACCACTAGAGGGAGACTCCACCCAAATACCTGAGAACACCACTAGAGGGAGACTCCACCCAAATACCTGAGAACACCACTAGAGGGAGACTCCACCCAAATACCTGAGAACACCACTAGAGGGAGACTCCACCCAAATACCTGAGGCCACCACTAGAGGGAGACTCCACCCAAATACCTGAGGCCACCACTAGAAGGAGACTCCACCCAAATACCTGAGGCCACCACTAGAAGGGGACTCCACCCAAATACCTGAGGCCACCGCTAGAGGGAGACTCCACCCAAATACCTGAGGCCTCCACTAGAGGGAGACTCCACCCAAATACCTGAGGCCACCACTAGAGGGAGACTCCACCCAAATACCTGAGGCCACCACTAGAGGTCAATACCACCCAAATACCTGAGGCCATCACTAGAGGTCAATACCATCCAAATACCTGAGGCCACCACTAGAGGGAGACTCCACCCAAATACCTGAGGCCACCACTAGAGGGAGACTCCACCCAAATACCTGAGGCCACCACTAGAGGCAGACTCCACCCAAATACCTGAGGCCACCACTAGAGGGAGACTCCACCCAAATACCTGAGGCCACCACTAGAAGGAGACTCCACCCAAATACCTGAGGCCTCCACTAGAGGGAGACTCCACCCAAATACCTGAGAACCCCACCAGAGGGAGACTCCACCCAAATACCTGAGGCCACCAATAGAAGGGGACTCCACCCAAATTCCTGAGAACCCCACTAGAGGGAGACTCCACCCAAATACCTGAGGCCACCACTAGAGGGAGACTCCACCCAAATACCTGAGGCCACCACTAGAGGGAGACTCCACCCAAATACCTGAGGCCACCACTAGAGGGAGACTCCACCCAAATACCTGAGGCCACCACTAGAAGGGGACTCCACCCAAATACCTGAGGCCACCACTAGAGGGAGACTCCACCCAAATACCTGAGAACCCCACCAGAGGGAGACTCCACCCAAATACCTGAGAACCCCACCAGACGGAGACTCCACCCAAATTCCTGAGAACCCCACTAGAGGGAGACTCCACCCAAATACCTGAGGCCACCACTAGAGGGAGACTCCACCCAAATACCTGAGGCCACCACTAGAGGGAGACTCCACCCAAATACCTGAGGCCACCACTAGAGGGAGACTCCACCCAAATACCTGAGGCCACCGCTAGAGGGAGACTCCACCCAAATACCCGAGGCCACCACTAGAGGGAGACTCCACCCAAATACCTGAGGCCACCGCTAGAGGGAGACTCCACCCAAATACCTGAGGCCACCACTAGAGGGAGACTCCACCCAAATACCTGAGGCCATCACTAGAGGGAGACTCCACCCAAATACCTGAGGCCACCACTAGAGGGAGACTCCACCCAAATACCTGAGGCCACCGCTAGAGGGAGACTCCACCCAAATACCTGAGGCCACCACTAGAGGGAGACTCCACCCAAATACCTGAGGCCATCACTAGAGGGAGACTCCACCCAAATACCTGAGGCCACCACTAGAGGGAGACTCCACCCAAATACCTGAGGCCTCCACTAGAAGGGGACTCCACCCAAATACCTGAGGCCACCACTAGAAGGAGACTCCACCCAAATACCTGAGGCCACCGCTAGAGGGAGACTCCACTCAAATACCTGAGGCCACCACTAGAAGGGGACTCCATCCAAATGCCTGAGGCCTCCACTAGAGGGAGACTACACCCAAATACCTGAGGCCACCGCTAGAGGGAGACTCCACCCAAATACCTGAGGCCACCACTAGAAGGGGACTCCACCCAAATACCTGAGGCCTCCACTAGAGGGAGACTCCACCCAAATACCTGAGGCCACCACTAGAGGGAGACTCCACCCAAATACCTGAGGCCACCACTAGAGGTCAATACCACCCAAATACCTGAGGCCATCACTAGAGGTCAATACCACCCAAATACCTGAGGCCACCACTAGAGGGAGACTCCACCCAAATACCTGAGGCCACCACTAGAGGGAGACTCCACCCAAATACCTGAGGCCACCACTAGAGGCAGACTCCACCCAAATACCTGAGGCCACCACTAGAGGGAGACTCCACCCAAATACCTGAGGCCACCACTAGAAGGAGACTCCACCCAAATACCTGAGGCCTCCACTAGAGGGAGACTCCACCCAAATACCTGAGAACCCCACCAGAGGGAGACTCCACCCAAATACCTGAGGCCACCAATAGAAGGGGACTCCACCCAAATTCCTGAGAACCCCACTAGAGGGAGACTCCACCCAAATACCTGAGGCCACCACTAGAGGGAGACTCCACCCAAATACCTGAGGCCACCACTAGAGGGAGACTCCACCCAAATACCTGAGGCCACCACTAGAAGGGGACTCCACCCAAATACCTGAGGCCACCACTAGAGGGAGACTCCACCCAAATACCTGAGAACCCCACCAGAGGGAGACTCCACCCAAATACCTGAGAACCCCACCAGACGGAGACTCCACCCAAATTCCTGAGAACCCCACTAGAGGGAGACTCCACCCAAATACCTGAGGCCACCACTAGAGGGAGACTCCACCCAAATACCTGAGGCCACCACTAGAGGGAGACTCCACCCAAATACCTGAGGCCACCACTAGAGGGAGACTCCACCCAAATACCTGAGGCCACCGCTAGAGGGAGACTCCACCCAAATACCCGAGGCCACCACTAGAGGGAGACTCCACCCAAATACCTGAGGCCACCGCTAGAGGGAGACTCCACCCAAATACCTGAGGCCACCACTAGAGGGAGACTCCACCCAAATACCTGAGGCCATCACTAGAGGGAGACTCCACCCAAATACCTGAGGCCACCACTAGAGGGAGACTCCACCCAAATACCTGAGGCCACCGCTAGAGGGAGACTCCACCCAAATACCTGAGGCCACCACTAGAGGGAGACTCCACCCAAATACCTGAGGCCATCACTAGAGGGAGACTCCACCCAAATACCTGAGGCCACCACTAGAGGGAGACTCCACCCAAATACCTGAGGCCACCACTAGAGGGAGACTCCACCCAAATACCTGAGGCCACCACTAGAGGGAGACTCCACCCAAATACCTGAGGCCACCACTAGAAGGAGACTCCACCCAAATACCTGAGGCCTCCACTAGAGGGAGACCCCACCCAAATTCCTGAGAACCCCACCAGAGGGAGACTCCACCCAAATACCTGAGGCCACCAATAGAAGGGGACTCCGCCCAAATTCCTGAGAACCCCACTAGAGGGAGACTCCACCCAAATACCTGAGGCCACCACTAGAGGGAGACTCCACCCAAATACCTGAGGCCACCACTAGAGGGAGACTCCACCCAAATACCTGAGGCCACCACTAGAAGGAGACTCCACCCAAATACCTGAGGCCACCACTAGAAGGAGACTCCACCCAAATACCTGAGGCCACCACTAGAAGGGGACTCCACCCAAATACCTGAGGCCTCCACTAGAGGGAGACTCCACCCAAATTCCTGAGGCCACCAATAGAAGGGGACTCCACCCAAATACCTGAGGCCACCACTAGAAGGAGACTCCACCCAAATACCTGAGGCCACCACTAGAAGGAGACTCCACCCAAATACCTGAGGCCACCACTAGAGGGAGACTCCACCCAAATACCTGAGGCCACCACTAGAAGGAGACTCCACCCAAATACCTGAGGCCACCACTAGAGGGAGACTCCACCCAAATACCTGAGGCCACCACTAGAAGGAAACTCCACCCAAATACCTGAGGCCACCACTAGAGGGAGACTCCACCCAAATTCCTGAGGCCACCAATAGAAGGGGACTCCACCCAAATACCTGAGGCCACCACTAGAAGGAGACTCCACCCAAATACCTGAGGCCACCGCTAGAGGGAGACTCCACCCAAATACCTGAGGCCACCACTAGAGGGAGACTCCACCCAAATACCTGAGGCCATCACTAGAGGGAGACTCCACCCAAATACCTGAGGCCACCACTAGAGGGAGACTCCACCCAAATACCTGAGGCCACCACTAGAGGGAGACTCCACCCAAATACCTGAGGCCTCCACTAGAGGGAGACTCCACCCAAATTCCTGAGGCCACCAATAGAAGGGGACTCCACCCAAATACCTGAGGCCACCACTAGAAGGAGACTCCACCCAAATACCTGAGGCCACCACTAGAAGGAGACTCCACCCAAATACCTGAGGCCACCACTAGAGGGAGACTCCACCCAAATACCTGAGGCCACCACTAGAAGGAGACTCCACCCAAATACCTGAGGCCACCACTAGAGGGAGACTCCACCCAAATACCTGAGAACACCACTAGAGGGAGACTCCACCCAAATACCTGAGGCCACCACTAGAGGGAGACTCCACCCAAATACCTGAGGCCACCACTAGAAGGAGACTCCACCCAAATACCTGAGGCCACCACTAGAGGGAGACTCCACCCAAATACCTGAGGCCACCACTAGAAGGAGACTCCACCCAAATACCTGAGGCCACCACTAGAGGGAGACTCCACCCAAATACCTGAGAACACCACTAGAGGGAGACTCCACCCAAATACCTGAGAACACCACTAGAGGGAGACTCCACCCAAATACCTGAGAACACCACTAGAGGGAGACTCCACCCAAATACCTGAGGCCACCACTAGAAGGGGGCTCCACCCAAATACCTGAGGCCACCACTAGAGGGAGACTCCACCCAAATACCTGAGGCCACCACTAGAAGGAGACTCCACCCAAATACCTGAGGCCACCACTAGAAGGGGACTCCACCCAAATACCTGAGGCCACCACTAGAGGGAGACTCCACCCAAATACCTGAGGCCACCACTAGAGGGAGACTCCACCCAAATACCTGAGGCCACCACTAGAGGGAGACTCCACCCAAATACCTGAGGCCACCACTAGAGGGAGACTCCACCCAAATACCTGAGGCCACCACTAGAGGGAGACTCCACCCAAATACCTGAGGCCTCCACTAGAAGGGGACTCCACCCAAATACCTGAGGCCACCACTAGAAGGAGACTCCACCCAAATACCTGAGGCCACCGCTAGAGGGAGACTCCACTCAAATACCTGAGGCCACCACTAGAAGGGGACTCCATCCAAATACCTGAGGCCTCCACTAGAGGGAGACTACACCCAAATACCTGAGGCCACCGCTAGAGGGAGACTCCACTCAAATACCTGAGGCCACCACTAGAAGGAGACTCCACCCAAATACCTGAGGCCTCCACTAGAGGGAGACTACACCCAAATACCTGAGGCCACCGCTAGAGGGAGACTCCACCCAAATACCTGAGGCCACCACTAGAGGGAGACTCCACCCAAATACCTGAGGCCACCACTAGAAGGAGACTCCACCCAAATACCTGAGGCCACCACTAGAGGGAAACTCCACCCAAATACCTGAGGCCACCACTAGAGGGAGACTCCACCCAAATACCTGAGGCCACCACTAGAGGGAAACTCCACCCAAATACCTGAGGCCACCACTAGAGGGAGACTCCACCCAAATACCTGAGGCTACCACTAGAAGGAGACTCCACCCAAATACCTGAGGCCACCGCTAGAGGGAGACTCCACCCAAATACCTGAGGCCACCACTAGAGGGAGACTCCACCCAAATACCTGAGGCCATCACTAGAGGGAGACTCCACCCAAATACCTGAGGCCACCACTAGAGGGAGACTCCACCCAAATACCTGAGGCCACCACTAGAGGGAGACTCCACCCAAATACCTGAGGCCACCACTAGAAGGAGACTCCACCCAAATACCTGAGGCCTCCACTAGAGGGGGACTCCACCCAAATTCCTGAGAACCCCACTAGAGGGAGACTCCACCCAAATACCTGAGGCCACCACTAGAGGGAGACTCCACCCAAATACCTGAGGCCACCACTAGAGGGAGACTCCACCCAAATACCTGAGGCCACCACTAGAGGGAAACTCCACCCAAATACCTGAGGCCACCACTAGAGGCAGACTCCACCCAAATACCTGAGGCTACCACTAGAAGGAGACTCCACCCAAATACCTGAGGCCTCCACTAGAGGGAGACCCCACCCAAATACCTGAGGCCATCACTAGAGGGAGACTCCACCCAAATACCTGAGGCCACCGCTAGAGGGAGACTCCACCCAAATACCTGAGGCCACCACTAGAGGGAGACTCCACCCAAATACCTGAGGCCATCACTAGAGGGAGACTCCACCCAAATACCTGAGGCCACCACTAGAGGGAGACTCCACCCAAATACCTGAGGCCACCACTAGAGGGAGACTCCACCCAAATACCTGAGGCCACCACTAGAAGGAGACTCCACCCAAATACCTGAGGCCTCCACTAGAGGGGGACTCCACCCAAATTCCTGAGAACCCCACTAGAGGGAGACTCAACCCAAATACCTGAGGCCACCACTAGAGGGAGACTCCACCCAAATACCTGAGGCCACCACTAGAGGGAGACTCCACCCAAATACCTGAGGCCACCACTAGAGGGAAACTCCACCCAAATACCTGAGGCCACCACTAGAGGGAGACTCCACCCAAATACCTGAGGCTACCACTAGAAGGAGACTCCACCCAAATACCTGAGGCCACCGCTAGAGGGAGACTCCACCCAAATACCTGAGGCCACCACTAGAGGGAGACTCCACCCAAATACCTGAGGCCACCACTAGAGGGAGACTCCACCCAAATACCTGAGGCTACCACTAGAAGGAGACTCCACCCAAATACCTGAGGCCACCGCTAGAGGGAGACTCCACCCAAATACCTGAGGCCACCACTAGAGGGAGACTCCACCCAAATACCTGAGGCCATCACTAGAGGGAGACTCCACCCAAATACCTGAGGCCACCACTAGAGGGAGACTCCACCCAAATACCTGAGGCCACCACTAGAGGGAGACTCCACCCAAATACCTGAGGCCTCCACTAGAGGGAGACCCCACCCAAATTCCTGAGGCCACCAATAGAAGGGGACTCCACCCAAATACCTGAGGCCACCACTAGAGGGAGACTCCACCCAAATACCTGAGGCCACCACTAGAAGGAGACTCCACCCAAATACCTGAGGCCACCACTAGAGGGAGACTCCACCCAAATACCTGAGGCCACCACTAGAAGGAGACTCCACCCAAATACCTGAGGCCACCACTAGAGGGAGACTCCACCCAAATACCTGAGGCCATCACTAGAGGGAGACTCCACCCAAATACCTGAGGCCACCACTAGAGGGAGACTCCACCCAAATACCTGAGGCCACCACTAGAGGGAGACTCCACCCAAATACCTGAGGCCACCACTAGAAGGAGACTCCACCCAAATACCTGAGGCCACCACTAGAAGGGGACTCCACCCAAATACCTGAGGCCTCCACTAGAGGGAGACTCCACCCAAATTCCTGAGGCCACCAATAGAAGGGGACTCCACCCAAATACCTGAGGCCACCACTAGAAGGAGACTCCACCCAAATACCTGAGGCCACCACTAGAGGGAGACTCCACCCAAATACCTGAGGCCACCACTAGAAGGAGACTCCACCCAAATACCTGAGGCCACCACTAGAGGGAGACTCCACCCAAATACCTGAGGCCACCACTAGAAGGAGACTCCACCCAAATACCTGAGGCCACCACTAGAGGGAGACTCCACCCAAATACCTGAGAACACCACTAGAGGGAGACTCCACCCAAATACCTGAGAACACCACTAGAGGGAGACTCCACCCAAATACCTGAGAACACCACTAGAGGGAGACTCCACCCAAATACCTGAGGCCACCACTAGAGGGAGACTCCACCCAAATACCTGAGGCCACCACTAGAAGGAGACTCCACCCAAATACCTGAGGCCACCACTAGAAGGGGACTCCACCCAAATACCTGAGGCCACCGCTAGAGGGAGACTCCACCCAAATACCTGAGGCCTCCACTAGAGGGAGACTCCACCCAAATACCTGAGGCCACCACTAGAGGGAGACTCCACCCAAATACCTGAGGCCACCACTAGAGGTCAATACCACCCAAATACCTGAGGCCATCACTAGAGGTCAATACCATCCAAATACCTGAGGCCACCACTAGAGGGAGACTCCACCCAAATACCTGAGGCCACCACTAGAGGGAGACTCCACCCAAATACCTGAGGCCACCACTAGAGGCAGACTCCACCCAAATACCTGAGGCCACCACTAGAGGGAGACTCCACCCAAATACCTGAGGCCACCACTAGAAGGAGACTCCACCCAAATACCTGAGGCCTCCACTAGAGGGAGACTCCACCCAAATACCTGAGAACCCCACCAGAGGGAGACTCCACCCAAATACCTGAGGCCACCAATAGAAGGGGACTCCACCCAAATTCCTGAGAACCCCACTAGAGGGAGACTCCACCCAAATACCTGAGGCCACCACTAGAGGGAGACTCCACCCAAATACCTGAGGCCACCACTAGAGGGAGACTCCACCCAAATACCTGAGGCCACCACTAGAGGGAGACTCCACCCAAATACCTGAGGCCACCACTAGAAGGGGACTCCACCCAAATACCTGAGGCCACCACTAGAGGGAGACTCCACCCAAATACCTGAGAACCCCACCAGAGGGAGACTCCACCCAAATACCTGAGAACCCCACCAGACGGAGACTCCACCCAAATTCCTGAGAACCCCACTAGAGGGAGACTCCACCCAAATACCTGAGGCCACCACTAGAGGGAGACTCCACCCAAATACCTGAGGCCACCACTAGAGGGAGACTCCACCCAAATACCTGAGGCCACCACTAGAGGGAGACTCCACCCAAATACCTGAGGCCACCGCTAGAGGGAGACTCCACCCAAATACCCGAGGCCACCACTAGAGGGAGACTCCACCCAAATACCTGAGGCCACCGCTAGAGGGAGACTCCACCCAAATACCTGAGGCCATCACTAGAGGGAGACTCCACCCAAATACCTGAGGCCACCACTAGAGGGAGACTCCACCCAAATACCTGAGGCCACCGCTAGAGGGAGACTCCACCCAAATACCTGAGGCCACCACTAGAGGGAGACTCCACCCAAATACCTGAGGCCATCACTAGAGGGAGACTCCACCCAAATACCTGAGGCCACCACTAGAGGGAGACTCCACCCAAATACCTGAGGCCACCACTAGAGGGAGACTCCACCCAAATACCTGAGGCCACCACTAGAGGGAGACTCCACCCAAATACCTGAGGCCACCACTAGAAGGAGACTCCACCCAAATACCTGAGGCCTCCACTAGAGGGAGACCCCACCCAAATTCCTGAGAACCCCACCAGAGGGAGACTCCACCCAAATACCTGAGGCCACCAATAGAAGGGGACTCCGCCCAAATTCCTGAGAACCCCACTAGAGGGAGACTCCACCCAAATACCTGAGGCCACCACTAGAGGGAGACTCCACCCAAATACCTGAGGCCACCACTAGAGGGAGACTCCACCCAAATACCTGAGGCCACCACTAGAGGGAAACTCCACCCAAATACCTGAGGCCACCACTAGAGGGAGACTCCACCCAAATACCTGAGGCTACCACTAGAGGGAGACTCCACCCAAATACCTGAGGCCACCGCTAGAGGGAGACTCCACCCAAATACCTGAGGCCACCACTAGAGGGAGACTCCACCCAAATACCTGAGGCCATCACTAGAGGGAGACTCCACCCAAATACCTGAGGCCACCACTAGAGGGAGACTCCACCCAAATACCTGAGGCCACCACTAGAGGGAGACTCCACCCAAATACCTGAGGCCACCACTAGAAGGAGACTCCACCCAAATACCTGAGGCCACCACTAGAAGGGGACTCCACCCAAATACCTGAGGCCTCCACTAGAGGGAGACTCCACCCAAATTCCTGAGGCCACCAATAGAAGGGGACTCCACCCAAATACCTGAGGCCACCACTAGAAGGAGACTCCACCCAAATACCTGAGGCCACCACTAGAAGGAGACTCCACCCAAATACCTGAGGCCACCACTAGAGGGAGACTCCACCCAAATACCTGAGGCCACCACTAGAAGGAGACTCCACCCAAATACCTGAGGCCACCACTAGAGGGAGACTCCACCCAAATACCTGAGGCCACCACTAGAGGGAAACTCCACCCAAATACCTGAGGCCACCACTAGAGGGAGACTCCACCCAAATTCCTGAGGCCACCAATAGAAGGGGACTCCACCCAAATACCTGAGGCCACCACTAGAAGGAGACTCCACCCAAATACCTGAGGCCACCACTAGAAGGAGACTCCACCCAAATACCTGAGGCCACCACTAGAAGGAGACTCCACCCAAATACCTGAGGCCACCACTAGAGGGAGACTCCACCCAAATACCTGAGAACACCACTAGAGGGAGACTCCACCCAAATACCTGAGGCCACCACTAGAGGGAGACTCCACCCAAATACCTGAGGCCACCACTAGAAGGAGACTCCACCCAAATACCTGAGGCCACCACTAGAGGGAGACTCCACCCAAATACCTGAGGCCACCACTAGAAGGAGACTCCACCCAAATACCTGAGGCCACCACTAGAGGGAGACTCCACCCAAATACCTGAGGCCACCACTAGAGGGAGACTCCACCCAAATACCTGAGAACACCACTAGAGGGAGACTCCACCCAAATACCTGAGGCCACCACTAGAGGGAGACTCCACCCAAATACCTGAGGCCACCACTAGAAGGAGACTCCACCCAAATACCTGAGGCCACCACTAGAGGGAGACTCCACCCAAATACCTGAGGCCACCACTAGAAGGAGACTCCACCCAAATACCTGAGGCCACCACTAGAGGGAGACTCCACCCAAATACCTGAGGCCACCACTAGAGGGAGACTCCACCCAAATACCTGAGGCCACCACTAGAGGGAGACTCCACCCAAATACCTGAGGCCACCACTAGAGGGAGACTCCACCCAAATACCTGAGAACACCACTAGAGGGAGACTCCACCCAAATACCTGAGAACACCACTAGAGGGAGACTCCACCCAAATACCTGAGAACACCACTAGAGGGAGACTCCACCCAAATACCTGAGGCCACCACTAGAAGGGGGCTCCACCCAAATACCTGAGGCCACCACTAGAGGGAGACTCCACCCAAATACCTGAGGCCACCACTAGAAGGAGACTCCACCCAAATACCTGAGGCCACCACTAGAAGGGGACTCCACCCAAATACCTGAGGCCACCACTAGAGGGAGACTCCACCCAAATACCTGAGGCCACCACTAGAGGGAGACTCCACCCAAATACCTGAGGCCACCACTAGAGGGAGACTCCACCCAAATACCTGAGGCCACCACTAGAGGGAGACTCCACCCAAATACCTGAGGCCACCACTAGAGGGAGACTCCACCCAAATACCTGAGGCCTCCACTAGAAGGGGACTCCACCCAAATACCTGAGGCCACCACTAGAAGGAGACTCCACCCAAATACCTGAGGCCACCGCTAGAGGGAGACTCCACTCAAATACCTGAGGCCACCACTAGAAGGGGACTCCATCCAAATACCTGAGGCCTCCACTAGAGGGAGACTACACCCAAATACCTGAGGCCACCGCTAGAGGGAGACTCCACTCAAATACCTGAGGCCACCACTAGAGGGAGACTCCACCCAAATACCTGAGGCCACCACTAGAGGGAGACTCCACCCAAATACCTGAGGCCTCCACTAGAGGGAGACTACACCCAAATACCTGAGGCCACCGCTAGAGGGAGACTCCACCCAAATACCTGAGGCCACCACTAGAGGGAGACTCCACCCAAATACCTGAGGCCACCACTAGAAGGAGACTCCACCCAAATACCTGAGGCCACCACTAGAGGGAAACTCCACCCAAATACCTGAGGCCACCACTAGAGGGAGACTCCACCCAAATACCTGAGGCCACCACTAGAGGAAACTCCACCCAAATACCTGAGGCCACCACTAGAGGGAGACTCCACCCAAATACCTGAGGCTACCACTAGAAGGAGACTCCACCCAAATACCTGAGGCCACCGCTAGAGGGAGACTCCACCCAAATACCTGAGGCCACCACTAGAGGGAGACTCCACCCAAATACCTGAGGCCATCACTAGAGGGAGACTCCACCCAAATACCTGAGGCCACCACTAGAGGGAGACCCCACCCAAATACCTGAGGCCATCACTAGAGGGAGACTCCACCCAAATACCTGAGGCCACCGCTAGAGGGAGACTCCACCCAAATACCTGAGGCCACCACTAGAGGGAGACTCCACCCAAATACCTGAGGCCATCACTAGAGGGAGACTCCACCCAAATACCTGAGGCCACCACTAGAGGGAGACTCCACCCAAATACCTGAGGCCACCACTAGAGGGAGACTCCACCCAAATACCTGAGGCCACCACTAGAGGGAGACTCCACCCAAATACCTGAGGCCTCCACTAGAGGGGGACTCCACCCAAATTCCTGAGAACCCCACTAGAGGGAGACTCAACCCAAATACCTGAGGCCACCACTAGAGGGAGACTCCACCCAAATACCTGAGGCCACCACTAGAGGGAGACTCCACCCAAATACCTGAGGCCACCACTAGAGGGAAACTCCACCCACATACCTGAGGCCACCACTAGAGGGAGACTCCACCCAAATACCTGAGGCTACCACTAGAAGGAGACTCCACCCAAATACCTGAGGCCACCGTTAGAGGGAGACTCCACCCAAATACCTGAGGCCACCACTAGAGGGAGACTCCACCCAAATACCTGAGGCCATCACTAGAGGGAGACTCCACCCAAATACCTGAGGCCACCACTAGAGGGAGACTCCACCCAAATACCTGAGGCCACCACTAGAGGGAGACTCCACCCAAATACCTGAGGCCTCCACTAGAGGGAGACCCCACCCAAATTCCTGAGGCCACCAATAGAAGGGGACTCCACCCAAATACCTGAGGCCACCACTAGAGGGAGACTCCACCCAAATACCTGAGGCCACCACTAGAAGGAGACTCCACCCAAATACCTGAGGCCACCACTAGAGGGAGACTCCACCCAAATACCTGAGGCCACCACTAGAAGGAGACTCCACCCAAATACCTGAGGCCACCACTAGAGGGAGACTCCACCCAAATACCTGAGGCCATCACTAGAGGGAGACTCCACCCAAATACCTGAGGCCACCACTAGAGGGAGACTCCACCCAAATACCTGAGGCCACCACTAGAGGGAGACTCCACCCAAATACCTGAGGCCACCACTAGAAGGAGACTCCACCCAAATACCTGAGGCCACCACTAGAAGGGGACTCCACCCAAATACCTGAGGCCTCCACTAGAGGGAGACTCCACCCAAATTCCTGAGGCCACCAATAGAAGGGGACTCCACCCAAATACCTGAGGCCACCACTAGAAGGAGACTCCACCCAAATACCTGAGGCCACCACTAGAGGGAGACTCCACCCAAATACCTGAGGCCACCACTAGAAGGAGACTCCACCCAAATACCTGAGGCCACCACTAGAGGGAGACTCCACCCAAATACCTGAGGCCACCACTAGAGGGAGACTCCACCCAAATACCTGAGGCCACCACTAGAGGGAGACTCCACCCAAATACCTGAGAACACCACTAGAGGGAGACTCCACCCAAATACCTGAGAACACCACTAGAGGGAGACTCCACCCAAATACCTGAGAACACCACTAGAGGGAGACTCCACCCAAATACCTGAGGCCACCACTAGAGGGAGACTCCACCCAAATACCTGAGGCCACCACTAGAAGGAGACTCCACCCAAATACCTGAGGCCACCACTAGAGGGAGACTCCACCCAAATACCTGAGGCCACCACTAGAAGGAGACTCCACCCAAATACCTGAGGCCACCACTAGAGGGAGACTCCACCCAAATACCTGAGAACACCACTAGGGGAGACTCCACCCAAATACCTGAGGCCACCACTAGAGGGAGACTCCACCCAAATACCTGAGGCCACCACTAGAAGGAGACTCCACCCAAATACCTGAGGCCACCACTAGAGGGAGACTCCACCCAAATGCCTGAGGCCACCACTAGAAGGAGACTCCACCCAAATACCTGAGGCCACCACTAGAGGGAGACTCCACCCAAATACCTGAGGCCACCACTAGAGGGAGACTCCACCCAAATACCTGAGGCCACCACTAGAGGGAGACTCCACCCAAATACCTGAGGCCACCACTAGAGGGAGACTCCACCCAAATACCTGAGAACACCACTAGAGGGAGACTCCACCCAAATACCTGAGAACACCACTAGAGGGAGACTCCACCCAAATACCTGAGAACACCACTAGAGGGAGACTCCACCCAAATACCTGAGGCCACCACTAGAAGGGGGCTCCACCCAAATACCTGAGGCCACCACTAGAGGGAGACTCCACCCAAATACCTGAGGCCACCACTAGAAGGAGACTCCACCCAAATACCTGAGGCCACCACTAGAAGGGGACTCCACCCAAATACCTGAGGCCACCACTAGAGGGAGACTCCACCCAAATACCTGAGGCCACCACTAGAGGGAGACTCCACCCAAATACCTGAGGCCACCACTAGAGGGAGACTCCACCCAAATACCTGAGGCCACCACTAGAGGGAGACTCCACCCAAATACCTGAGGCCACCACTAGAGGGAGACTCCACCCAAATACCTGAGGCCTCCACTAGAAGGGGACTCCACCCAAATACCTGAGGCCACCACTAGAAGGAGACTCCACCCAAATACCTGAGGCCACCGCTAGAGGGAGACTCCACTCAAATACCTGAGGCCACCACTAGAAGGGGACTCCATCCAAATACCTGAGGCCTCCACTAGAGGGAGACTACACCCAAATACCTGAGGCCACCGCTAGAGGGAGACTCCACTCAAATACCTGAGGCCACCACTAGAGGGAGACTCCACCCAAATACCTGAGGCCACCACTAGAGGGAGACTCCACCCAAATACCTGAGGCCTCCACTAGAGGGAGACTACACCCAAATACCTGAGGCCACCGCTAGAGGGAGACTCCACCCAAATACCTGAGGCCACCACTAGAGGGAGACTCCACCCAAATACCTGAGGCCACCACTAGAAGGAGACTCCACCCAAATACCTGAGGCCACCACTAGAGGGAAACTCCACCCAAATACCTGAGGCCACCACTAGAGGGAGACTCCACCCAAATACCTGAGGCCACCACTAGAGGGAAACTCCACCCAAATACCTGAGGCCACCACTAGAAGGGGACTCCACCCAAATACCTGAGGCCACCACTAGAGGGAGACTCCACCCAAATACCTGAGGCCACCACTAGAGGGAGACTCCACCCAAATACCTGAGGCCACCACTAGAGGGAGACTCCACCCAAATACCTGAGGCCACCACTAGAGGGAGACTCCACCCAAATACCTGAGGCCACCACTAGAGGGAGACTCCACCCAAATACCTGAGGCCTCCACTAGAAGGGGACTCCACCCAAATACCTGAGGCCACCACTAGAAGGAGACTCCACCCAAATACCTGAGGCCACCGCTAGAGGGAGACTCCACTCAAATACCTGAGGCCACCACTAGAAGGGGACTCCATCCAAATACCTGAGGCCTCCACTAGAGGGAGACTACACCCAAATACCTGAGGCCACCGCTAGAGGGAGACTCCACTCAAATACCTGAGGCCACCACTAGAGGGAGACTCCACCCAAATACCTGAGGCCACCACTAGAGGGAGACTCCACCCAAATACCTGAGGCCTCCACTAGAGGGAGACTACACCCAAATACCTGAGGCCACCGCTAGAGGGAGACTCCACCCAAATACCTGAGGCCACCACTAGAGGGAGACTCCACCCAAATACCTGAGGCCACCACTAGAAGGAGACTCCACCCAAATACCTGAGGCCACCACTAGAGGGAAACTCCACCCAAATACCTGAGGCCACCACTAGAGGGAAACTCCACCCAAATACCTGAGGCCACCACTAGAGGGAGACTCCACCCAAATACCTGAGGCTACCACTAGAAGGAGACTCCACCCAAATACCTGAGGCCACCGCTAGAGGGAGACTCCACCCAAATACCTGAGGCCACCACTAGAGGGAGACTCCACCCAAATACCTGAGGCCATCACTAGAGGGAGACTCCACCCAAATACCTGAGGCCACCACTAGAGGGAGACCCCACCCAAATACCTGAGGCCATCACTAGAGGGAGACTCCACCCAAATACCTGAGGCCACCGCTAGAGGGAGACTCCACCCAAATACCTGAGGCCACCACTAGAGGGAGACTCCACCCAAATACCTGAGGCCATCACTAGAGGGAGACTCCACCCAAATACCTGAGGCCACCACTAGAGGGAGACTCCACCCAAATACCTGAGGCCACCACTAGAGGGAGACTCCACCCAAATACCTGAGGCCACCACTAGAAGGAGACTCCACCCAAATACCTGAGGCCTCCACTAGAGGGGGACTCCACCCAAATTCCTGAGAACCCCACTAGAGGGAGACTCAACCCAAATACCTGAGGCCACCACTAGAGGGAGACTCCACCCAAATACCTGAGGCCACCACTAGAGGGAGACTCCACCCAAATACCTGAGGCCACCACTAGAGGGAAACTCCACCCACATACCTGAGGCCACCACTAGAGGGAGACTCCACCCAAATACCTGAGGCTACCACTAGAAGGAGACTCCACCCAAATACCTGAGGCCACCGTTAGAGGGAGACTCCACCCAAATACCTGAGGCCACCACTAGAGGGAGACTCCACCCAAATACCTGAGGCCATCACTAGAGGGAGACTCCACCCAAATACCTGAGGCCACCACTAGAGGGAGACTCCACCCAAATACCTGAGGCCACCACTAGAGGGAGACTCCACCCAAATACCTGAGGCCTCCACTAGAGGGAGACCCCACCCAAATTCCTGAGGCCACCAATAGAAGGGGACTCCACCCAAATACCTGAGGCCACCACTAGAGGGAGACTCCACCCAAATACCTGAGGCCACCACTAGAAGGAGACTCCACCCAAATACCTGAGGCCACCACTAGAGGGAGACTCCACCCAAATACCTGAGGCCACCACTAGAAGGAGACTCCACCCAAATACCTGAGGCCACCACTAGAGGGAGACTCCACCCAAATACCTGAGGCCATCACTAGAGGGAGACTCCACCCAAATACCTGAGGCCACCACTAGAGGGAGACTCCACCCAAATACCTGAGGCCACCACTAGAGGGAGACTCCACCCAAATACCTGAGGCCACCACTAGAAGGAGACTCCACCCAAATACCTGAGGCCACCACTAGAAGGGGACTCCACCCAAATACCTGAGGCCTCCACTAGAGGGAGACTCCACCCAAATTCCTGAGGCCACCAATAGAAGGGGACTCCACCCAAATACCTGAGGCCACCACTAGAAGGAGACTCCACCCAAATACCTAAGGCCACCACTAGAGGGAGACTCCACCCAAATACCTGAGGCCACCACTAGAAGGAGACTCCACCCAAATACCTGAGGCCACCACTAGAGGGAGACTCCACCCAAATACCTGAGGCCACCACTAGAGGGAGACTCCACCCAAATACCTGAGGCCACCACTAGAGGGAGACTCCACCCAAATACCTGAGAACACCACTAGAGGGAGACTCCACCCAAATACCTGAGAACACCACTAGAGGGAGACTCCACCCAAATACCTGAGGCCACCACTAGAGGGAGACTCCACCCAAATACCTGAGGCCACCACTAGAAGGAGACTCCACCCAAATACCTGAGGCCACCACTAGAAGGGGACTCCACCCAAATACCTGAGGCCACCGCTAGAGGGAGACTCCACCCAAATACCTGAGGCCACCACTAGAGGGAGACTCCACCCAAATACCTGAGGCCACCACTAGAGGGAGACTCCACCCAAATACCTGAGGCCTCCACTATAAGGGGACTCCACCCAAATACCTGAGGCCTCCACTAGAGGGAGACTCCACCCAAATACCTGAGGCCACCGCTAGAGGGAGACTCCACTCAAATACCTGAGGCCACCACTAGAAGGAGACTCCACCCAAATACCTGAGGCCACCGCTAGAGGGAGACTCCACTCAAATACCTGAGGCCACCACTAGAAGGAGACTCCACCCAAATACCTGAGGCCACCACTAGAAGGGGACTCCATCCAAATACCTGAGGCCACCACTAGAGGGAGACTCCACCCAAATACCTGAGACCACCACTAGAGGGAAACTCCACCCAAATACCTGAGGCCACCGCTAGAGGGAGACTCCACTCAAATACCTGAGGCCACCACTAGAGGGAGACTCCACCCAAATACCTGAGGCCACCACTAGAGGGAGACTCCACTCAAATACCTGAGGCCACCACTAGAGGGAGACTCCACCCAACTACCTGAGGCCACCACTAGAAGGAGACTCCACCCAAATACCCGAGGCCACCACTAGAGGGAGACTCCACCCAAATACCTGAGGCCACCAATAGAGGGAGACTCCACCCAAATACCTGAGGCCACCACTAGAAGGAGACTCCACCCAAATACCTGAGGCCACCACTAGAGGCAGACTCCACCCAAATACCTGAGAACACCACTAGAGGGAGACTCCACCCAAATACCTGAGGCCTCCGCTAGAGAGAGACTCCACCCAAATACCTGAGGCCACCACTAGAGGGAGACTCCACCCAAATACCTGAGGCCACCACTAGAGGGAGACTCCACCCAAATACCTGAGGCCTCCACTAGAGGGAGACTCCACCCAAATACCTGAGGCCACTACTAGAAGGAGACTCCACCCAAATACCTGAGGCCTCCACTAGAGGGAGACTCCTCCCAAATACCTGAGGCCACCACTAGAGGGAAACTCCACCCAAATACCTGAGGCCACCACTAGAGGGAGACTCCTCCCAAATACCTGAGGCCACCACTAGAGGGAAACTCCACCCAAATACCTGAGGCCACCACTAGAGGGAGACTCCTCCCAAATACCTGAGGCCACCACTAGAAGGAGACTCCACCCAAATACCTGAGGCCACCACTAGAGGGAGACTCCACCCAAATACCTGAGGCCACCACTAGAAGGAGACTCCACCCAAATACCTGAGGCCACCACTAGAGGGAAACTCCACCCAAATACCTGAGGCCACCACTAGAGGGAGACTCCACCCAAATACCTGAGGCCACCACTAGAGGGAAACTCCACCCAAATACCTGAGGCCACCACTAGAGGGAGACTCCACCCAAATACCTGAGGCTACCACTAGAAGGAGACTCCACCCAAATACCTGAGGCCACCGCTAGAGGGAGACTCCACCCAAATACCTGAGGCCACCACTAGAGGGAGACTCCACCCAAATACCTGAGGCCATCACTAGAGGGAGACTCCACCCAAATACCTGAGGCCACCACTAGAGGGAGACCCCACCCAAATACCTGAGGCCATCACTAGAGGGAGACTCCACCCAAATACCTGAGGCCACCGCTAGAGGGAGACTCCACCCAAATACCTGAGGCCACCACTAGAGGGAGACTCCACCCAAATACCTGAGGCCATCACTAGAGGGAGACTCCACCCAAATACCTGAGGCCACCACTAGAGGGAGACTCCACCCAAATACCTGAGGCCACCACTAGAGGGAGACTCCACCCAAATACCTGAGGCCACCACTAGAAGGAGACTCCACCCAAATACCTGAGGCCTCCACTAGAGGGGGACTCCACCCAAATTCCTGAGAACCCCACTAGAGGGAGACTCAACCCAAATACCTGAGGCCACCACTAGAGGGAGACTCCACCCAAATACCTGAGGCCACCACTAGAGGGAGACTCCACCCAAATACCTGAGGCCACCACTAGAGGGAAACTCCACCCACATACCTGAGGCCACCACTAGAGGGAGACTCCACCCAAATACCTGAGGCTACCACTAGAAGGAGACTCCACCCAAATACCTGAGGCCACCGTTAGAGGGAGACTCCACCCAAATACCTGAGGCCACCACTAGAGGGAGACTCCACCCAAATACCTGAGGCCATCACTAGAGGGAGACTCCACCCAAATACCTGAGGCCACCACTAGAGGGAGACTCCACCCAAATACCTGAGGCCACCACTAGAGGGAGACTCCACCCAAATACCTGAGGCCTCCACTAGAGGGAGACCCCACCCAAATTCCTGAGGCCACCAATAGAAGGGGACTCCACCCAAATACCTGAGGCCACCACTAGAGGGAGACTCCACCCAAATACCTGAGGCCACCACTAGAAGGAGACTCCACCCAAATACCTGAGGCCACCACTAGAGGGAGACTCCACCCAAATACCTGAGGCCACCACTAGAAGGAGACTCCACCCAAATACCTGAGGCCACCACTAGAGGGAGACTCCACCCAAATACCTGAGGCCATCACTAGAGGGAGACTCCACCCAAATACCTGAGGCCACCACTAGAGGGAGACTCCACCCAAATACCTGAGGCCACCACTAGAGGGAGACTCCACCCAAATACCTGAGGCCACCACTAGAAGGAGACTCCACCCAAATACCTGAGGCCACCACTAGAAGGGGACTCCACCCAAATACCTGAGGCCTCCACTAGAGGGAGACTCCACCCAAATTCCTGAGGCCACCAATAGAAGGGGACTCCACCCAAATACCTGAGGCCACCACTAGAAGGAGACTCCACCCAAATACCTGAGGCCACCACTAGAGGGAGACTCCACCCAAATACCTGAGGCCACCACTAGAAGGAGACTCCACCCAAATACCTGAGGCCACCACTAGAGGGAGACTCCACCCAAATACCTGAGGCCACCACTAGAGGGAGACTCCACCCAAATACCTGAGGCCACCACTAGAGGGAGACTCCACCCAAATACCTGAGAACACCACTAGAGGGAGACTCCACCCAAATACCTGAGAACACCACTAGAGGGAGACTCCACCCAAATACCTGAGAACACCACTAGAGGGAGACTCCACCCAAATACCTGAGGCCACCACTAGAGGGAGACTCCACCCAAATACCTGAGGCCACCACTAGAAGGAGACTCCACCCAAATACCTGAGGCCACCACTAGAAGGGGACTCCACCCAAATACCTGAGGCCACCGCTAGAGGGAGACTCCACCCAAATACCTGAGGCCACCACTAGAGGGAGACTCCACCCAAATACCTGAGGCCACCACTAGAGGGAGACTCCACCCAAATACCTGAGGCCTCCACTATAAGGGGACTCCACCCAAATACCTGAGGCCTCCACTAGAGGGAGACTCCACCCAAATACCTGAGGCCACCGCTAGAGGGAGACTCCACTCAAATACCTGAGGCCACCACTAGAAGGAGACTCCACCCAAATACCTGAGGCCACCGCTAGAGGGAGACTCCACTCAAATACCTGAGGCCACCACTAGAAGGAGACTCCACCCAAATACCTGAGGCCACCACTAGAAGGGGACTCCATCCAAATACCTGAGGCCACCACTAGAGGGAGACTCCACCCAAATACCTGAGACCACCACTAGAGGGAAACTCCACCCAAATACCTGAGGCCACCGCTAGAGGGAGACTCCACTCAAATACCTGAGGCCACCACTAGAGGGAGACTCCACCCAAATACCTGAGGCCACCACTAGAGGGAGACTCCACTCAAATACCTGAGGCCACCACTAGAGGGAGACTCCACCCAACTACCTGAGGCCACCACTAGAAGGAGACTCCACCCAAATACCCGAGGCCACCACTAGAGGGAGACTCCACCCAAATACCTGAGGCCACCAATAGAGGGAGACTCCACCCAAATACCTGAGGCCACCACTAGAAGGAGACTCCACCCAAATACCTGAGGCCACCACTAGAGGCAGACTCCACCCAAATACCTGAGAACACCACTAGAGGGAGACTCCACCCAAATACCTGAGGCCTCCGCTAGAGAGAGACTCCACCCAAATACCTGAGGCCACCACTAGAGGGAGACTCCACCCAAATACCTGAGGCCACCACTAGAGGGAGACTCCACCCAAATACCTGAGGCCTCCACTAGAGGGAGACTCCACCCAAATACCTGAGGCCACTACTAGAAGGAGACTCCACCCAAATACCTGAGGCCTCCACTAGAGGGAGACTCCTCCCAAATACCTGAGGCCACCACTAGAGGGAAACTCCACCCAAATACCTGAGGCCACCACTAGAGGGAGACTCCTCCCAAATACCTGAGGCCACCACTAGAGGGAAACTCCACCCAAATACCTGAGGCCACCACTAGAGGGAGACTCCTCCCAAATACCTGAGGCCACCACTAGAAGGAGACTCCACCCAAATACCTGAGGCCACCACTAGAGGGAGACTCCACCCAAATACCTGAGAACACAACTAGATCCACGATCTCTCCGGGGATGGGAGATTGAGCATAAAAAAGAGAGGACACAGATTGTCTTTCATCGTTTAATAGAGAGATACGATACAGATAACGACATTCACATTATGGAGACTCTGAAATCAAACAAGAGAAAAAAGCCGACATAAATGTTTCTCCTGCAGGGGGTGGGGGGAGGGGAGCACACTGGTCAGGTCCGGGACTGGCTCCATATCAATCACCCCGTCCATACACTCCTCCATTCATGGAGACATTGATGTGGGCGGGACTCCAACCCTCAGCCAATCAACCCCAGAGGAGCACCTTTCTCTGCGTGCAGGAACAGAGTCTCCATGTGCAGGAACAGAGGCTCTAGGTGCAGGGACATGGTCTCTAGGTGCAGGGACTAAGTGTATGGATGCAGGGAGAGAGTCTCTAGGTGCAGGGACATGGTCTCTAGGTGCAGGGACATGGTCTCTAGGTGCAGGGACATGGTCTCTACGTGCAGGGACAGAGTCTCTAGGTGCAGGGATAGAGTCACTAGGTGCAGGGACATGGTCTCTAGGTGCAGGGACGGAGGCTATAGGTGCAGGGACATGGTCTCTAGGTGCAGGGACAGAGTCTCTAGGTGCAGAGACAGAGTCTCTAGCTGCTGGGACATGGTCTCTAGGTGCAGGGACAGAGCCTATAGGTGCAAGGACAGAGTCTCTAAGTGCAGGGACAGAGTCTGTAGGTGCAGGAACAGAGTCTCTAGGTGCAGAGACAGAGTCTCTAGGTGCAGGGATATGGTCTCTAGGTGCAGGGACAAAGTGTATGGATGCAGGGACAGAGTCTTTAGATGCAGGGAGATAGTCTCTAGGTGCAGGGACATGGTCTCTAGGTGCAGGGACATGGTCTCTAGGTGCAGGGACATGGTCTCTAGGTGCAGGGACAGAGTCTCTAGGTGCAGGGATAGAGTCACTAGGTGCAGGGACATGGTCTCTAGGTGCAGGGACAGAGTCTCTAGGTGCAGGGATAGAGTCACTAGGTGCAGGGACATGGTCTCTAGGTGCAGGGACGGAGTCTATAGATGCAGGGACGGAGGCTATAGGTGCAGGGACAGAGTCTCTAGGTGCAGAGACAGAGTCTCTAGCTGCTGGGACATAGTCTCTAGGTGCAGAGACAGAGCCTATAGGTGCAGGGACAGAGTCTGTAGGTGCAGGAACAGAGTCTCTAGGTGCAGAGACAGAGTCTATAGGTGCAGAGACAGAGTCTCTAGGTGCTGGGACAGAGTCTCTAGGTGCAGGGACAGAGTCTCTAGGTGCAGGAACAGAGTCTCTAGGTGCAGAGACAGAGTCTCTAGGTGCTGGGACATGCTCTCTAGGTGCAGGGACAGAGCCTATAGGTGCAGGGACAGAGGCTCTAGGTGCGGGGACAGAGTCTCTAGGTGCTGGGACATGGTCTCTAGGTACAGAGACAGAGTTTCTAGGTGCTGCGACATGGTCTCTAGGTACAGGAACAGAGTCTCTAGGTGCAGGGACGGAGTCTATAGATGCTAGAACATGGTCTCTAGGTGCAGGGAGAGATACTCTAGGTGCAGGGACAGAGTCTCTAGGTGCAGGGAAAGAGGCTATAGGTGCTGGGACATGGTCTCTAGGTGCAGGGACAGAGACTCTAGGTGCAGGGACATTGTCTCTAGGTGCAGGGACATGGTCTCTAGGTGCAGGGACATGGTCTCTAGGTGCAGGGACATGGTCTCTAGGTGCAGGGACAGAGTCTCTAGGTGCAGGGATAGAGTCACTAGGTGCAGGGACATGGTCTCTAGGTGCAGGGACAGAGTCTCTAGGTGCAGGGATAGAGTCACTAGGTGCAGGGACATGGTCTCTAGGTGCAGGGACGGAGTCTATAGATGCAGGGACGGAGGCTATAGGTGCAGGGACAGAGTCTCTAGGTGCAGAGACAGAGTCTCTAGCTGCTGGGACATAGTCTCTAGGTGCAGAGACAGAGCCTATAGGTGCAGGGACAGAGTCTGTAGGTGCAGGAACAGAGTCTCTAGGTGCAGAGACAGAGTCTATAGGTGCAGAGACAGAGTCTCTAGGTGCTGGGACAGAGTCTCTAGGTGCAGGGACAGAGTCTCTAGGTGCAGGGACAGAGTCTCTAGGTGCAGAGACAGAGTCTCTAGGTGCTGGGACATGCTCTCTAGGTGCAGGGACAGAGCCTATAGGTGCAGGGACAGAGGCTCTAGGTGCAGGGACAGAGTCTCTAGGTGCTGGGACATGGTCTCTAGGTACAGAGACAGAGTTTCTAGGTGCTGCGACATGGTCTCTAGGTACAGGAACAGAGTCTCTAGGTGCAGGGACGGAGTCTATAGATGCTAGAACATGGTCTCTAGGTGCAGGGAGAGATACTCTAGGTGCAGGGACAGAGTCTCTAGGTGCAGGGAGAGAGCATATAGGTTCAGGGACATGGTCTCTAGGTGCAGGGAAAGAGGCTATAGGTGCTGGGACATGGTCTCTAGGTGCAGGGACAGAGACTCTAGGTGCAGGGACATTGTCTCTAGGTGCAGGGACAGAGCCTATAGGTGCAGGGACAGAGCCTCTAGGTGCAGGGACAGAGCCTCTAGGTGCAGGGACATGGTCTCTAGGTTCTGAGACAGAGACTCTAGGTGCTGGGACATGGTCTCTAGGTGCAGGGATATGGTCTCTAGATGCAGGGATATGGTCTCTAGGTGCTGGTACATGGTCTCTAGGTGCAGGAACAGAGCCTATAGGTGCAGGGACATGGTCTCTAGGTGCAGGGACAGAGTCTCTAGGTGCTGGGACATGGTCTCTAGGTGCAGGGACAGAGTCTCTAAGTGCAGGGACAGAGTCTCTAGGTGCAGGGACAGAGTCTCTAGGTGCAGGGACAGAGTCTCTAGGTGCAGGGACATGGTCTCTAGGTGCAGGGACAGAGTCTCTAGGTGCTGGGACATGGTCTCTAGGTGCAGGGACAGAGTCTCTAGGTGCAGGGACAGAGTCTCTAGGTGCAGGGACATGGTCTCTAGGTGCAGGGACGGAGGCTATAGGTGCAGGGACATGGTCTCTAGGTGCAGGGACAGAGTCTCTAGGTGCAGAGACAGAGTCTCTAGCTGCTGGGACATGGTCTCTAGGTGCAAGGACAGAGCCTATAGGTGCAATGACAGAGTCTCTAAGTGCAGGGACAGAGTCTGTAGGTGCAGGAACAGAGTCTCTAGGTGCAGAGACAGAGTCTCTAGGTGCAGGGACATGGTCTCTAGGTGCAGGGACAAAGTGTATGGATGCAGGGACAGAGTCTTTAGATGCAGGGAGATAGTCTCTAGGTGCAGGGACATGGTCTCTAGGTGCAGGGACATGGTCTCTAGGTGCAGGGACAGAGTCTCTAGGTGCAGGGATAGAGTCACTAGGTGCAGGGACATGGTCTCTAGGTGCAGGGACAGAGTCTCTAGGTGCAGGGATAGAGTCACTAGGTGCAGGGACATGGTCTCTAGGTGCAGGGACGGAGTCTATAGATGCAGGGACGGAGGCTATAGGTGCAGGGACATGGTCTCTAGGTGCAGGGACAGAGTCTCTAGGTGCAGAGACAGAGTCTCTAGCTGCTGGGACATAGTCTCTAGGTGCAGAGACAGAGCCTATAGGTGCAGGGACAGAGTCTGTAGGTGCAGGAACAGAGTCTCTAGGTGCAGAGACAGAGTCTATAGGTGCAGAGACAGAGTCTATAGGTGCAGAGACAGAGTCTCTAGGTGCTGGGACAGAGTCTCTAGGTGCAGGGACAGAGTCTCTAGGTGCAGGGACAGAGTCTCTAGGTGCAGGGACAGAGTCTCTAGGTGCAGGGACAGAGTCTCTAGGTGCAGGGACAGAGTCTCTAGGTGCTGGGACATGGTCTCTAGGTTCTGGGACATGGTCTCTAGGTGCAGGGATATGGTCTCTAGATGCAGGGATATGGTCTCTAGGTGCTGGTACATGGTCTCTAGGTGCAGGAACAGAGCCTATAGGTGCAGGGACAGAGTCTCTAGGTGCAGAGACAGAGTCTCTAGGTGCTGGGACATGCTCTCTAGGTGCAGGGACAGAGCCTATAGGTGCAGGGACAGAGGCTCTAGGTGCAGGGACAGAGTCTCTAGGTGCTGGGACATGGTCTCTAGGTACAGAGACAGAGTTTCTAGGTGCTGCGACATGGTCTCTAGGTACAGGAACAGAGTCTCTAGGTGCAGGGACGGAGTCTATAGATGCTAGAACATGGTCTCTAGGTGCAGGGAGAGATACTCTAGGTGCAGGGACAGAGTCTCTAGGTGCAGGGAGAGAGCATATAGGTTCAGGGGCATAGTCTATAGGTGCAGAGACAGAGTCTCTAGGTGCAGGGACAGAGTCTCTAGGTGCAGGGACAGAGTCTCTAGGTGCAGAGACAGAGTCTCTAGGTGCTGGGACATGCTCTCTAGGTGCAGGGACAGAGCCTATAGGTGCAGGGACAGAGGCTCTAGGTGCAGGGACAGAGTCTCTAGGTGCTGGGACATGGTCTCTAGGTACAGAGACAGAGTTTCTAGGTGCTGCGACATGGTCTCTAGGTACAGGAACAGAGTCTCTAGGTGCAGGGACGGAGTCTATAGATGCTAGAACATGGTCTCTAGGTGCAGGGAGAGATACTCTAGGTGCAGGGACAGAGTCTCTAGGTGCAGGGAGAGAGCATATAGGTTCAGGGACATGGTCTCTAGGTGCAGGGAAAGAGGCTATAGGTGCTGGGACATGGTCTCTAGGTGCAGGGACAGAGACTCTAGGTGCAGGGACATTGTCTCTAGGTGCAGGGACAGAGCCTATAGGTGCAGGGACAGAGCCTCTAGGTGCAGGGACATGGTCTCTAGGTGCAGGGACATGGTCTCTAGGTTCTGGGACATGGTCTCTAGGTGCAGGGATATGGTCTCTAGATGCAGGGATATGGTCTCTAGGTGCTGGTACATGGTCTCTAGGTGCAGGAACAGAGCCTATAGGTGCAGGGACATGGTCTCTAGGTGCAGGGACAGAGTCTCTAGGTGCTGGGACATGGTCTCTAGGTGCAGGGACAGAGTCTCTAAGTGCAGGGACAGAGTCTCTAGGTGCAGGGACAGAGTCTCTAGGTGCAGGGACATGGTCTCTAGGTGCAGGGACAGAGTCTCTAGGTGCTGGTACATGGTCTCTAGGTGCAGGAACAGAGCCTATAGGTGCAGGGACATGGTCTCTAGGTGCAGGGACAGAGTCTCTAGGTGCTGGGACATGGTCTCTAGGTGCAGGGACAGAGTCTCTAAGTGCAGGGACAGAGTCTCTAGGTGCAGGGACAGAGTCTCTAGGTGCAGGGACATGGTCTCTAGGTGCAGGGACAGAGTCTCTAGGTGCTGGGACATGGTCTCTAGGTGCAGGGACAGAGTCTCTAGGTGCAGGGACAGAGTCTCTAGGTGCAGGGACATGGTCTCTAGGTGCAGGGACATGGTCTCTAGGTGCAGGGACAGAGTATATAGGTGCAGGGACAGAGCCTATAGGTGCAGGGACAGAGTTTCTAGGTGCAGAGACAGAGCCTCTAGGTGCAGGGACAGAGCCTATAGGTGCAGGGACAGAGTTTCTAGGTGCAGAGACAGAGCCTCTAGGTGGAGGGACAGAGCCTCTAGGTGCAGAGACAGAGCCCTTTAGGTGCAGGGACGGAGTCTCTAGGTGCAGGGACAGAGCCTATAGGTGGAGTTACAGAGTCTCTAGGTGCAGGGACAGAGCCTATAGGTGGAGGGACAGAGCCTATAGGTGGAGGGACAGAGTCTCTAGGTGCAGGGACAGAGTCTCTAGGTGCAGGGACAGAGCCTATAGGTGGAGGGACAGAGTCTCTAGGTGCAGAGACAGAGCCTATAGGTGGAGGGACAGAGCCTATAGGTGGAGGGACATTGTCTCTAGGTGCAGGGACAGAGTCTCTAGGTGCAGGGACAGAGCCTCTAGGTGCAGGGACAGAGCCTCTAGGTGCAGGGACAGAGTCTCTAGGTGCAGAGACAGAGCCTCTAGGTGCAGAGACAGAGCCTCTAGGTGCAGAGACAGAGTCTCTAGGTTCAGGAACAGAGTCTGTAGGTGCTGGGACATGGTCTCTAGGTGCAAGGACAGAGTCTCTAAGTGCAGGGACAGAGTCTGTAGGTGCAGGAACAGAGTCTCTAGGTGCAGAGACAGAGTCTCTAGGTGCAGGGACAGAGCCTCTAGGTGCAGGGACAGAGCCTATAGGTGCAGGGACAGAGCCCATAGGTGGAGTTACAGAGTCTCTAGGTGCAGGGACAGAGCCTATAGGTGGAGGGACAGAGTCTCTAGGTGCAGGGACAGAGTCTCTAGGTGCAGGGACAGAGCCTCTAGGTGCAGGGACAGAGCCTCTAGGTGCAGGGACAGAGCCTCTAGGTGCAGGGACAGAGCCTATAGGTGGAGGGACAGAGTCTCTAGGTGCAGAGACAGAGTTTCTAGGTTTAGAGACAGAGTCTCTAGGTGCAGAGACAGAGCCTCTAGGTGCAGAGACAGAGTCTCTAGGTTCAGGAACAGAGTCTGTAGGTGCTGGGACATGATCTCTAGGTGTAGGGACATGGTCTCTAGGTGCAGGGACATGGTCTCTAGGTGCAGGGACAGAGCCTATAGGTGCAGGGACAGAGCCTATAGGTGCAGGGACAGAGTCTCTAGGTGCAGGGATATGGTCTCTAGGTTCAGGGACATGGTCTTAAGTGAAAGGACAGAGCCTATAGGTGCAGGGACAGAGCCTTTAGGTGCAGGGACAGAACCTATAGGTGCAGGGACAGAGTCTCTAGGTGCAGGGACAGAGCCTATAGGTGCAGGGACATTGTTTCTAGGTGCAGGGACAGAGTCTCTAGGTGCAGGGACTGAGTCTCTAGGTGCAGAGACAGAGTCTCTAGGTTCAGGAACATAGTCTGTAGGTGCTGGGACATGATCTCTAGGTGCAGGGACATGGTCTCTAGGTGCAGGGACAGAGCCTATAGGTACAGGGACAGAGCCTATAGGTGCAGGGACAGAGCCTATAGGTGCAGGGACAGAGTCTCTAGGTGCAGGGATATGGTCTCTAGGTTAAGGGACATGGTCTTAAGTGAAAGGACAGAGCCTATAGGTGCAGGGACAGAGCCTTTAGGTGCAGGGACAGAACCTATAGGTGCAGGGACAGAGCCTATAGGTGCAGGGACATTGTTTCTAGGTGCAGGGACAGAGTCTCTAGGTGCAGGGACAGAGTCTCTAGGTACAGGGACAGAGTTTCTGGGTGCAGGGACATTGTCTCTAGGTACAGGGACAGAGTCTCTAGGTGCAGGGACAGAGTCTGTAGGTGCAGGGACATGTTGATCAGTCCATTAGAACATGAAATGTGAGAAAGGACTGGTCTGTCCCTAGGTTCAGGAACCGACTTGGATGAGAGCTCTGTAGATAAGAGGTGTGCTGGATCAGAATCAGGAGGAACCTTCATAACAGATGAATGGCAGCTCTTGTCCACAGCACTTGGAGCTCCAGGTAAAATTCTGTGCGGGGGCCCCTGATATCATTCCGCAGGCATTGGTGAAAGGGGTGTTAGGCTCTCTGGACCCCCAGTAGCTGAATCCCCCCCATAGCTGTGTGCCGCTCCAGTACCAGTTACTTTTGAAGCGGTTGAACCTCAGCCCCATCCAGAAACCTGTACTGGGGGTGTAGGGGGACAGGAGGGTGGCCACGTTCTTCTGGTCCTGCTGAGACAACACTGCAGCCATGTCGGTAAAATTATTGCGGCAGTATACACGTGCGTTCAACCACGACATGGGGGTCAGTACCAAGTGCAGCATACCTGGGGGGAGAGAAAATTACATGAGAGGGGGTAAGACATGGGGGTCAGTACCAAGTGCAGCATACCTGGGGGGAGAGAAAATTACATGATAGGGGGTAAGACATGGGGGTCAGTACCAAGTGCAGCATGCCTGGGGGGTGAGAAAATTACATGAGAGGGGGTAAGACATGGGGGTCAGTACCAAGTGCAGCATACCTGGGGGGAGAGAAAATTACATGAGAGGGGGTAAGACATGGGGGTCAGTACCAAGTGCAGCATACCTGGGGGAGAGAAAATTACATGAGAGGGGGTAAGACATGAAGGTTTGTACCAAGTGCAGCATACCTGGGGGGAGAGAAAATTACATGAGAGGGGGTAAGACATGAAGGTTTGTACCAAGTGCAGCATACCTGTTGGGGAAAGGGGATAAGGCATGGGTGAAGGTGCTCAGTTCCTGGTTGAGGCTTAATAAGAATTGCCCCATTGGTGCCCTTTGGTCACTGGGAGAGGGAGTTGGACCAATAGGGAGGGCTCAGTGGGTTGATGGGAGGGTGGGTGTCAGGTAGGAGCACATGACCAAATGGGCGACCTTTCTGCTTTGCTAGCCAAGTAAGAGATATTACCCATCATAGGGGACTGGCATATGGGGGGTGGCTTTTGGAGTCAAGGTACATACACAGGGATTAAAAAAAGGGGGCAGTGGGTACTTTGAGAAATCCTCCATAGGGTGTCTTTGAAAACTGTGGGAGGGACAATAGCGGGGCTTTTAGTGCCATCAATGCTAAAGGCCAGGCCGGGAAACCTTCCTTGATCCCCTCTTGTCTGCACTACACTCTTTTCTTCCTCTTTGGGTTCATTCTGTTATTTACGGACTTTCAGTTTTCTTCTTCTCAGTGGTGGGACTCGTGTTCAGCATGGCCGGTGAGATTCACCTATTCTTACATCAGGAATCACCGACCAGGCGGGTCATGTAATAAGGTTGCTAGCTTCAACCCAAATCATGACTGCAAGGGTTAAGCCTGTGGCAAATTCTGCGGGTTTAGAATTTGTGGTCTTGGGAAATTTATGGTTGAACTGACCACAGCCCCCTATTCCAATGAATAAAATAAGTTAGGCATCCATTAGTTGGGCCTTTTTTTAAGCATCCATTAGTTGGGCCTATTGTTAGGCATCCATTAATTGGGTCTATAGTTAAGCATCCATTAATTGGGTCTATAGTTAGGCATCCATTAATTGGGTCTATAGTTAGGCATCCATTAGTTGGGCCTATTGTTAGGCATCCATTAGTTGGGACTATTGTTAGGCATCCATTAGTTGGGACTATTGTTAGGCATCCATTAGTTGGGCATATAGTTAGGCATCCATTAGTTGGGCCTATTGTTAGGCATCCATTAGTTGGGCCTATTGTTAGGCATCCATTAGTTGGGCCTATTGTTAGGCATCCATTAGTTGGGTCTATAGTTCAGCATCCATTAATTGGGCATATTGTTAGGCATCCATTAATTGAGCCTATTGTTAGGCATCCATTAGTTGGGCCTATTGTTAGGCATCCATTAATTGGGCCTATAGTTAGGCATCCATAAGTTGGGCCTATTGTTAGGCATCCATTAATTGGGCCTATAGTTAGGCATCCATAAGTTGGGCCTATAGTTAGGCATCCATTAGTTGGGCCTATAGTTAGGCATCCATTAGTTGGGCATATAGTTAGGCATCCATTAGTTGGGCCTATTGTTAGGCATCCATTAGTTGGGCCTATTGTTAGGCATCCATTAGTTGGGCCTATTGTTAGGCATCCATTAGTTGGGTCTATAGTTCAGCATCCATTAATTGGGCATATTGTTAGGCATCCATTAATTGAGCCTATTGTTAGGCATCCATTAGTTGGGCCTATTGTTAGGCATCCATTAATTGGGCCTATAGTTAGGCATCCATTAGTTGGGCCTATAGTTAGGCATCCATTAATTGGGCATATTGTTAGGCATCCATTAATTGAGCCTATTGTTAGGCATCCATTAGTTGGGCCTATTGTTAGGCATCCATTAATTGGGCCTATAGTTAGGCATCCATTAGTTGGGCCTATAGTTAGGCATCCATTAATTGGGCCTATAGTTAGGCATCCATTAGTTGGGCCTATTGTTAGGCATCCATTAGTTGGGCCTATTGTTAGGCCTTCATTAGTCGGGCATATTGTTAGGCATCCATTAGTTGGGCCTATTGTTAGGCATCCATTAATTGGGTCTATAGTTAGGCATCCATTAATTGGGTCTATAGTTAGGCATCCGTTAGTTGGGCCTATAGTTAGGCATCCGTTAGTTGGGCATATTGTTAGGCATCCATTAGTTGGGCCTATTGTTAGGCCTTCATTAGTCGGGCATATTGTTAGGCATCCATTAGTTGGGCCTATTGTTAGGCCTTCATTAGTCGGGCATATTGTTAGGCATCCATTAGTTGGGCCTATTGTTAGGCATCCATTAATTGGGTCTATAGTTAAGCATCCATTAATTGGGTCTATAGATAGGCATCCATTAATTGGGTCTATAGTTAGGCATCCATTAGTTGGGCCTATTGTTAGGCATCCATTAGTTGGGCCTATTGTTAGGCATCCATTAGTTGGGCCTATTGTTAGGCATCCATTAGTTGGGACTATTGTTAGGCATCCATTAGTTGGGCCTATAGTTAGGCATCCATTAATTGGGTCTATAGTTAGGCATCCATTAGTTGGGCATATAGTTAGGCATCCATTAGTTGGGCCTATTGTTAGGCATCCATTAGTTGGGCCTATTGTTAGGCATCCATTAGTTGGGCCTATTGTTAGGCATCCATTAGTTGGGTCTATAGTTCAGCATCCATTAATTGGGCATATTGTTAGGCATCCATTAATTGAGCCTATTGTTAGGCATCCATTAGTTGGGCCTATTGTTAGGCATCCATTAATTGGGCCTATAGTTAGGCATCCATAAGTTGGGCCTATAGTTAGGCATCCATAAGTTGGGCCTATAGTTAGGCATCCATTAGTTGGGCCTATAGTTAGGCATCCATTAGTTGGGCATATAGTTAGGCATCCATTAGTTGGGCCCTATTGTTAGGCATCCATTAGTTGGGCCTATTGTTAGGCATCCATTAGTTGGGCCTATTGTTAGGCATCCATTAGTTGGGTCTATAGTTCAGCATCCATTAATTGGGCATATTGTTAGGCATCCATTAATTGAGCCTATTGTTAGGCATCTATTAGTTGGGCCTATTGTTAGGCATCCATTAATTGGGCCTATAGTTAGGCATCCATTAGTTGGGCCTATAGTTAGGCATCCATTAGTTGGGCCTATAGTTAGGCATCCATTAGTTGGGCATATAGTTAGGCATCCATTAGTTGGGCCTATTGTTAGGCATCCATTAGTTGGGCCTATTGTTAGGCATCCATTAGTTGGGCCTATTGTTAGGCCTTCATTAGTCGGGCATATTGTTAGGCATCCATTAGTTGGGCCTATTGTTAGGCATCCATTAATTGGGTCTATAGTTAGGCATCCATTAATTGGGTCTATAGTTAGGCATCCGTTAGTTGGGCAAATTGTTAGGCATCCATTAGTTGGGCCTATGGTTAGGCCTTCATTAGTCGGGCATATTGTTAGGCATCTATTAGTTGGGCCTATTGTTAGGCATCCATTAATTGGGTCTATAGTTAGGCATCCATTAATTGGGTCTATAGTTAGGCATCCATTAATTGGGTCTATTGTTAGGCATCCGTTAGTTGGGCCTATAGTTAGGCATCCATTAATTGGGTCTATAGTTAGGCATCCGTTAGTAGGGCATATTGTTAGGCATCCATTAGCTGGACCTATTGTTAGGCATCCATTAGTTGGGCATATTATTAGGCATCCGTTAGTTGGGCCTATAGTTCAGCATCCATTAGTTGGGCCTATTGTTAGGCATCCATTAGTTGGGCCTATTGTTAGGCATCCATTAGTTGGGCATATTGTTAGGCATCCATTAGTTGGGCATATTGTTAGGCATCCGTTAGTTGGGCCTATAGTTTGGCATCCATTAGTTGGGCCTATAGTTAGGCATCCATTAGTTGGGCATATAGTTCGGCATCCGTTAGTTGGGCCTATTGTTAACCATCCATTAGTTGGGCCTATTATCCCCGATGACTAATCTCCTCCTGCTGCTGGCCAATGTTACACTGCATTGTCCTGTGTTGTATCTTAGTCACATGGTTAATTAGGCTAGAAAAACAAAAAGAAATTACGAACCAGGCGGACCCTGCTTAGCCTCTGAGATCAGAGGAGATCTTACAGTAGAGCCCCAGCCACCTGCACTTGCTCGTCTCTTGCTCAGTGTAATGGAGACTGTCCATCGCCAGGCCCCTCTGCAGTCACATAGTCTACAATAGCTGTAGTGTGCAGGCCATAAAAGATGATTGCAGATTGTATTTGAATGATGGCTATGCAAATAATGCTTTACAATTACAGCTTGGAAACATCCATAAAAGTCAAAAATTATCCCTCCGGGAAGGTGCAGATCACCCACAACAAGGGAAATGTGACTGGCAGGTTCAGGTCATAGAACGCATGTTAAAAAGGGAAGGTTGAAGTCATAGAGCCTATGGTAAGAAGGGAAGGTTCCGGTCATAGAGCGTATGGTAAGAAGGGAAGGTTCCAGTCATAGGCGTATGGTAAGAAGGGAGGGTTCCGGTCATAGAGCCTATGGTAAGAAGGGAAGGTTCCGGTCATAGAGCGTATGGTAAGAAGGGAAGGTTCCAGTCATAGAGCGTATGGTAAGAAGGGAAGGTTGAGGTCATAGAGCGTATGGTAAGAAGGGAAGGTTCCAGTCATAGAGCGTATGGTAAGAAGGGAAGGTTACGGTCATAGAGTGTATGGTAAGAAGGGAGGGTTCAGGTTGAATAACACATGATAAGAAGGGAACGTTCCGGTCATATAACACATGGTAAGAAGGGAAGGTTCCGGTCATAGAGCGTATGGTAAGAAGGGAAGGTTCCAGTCATAGGCGTATGGTAAGAAGGGAAGGTTCCAGTCATAGGCGTATGGTAAGAAGGGAGGGTTCCGGTCATAGAGCCTATGGTAAGAAGGGAAGGTTACGGTCATAGAGTGTATGGTAAGAAGGGAAGGTTACGGTCATAGAGTGTATGGTAAGAAGGGAGGGTTCAGGTTGAATAACACATGGTAAGAAGGGAAGGTTCCGGTCATAGAGCGTATGGTAAGAAGGGAAGGTTCCAGTTGTATAACACATGGTAAGAAGGGAAGGTTCCAGTTGTATAACACATGGGAAGAAGGGAAGGTTCCAGTTGTATAGCACATGGGAAGAAGGGAAGGTTCCAGTCATAGAGTGTATGGTAAGAAGGGAGGGTTGGGCCTATTGTTAACCATCCATCAGTTGGGCCTATTATCCCCGATGACAGATCTCCTCCTGCTGCTGGCCAATGTTACACTGCATTGTCCTGTGTTGTATCTTAGTCACATGGTTAATTAGGCTAGAAAAACAAAAAGAAATTACGAACCAGGCGGACCCTGCTTAGCCTCTGAGATCAGAGGAGATCTTACAGTAGAGCCCCAGCCACCTGCACTTGCTCGTCTCTTGCTCAGTGTAATGGAGACTGTCCATCGCCAGGCCCCTCTGCAGTCACATAGTCTACAATAGCTGTAGTGTGCAGGCCATAAAAGATGATTGCAGATTGTATTTGAATGATGGCTATGCAAATAATGTTTTACAATTGCAGCTTGGAAACATCCATAAAAGTCAAAAATTATCCCTCCGGGAAGGTGCAGATCACCCACAACAAGGGAAATGTGACTGGCAGGTTCAGGTCATAGAACGCATGTTAAAAAGGGAAGGTTGAGGTCATAGAGCCTATGGTAAGAAGGGAAGGTTCCGGTCATAGAGCGTATGGTAAGAAGGGAAGGTTGAGGTCATAGAGCGTATGGTAAGAAGGGAAGGTTCCAGTCATAGAGCGTATGGTAAAAAGGGAAGGTTCCGGTCATATAACACATGGTAAGAAGGGAAGGTTCCAGTCATAGAGCGTATGGTAAGAAGGGAAGGTTCCAGTCATAGAGCGTATGGTAAGAAGGGAAGGTTCCAGTCATAGAGCGTATGGTAAGAAAGGAAGGTTCCAGTCATAGAGCGTATGGTAAGAAGGGAAGGTTCCAGTCATAGAGCGTATGGTAAGAAGGGAGGGTTCCGGTCATAGAGCCTATGGTAAGAAGGGAAGGTTCCGGTCATAGAGCGTATGGTAAGAAGGGAAGGTTGAGGTCATAGAGCGTATGGTAAGAAGGGAAGGTTCCAGTCATAGAGCGTATGGTAAGAAGGGAAGGTTCCAGTCATAGAGCGTATGGTAAGAAGGGAAGGTTCCAGTCATAGAGCGTATGGTAAGAAGGGAAGGTTCCAGTCATAGAGCGTATGGTAAGAAGGGAAGGTTCCAGTCATAGAGCGTATGGTAAGAAGGGAGGGTTCCGGTCATAGAGCCTATGGTAAGAAGGGAAGGTTCCGGTCATAGAGCGTATGGTAAGAAGGGAAGGTTCCAGTCATAGAGCGTATGGTAAGAAGGGAAGGTTTCGGTCATATAACACATGGTAAGAAGGGAAGGTTCCGGTCATATAACACATGGTAAGAAGGGAAGGTTCCGGTCATATAACACATGGTAAGAAGGGAAGGTTCCGGTCATATAACACATGGTAAGAAGGGAAGGTTCCGGTCATATAACACATGGTAAGAAGGGAAGGTTCCGGTCATATAACACATGGTAAGAAGGGAAGGTTCCAGTTGTATAACTTATGGTAAGAAGGGAAGGCAGACAGACCTCAATAAATATGGGAAAGAACATCAGGAAAGATGGATCGGCATACCTGAAACCAGTCCATTGGGGCCTGTCCACACTTGTGATGCTGTGCTGGAGCTGGTAGAACCTGTCAGAAAATGAACTGTTTTAAAAAATGGGCCGACTGACAGAGCAATGGTCTCCAAGAACCGATATACAACGTCTCACAGCATCGCCAACCCATTCTCTACACATGCCGGGCACTATGTACCCCACTCAACTCACCTTCTCTGCCACACATACACGTACATTTGCTTTCCAGTGCAGAAGTCAACTAGTTCACTCTAGTCCCAGATACCCTCAAGAGGGCCTAACACTATGGAAGCCCCAGAATTCTGCAAGAGCCCTGCACTGGTATGCCCCAGGATTCCATTAGAACAGCTCATGCGGTGCCCCTTATCAATCCCACCACCCTGCCCAGGCGGTGCATGCAGAATGCAGGGCCCATCAGGGGAGAACTCTGTTGGCTTTTCATGACCAGTGTGTTCTTTTTGGGTGGCTGGGCGTATATTAAGGTAAGGGCCTGGAGCTGCAGCTCCAATAGCACTTATGTTATTCTAGCCCTGCATATATGCACTACAACCGTGTTGCTTTTATTAGGCTAGGCTCCTTCACCTTAATGTGCTGGGGAACAGGTGTCTTCAAAAGATGGCAGCTGCCTAACTTGCACCCCCCCCCCCCCTCCGCCCCAGGGTGTGTGACACTACTCTATGGCTCTGGGGGAGGAGTGTGAGTTTCCTGGACCAGGGCGACCAGTCAACAGGATGGCGGCAGCTGTGCTTCTGCTCTCATTGGTCTGGCAGATGCCAAGATACCAGTGGTGGTCACACTTCTGCCCTTTCCAAAGAGCTTCAGCCATGCAGGAGGGGTGGCGCCACACCTCAAATGACTGGGGTAGACCATTGGAGGTGAGCAATGATGCGGGTGAGGGCATGTAGGAAGGTGTTGCCAGGTCCTGCTCTAGTCTCCACCCCACAAGTCAGGGACGGAGTTAATGCCCCCACTAGTCAGCTTTAACTTCATGTGAGGTCACATGCCAGGGGAGTGACCATAGACAGGCTGCTCTGCTGGCCCCGTGTATGTTTGGCCCAAGGAGGTGCTAGATCACTATATTACATACAGGTTGGTTCCCGATATGGATTTGTATTTTATATATCATGTCTCGTTCTGTGCACCCGTACACCTGGGAAGTTTCCTTCAGCAGATTTAAGTTCAGCCTAATAGTTTGGCCCTCCATATATTCCCAGTTTCTCACGTGCCCCCATTGGAAAATGAATTGCCCACCCCAATCCTATGAGAAGAAGCAGATTATGAGACAAAAGAGGAGACTTGAGACATTATAAAACGACTTCCACTAATAAGGAGATAAAATCTCTGTGAGACTGAAACCTTCATCTCCAGTTTGATCCCAATGGAATCTCCCAGATGGAAGGCCCTCCAGCTCTTGAGTCAGCCTCAGCGGGCAATAAAAGGTGAAAAGCCCTCCAAACCTCGGCACAATGTTCTGATTTCAGAAGAAGTGATTTATATCCCCCACATCGGAAGTCAGAATAAAAGCGTGTATAAGAGAGGTGTGGGCGCCATTTTGTGCCGCGTTGGGTTTTTGGGTTCTAAATTACTTTTTTATATTCTCCGATCTACTTCCCCAAAGCCGGCTGAATTGTATTAATGACACCTCTAGGATAAAGGATAAGATCCCGTACACGTCCCAGTCAGAGGGCGGGGAGGTTGCAGACACACAATGGCACTGGTTCGGGAAATATGGTAGAAGACCAGCAAGAAAGCTGAAGACATTGGTGTACCTGTGACGGTTTCAGGAGTCTGGGATGATGTTGTTGGCGATGGAGAGCTGGAGGTGCTGGAGGTACTGGATATGGTGGAATCTGTGAAGGAAAATGACCCATAATGTACATCATGTGGGATACAAACTTCTCACATCTCCATTGCCGATCTCAGGTCTGTGTTTGCCAAAACAGCAAATCTCCAGCACACACATAGCTCCTCCAAAATATTCTTTATTGAACATGCACAAGAACACAGGACAACTTCCTGACATGTTTCGGCCTCTTAAGGCCTTCATCAATTGAAGCCCTAAGAGGCTGAAGCATAGCAGAGGGTCACCCTGTGTTTATTGCGTGTTCAATAAAGAAGATTCTGGAGGAGAAGCCACATGTGTGCTGGAGATTTACTGTTTGATGGGCAATTCTGCCATCCTGGAAGAGGACCACTCCACACACTGTTTCAGGGTGGAGGAGACACAAGGAGAAGGTGAACTGTAGACTGTGTTTGCAAGCTTTAGTGCCAGGGTCAAGCTTGGAGACCAGTAGCTATATTAGTAGAGAGGCTCCCACCAAACAGCAGGATAGGCATACAAGCAGGTCACTCTGGTAGATGAGGCAAGCTCAACCGTGGTACAGCACTAAGCACTAACCGGTGTTCACCAGAGCACCCGATGGAGGGGATGGGTTTTGCTGCATCTTAGTACCAGGTTGCGGTCCTCAGGATCACCCCAAGAGGTGACCAAGCCGGGGTCCAGTAGCAGATAAAGCAGGTAGGCAGTGAACAGAAGCGTAGTTGGTAAACAAGCCAAAGGGCAGTAACGATCAGTTGCAGGTTGGAATCATAGGGAAGCGTAGTCAAGGAGCAAGCCAAAGGGCAGTAACGATCAGTTGCAGGTTGGAATCATAGGGAAGCGTAGTCAAGGAGCAAGCCAAAGGGCAGTAACGATCAGTTGCAGGTTGGAATCATAGGGAAGCGTAGTCAAGGAGCAAGCCAAAGGGCAGTAACGATCAGTTGCAGGTTGGAATCATAGGGAAGCGTAGTCGAAGAGCAAGCCAAAGGTCGGTAATGAGCAGTAGCGAAGATATTGACGTCAGCAGGAGTGACAAGAGGGAGATCTCCGCTGGAGAGAGCTCAATAATCTGGCAAACAGGAAGTGCAAAGGCATGGCTAAAATAGGTAACTTATGAATAAGTTCATGGGAGGAGCAAAGGGTTCAAGACAAACAAGACAAAAGGCAAGATTGGTCAAGGAATTGTCCAGGGATCTGTCCAGCATCTCAGGTGGCTCTGCAAGAAGAGACATGGCCAGACACAGCAGACACATTTGGACTTGGGAGATAGTCAGCACAGACATACAAGCAAAGCTGAGCTACCCAAGAAATGGAATCACATTGAGACCTGTTTATAATGTACAACCGGGACGAAACGTATCGAGAATGACACAAATATTAATTTTCACAAAGTCTGCTGCCTCAGTGTTTTCAGATCTTTTTGTCAGATGGTACTATAGGATGCTGACGTATAATTACGAGCATTCCATGAGTGTCAGAGGCGTTTACTGACAATTTACATGACGTTTATGCAAAGAGTCAATATTTTTCAAGACCTCTGCAATTCCCCCCTGACAAGCTGTCAATCAACTTCTGGGCCACGCCCTGACTGATGCCCCCCCCCCCCCCAATCAATGCTTGGAGTTGGTCAGAGTTTGTGGGGTGTTTTTTGTTCCCCCGCCTCTTGAAGATTGACCACAAGTTCTCAATGGTATTAAGGTCTGGGGGAGTTTCCTGGCCATGGACCCAACATGTCCATGTTTTGTTCCCCAAGCCACTTAGTTATGACTTTTGCCTTATGGCAAGGTGCTTCATCATGCTGGAGAAGTCATTGTCCCTCACCCAACTCTTCTTGGATGGTTGGGAGAAGTTGCTTTTTGGGGATGTTTTTGTACCATTCTTTATTCATGGCTGTGTTCTTAGGAGCCCCCCGCTCTCTTGGTTGAGAACCCTTAAGCAAACATGAATGGTCTCAGGAAGCTTTACTGTTGGCATGACACAGGACTGATGGTAGCACTCACCTTTTCTTCTCCAGACAAGGTTTTTTCTGGATGCCCTAGACCAGTGATGGCGAACCTCGGCACTCCAGGTGTTTTGGAACTACATTTCCCATGATGCTGAAGCACTCTGCAGTGTTGATGAGCATCATGGGAAACGTAGTTCCAAAACATCTGGGGTGCCGAGGTTCACCGTCACTGCCCTAGACAATCAGAAAGGGGATTCACCAGAGAAAATGACTTTTCCCCCAGTCCTCAGCAGTCCAATGCCTGGACCTTTTGCAGAATATCAGTCTGTCCCTGATGCTTTTCCTGGAGAAAAGTGGCTTCTTTGCTGCCGTTCATGACACCAGGCCAAAAGTCTTCTCCTCACCGTGCGTGCCGATGTCCTCACACCTGCCCGCTGCCATTCCTGAGCAAGCCCTGCACCGGCGGTGCTAAGAGGAACTAATCCCCTCGTTTTTCCTTCTGCAGCCACTGAAAATAGAATGGATCAGTTCTTCTACTGCCCCCATTATCCACCTCCTGCTGTGATCGGGCTCCTATGTGCTCTGACTTCACTAGAAGGGATTTATATCCCCCCCCCCACATCAGACGTCAGAATAAATGGTGTATGCTCGATAAGAGAGGTGTAGGTGTGATTTTGTGCCTCGTTGGGTTTTTTGTGTGGTAATTCTAAATGACTTCTTACGTTCTCCAATCTACTTCCCTAAAGCCGGCTGAATTGTATTATTGACACCTCTAGGATACCTAGACCCCCTGGCACTGGTTCAGGAAATATGGTGGAAGACCAGTAAGAAAGCTCAAGACATTGGTGTACCTGTGACGGTTTTGGGGCTCTGGGATGATGTTGTTGGTGATGTAGAGCTGGAGGTGCTGGAGGTACTGGATATGGTGGAAGCTGAAGACATTGGTGTACCTGTGACGGTTTTGGGGCTCTGGGATGATGTTGTTGGCGATGTAGAGCTGGAGGTGCTGGAGGTACTGGATATGGTGGAAGCTGAAGACATTGGTGTACTTGTGACGTTTTTGGGGCTCTGGGATGATGTTGTGGGCGATGTAGAGCTGGAGGTGCTGGAGGTACTGGATATGGTGGAAGCTGAAGACATTGGTGTACCTGTGACGGTTTCAGGAGTCTGGGATGATGTTGTTGGCGATGTAGAACTGGAGGTGCTGGAGGTACTGGATATGGTGGAAGTTGAAGACATTGGTGTACCTGTGACGGTTTCAGGAGTCTGGGATGATGTTGTGGGCGATGTAGAACTGGAGGTGCTGGAGGTACTGGATATGGTGGAAGCTGAAGACATTGGTGTACCTGTGACGTGTTTGGGGCTCTGGGATGATGTTGTTGGCGATGTAGAGCTGGAGGTACTGGATATGGTGGAAGCTGAAGACATTGGTGTACCTGTGACGTGTTTGGGGCTCTGGGATGATGTTGTTGGTGATGGAGAGATGGAGGTGCTGGAGGTACTGGATATGGTGGAAGCCGTGAAGGAAAATGACCCATAATGAACATCATGTGGGATATAAACTTCTCACATCTCCATTGCCGATCTCAGGTCTGTGTTTGCCAAAACAGCAGATCTCAAGCACACACATAGCTCCTCCAAAATCTTCTTCATTGAACATGCACAAGAACACGGGACAACCTGCTGACGCGTTTCAACCTCTTAAGGCCTTCATCAATTAAAGCCCTAAGAGGCTGAAGCACACCAGAGGGTCACCCTTTGTTTTTGAGCGTGTTCAATAAAGAATATTCTGGAGGAGCCCCGTGTGTTCTGGAGATTTACTGCTTGATGGGCTATGCTGCAGTCCTGGAAGAGGACCACTCCACGACTAAGGGTGGAGGAGGCCCAAGTAGAAGGCGAAGTCATCCTGGCAAATGAGGCAAGCTCAACCGAGGAGCAGACTCTAAGCAATAACCGGTGTTCACCAGAGCTCCTGATGGTGGGGATGGGTTTTGTTGCATGTTGGTATCATGTTACAGAATCGCTCCACCAGGAGGGGACCAAGCTTTGGGCCAATAGCAGATATAGCAGATAGGCATCAAGCGAAAGCGTAGTTGGTAAACAAGGCAAAGGTTGGTAAGGAGCGGTTGCAGGTTGAGATCATAGGGAAGCGTAGTTGCGGAGCAAGCCAAAGGTCGGTAATGAGCAGTAGTGAAGATGTGGACGTCAATACAGGTGACAACCGGGAGATCTCCGCTGGAAAGGGCTCAAAAATCTATCTTGCAAACTGGAAGTGCAAAGGCATGGCTAAAATAGGAAGTCCCATGGGAAGAACAAAGGGTTCAAGACAAGCAAGACACAAGGCAAGGTTGGTCAAGGAATTAAGGAAGTTTCACGCACTGTTTAAGGATAGAGGAGACCCAATGAGAAGGTGAATGGTGTACCATTTTTGTTATAGACTGTGTTTACAAGCTTTGGTGTCATGGTCAAGGGTCAGGCTTGGAGACCAGTAGCTATGTTAGTAGAGAGGCTTCCACCAAACAGCAGGATAGGTATATAAGCAGGTCACCCTGGTAGATGAGGCAAGCTCAACCGTGGTGTGGACTAAAGCAGGTAGGGAGTGAGTAGACGTGTAATTGGTAAACAAGCTAAAGGTCGGTAACGATTGGTTGCAGTTTGGGATCATAGGGAAGCAAAGTCGAGGAGCAAGCCAAAGGTCGGTAATGAGCAGTAGCGAAGATAGGGACGTCTGCACAAGTGACAAGAGGGAGATCTCCGCTGGAGAGAGCACAATAATCTAGCAAACAGGAAGTGCAAAAGTAGGAATAGGAAGTTCATGGGAGGAGCAAAGGGTTCAAGGTTCAAGACAAACAAGACACAAGGCAAGATTGCTGTCCAGCATCTCAGGTGGCTCTGCAAGAAGAGACATCGGCAGACACATTTGGACTTCGGAGATAGTCAGCACAGACATACAAGCAAAGCTGAGCTACCCAAGAAATGGAATCACATTGAGACCCGCTTATAATGTATTTGGAATGTGAAACGACCGACTACGAGAGTGAATCCAGGAGGAGAGCAGCAACTGTGGTCAGAGGGGTCCTATCAGAAGATCCAGAGTTCTGGTGATGTGCTAACAAGCAACCTTTCTCCAGCCCAATCAGGGGGGAATCTATCTAGTGCCCTCTAATCCTGGATAGGAGGGGTGTATGTACAGGGGTCTCAATTACAACTCGGCCCCATACTCCAGCGGGCCCCCAGTGCGGCTCCCTCTAATTCTAGATACCAGGAGTGTATGTTCAGGGGTCACAGGGGTCTCAATTAAAACTCAGCCCCATACTCCAGGGGGCCCCCAGTGCAGCTCCCCTCTAATCCGGGATAGGAGGGGTGTATGTTCAGGGGTCACAGGGCTATTGGTCCCCTGTACAGCCACCATAGACCATTGGAGGTGAGCAACAAGGATATGATGGTGGTGAGGGCATGTGTGACGATGTTGCCAGGTCCAGCTCTAGTCTCCACCCCAACAGGTAAGGGACGGAATCTTTGCCCGCACTGGTCGGCATTGACTTGATGTGATGTCACATTCCAGGGGAGTGAATTACAATAGAGGGAAAATATAAAAACCATCACGGGGTTCCCATAGACAGGCTGCTCTGCTGGCCCCGTGTATGTTTGGCCCAAGAAGGTTCTAGATCACTATATTACATACGGGTTGGTTCCCGATATGGATTTGTATTTTATATATCATGTCTCGTTCTGTGCACCCGTACACCTGGGAAGTTTCCTTCAGCAGATTTAAGTTCAACCTAAAATTTCTGTCCTCCATATATTCCCAGTTTCTCACGTGGCCCCATTGGAAAATTAATTGCCCACCCCAATCCTATGAGAAGAAGCAGATTATGAGACAAAAGAGGAGACTTGAGACATTATAAAACGACTTCCACTAATAAGGAGATAAAATCTCTGTGAGACTGAAACCTTCATCTCCAGTTTGATCCCAATGGAATCTCCCAGATGGAAGGCCCTCCAGCTCTTGAGTCAGCCTCAGCGGGCAATAAAAGGTGAAATGCCCTCCAAACCTTGGTTCTGACTTCAGTAGAAATGATTGATATCCCCCACATCGGGCGCCAGAATAAAAGCGTGTATTCTCGATAAGAGAGGTGTGGGCGCCATTTTGTGCCGCGTTGGGTTTTTATTTGGCAATTCTAAATGACTTCTTACGTTCTCCGATCTACTTCCCCAAAGACGGCTGAATTGTATTACTGACACCTCTAGGATACCTAGACCCCCTGGCACTGGTTCAGGAAATATGGTGGAAGACCAGTAAGAAAGCTGAAGACATTGGTGTACCTGTGACGGTTTCAGGAGTCTGGGATGATGTTGTTGGCGATGGAGAGATGGAGGTGCTGGAGGTACTGGATATGGTGGAAGCTGTGAAGGAAAATGACCCATAATGAACATCATGTGGGATACAAACTTCTCACATCTCCATTGCCGATCTCAGGTCTGTGTTTGCCAAAACAGCAAATCTCCAGCACACACATAGCTCCTCCAAAATCTTCTTCATTGAACATGCACAAGAACACGGGACAACCTGCTGACGTGTTTCAACCTCTTAAGGCCTTCATCAATTAAAGCCCTAAGAGGCTGAAGCACAGCAGAGGGTCACCCTGTGTTATCGAGCGTGTTCAATAAAGAAGATTCTGGAGGAGCCCCGTGTGTGCTGGAGATTTACTGCTTGATGGGCTATGCTGCAGTCCTGGAAGAGGACCACTCCACGGACTAATGGTGGAGGAGACCCAAGTAGAAGGCGAGGTCACCCTGGCAAATGAGGCAAGCTCAGCAATATCCAGTGTTCACCAGAGCTCCTGATGGTGGGGATGGGTTTGTTGCATGTTAGTATCATGTTACGGGTCCTCAGGATCGCTCCACCAGGAGGGGAACAAGCTTGGGGCCAATAGCAGATATAGCAGATAGCCATCAAGCAAAAGCGTAGTTGGTAAACAAGGCAAAGGTTGGTAAGGAGCGGTTGCAGATTGAGATCATAGGGAAGCATAGTCGAAGAGCAAGCCAAAGGTCGGTAATGAGCAGTAGTGAAGATGTGGACGTCAGTACGGGTGACAACCGGGAGATCTCCACTGGAAAGGGCTCAAAAATCTATCTTGCAAACTGGAAGTGCAAAGGTATGGCTAAAATAGGAAGTCCCATGGGAGGAGCAAAGGGTTCAAGACAAACAAGGCAAGATTGGTCAAGGAATTGAGGGGGAAGTTCCACACACTATTTGAGGGTGGAGGAGACCCAATGAGAAGGGGAATGGTGTACCATTTTTCTTATGGACTGTGTTTGCAAGTTTTGGTGTCATGGTCAAGGGTCAGGCATGGAGACTAGTAGCTATATTAGTAGAGAGGCTTCCACCAAACAGCAGGACAGGTATATAAGCAGGTCATCCTGGTAGATGAGGCAAGCTCAACCGTGGTGTGGACTCTAAGCACTAACCGGTGTTCACCAGAGCACCTGATGGTGGGGATAGGTTTTGCTGCATCTTAGTATCAGGTTGCGGTCCTCAGGATTGCCCCACCAGGAGGGGAGCAAGTCGGGGTCCAGAAGCAGAAAAAGCAGGTAGGGAGTGAGCAGAAGTGTAGTTGGTTAACAAGCCAAAGGTCGGTAACGATTGGTTGCAGTTTGGGATCATAGGGAAGCATAGAAGAGGAGCAAGCCAAAGGTCGGTAATGAGCAGTAGCGAAGATATGGACGTCCGCACGAGTGACAAGAGGGAGATCTCCGCTGGAGAGAGCTCAATAATCTGGCAAAAAGGAAGTGCAAAAGTAGGAATAGGAAGTTCATAGGAGGAGCAAAGGGTTCAAGACAAACAAGACACAAGGCAAGATTGGTCAAGGAATTGTCCAGGGATCTGTCCAGCATCTCAGGTGGCTCTGCAAGAAGAGACATCGGCAGACACAGCAGACACATTTGGACTTGGGAGATAGTCAGCACAGACATACAAGCAAAGCTGAGCTACCCAAGAAATGGAATCACATTGAGACCTGTTTATAATGTATTTGGAATGTGAAACGGCCGACCACGAGAGTGAAGCCAGGAGGAGCGCAGCAACTGTGGTCAGAGGGGTCCTGTCAGAAGATCCAGAGTTCTGGTGATGTGCTCACAAGCAACCTTTCTCCAGCCCAACCAGGGAGGAATCTATGTAGTGCCCTCTAATCCTGGATAGGAGGGTGTATGTAGAGGGGTCTCAAATACAACTCAGCCCCATACTCCAGGGGGCCCCAGTGCGGCTCTCATCTAATCATGGATAGGAGGGGTGTATGTTCAGGGGTCACAGAGGTCTCAATTACAACTTAGCCCCATAGTCCAGGGGGCTCCCAGTGCAGCTCCCCCTAATTGAGGATACCAGGGGTGTATGTTCAGGGGTCTCAATTACAACTCAGCCCCATACTCCAGGGGGCCCCCAGTGCAGCTCCCCTCTAATCCGGGATAGGAGGGGTGTATGTACAGGGGTCACAGGGCTATTGGTCCCCTGTACTGCCACCATGGGGGGGTCCCGGCCAGGGCTCAGGGGGGCCCTTTATGTTTTCAGCCACCATGGGGGGTCTCAGCCAGGGTTCAGAGGCAGCCCTTTATGGTTTATAGTTTGGCCCTCCATATATTCCCAGTTTATCATGTGCCCCCATTGGAAAATGAATTGCCCACCCCAATCCTATGAGAAGAAGCAGATTATGAGACAAAAGAGGAGACTTGAGACATTATAAAACGACTTCCGCTAATAAGGAGATAAAATCTCTGTGAGACTGAAACCTTCATCTCCAGTTTGATCCCAATGGAATCTCCCAGATGGAAGGCCCTCCAGCTCTTGAGTCAGCCTCAGCGGGCAATAAAAGGTGAAAAGCCCTCCAAACCTCGGTTCTGACTTTAGTAGAAATGATTGATATCCCCCACATCGGGCGTCAGAATAAAAGCGTGTATGCTCGATAAGAGAGGTGTGGACGCCATTTTGTGCCTCGTTGGGTTTTTGTTTGGCAATTCTAAATGACTTCTTACGTTCTCCGATCTACTTCCCCAAAGACGGCTGAATTGTATTACTGACACCTCTAGGATACCTAGACCCCCTGGCACTGGTTCAGGAAATATGGTGGAAGACCAGTAAGAAAGCTGAAGACATTGGTGTACCTGTGACGGTTTCAGGAGTCTGGGATGATGTTGTTGGCGATGGAGAGATGGAGGTGCTGGAGGTACTGGATATGGTGGAAGCTGTGAAGGAAAATGACCCATAATGAACATCATGTGGGATATAAACTTCTCACATCTCCATTGCCGATCTCAGGTCTGTGTTTGCCAAAACAGCAAATCTCCAGCACACACATAGCTCCTCCAAAATCTTTTCATTGAACATGCACAAGAACACGGGACAACCAGCTGACGCGTTTCAACCTCTTAAGGCCTTCATCAATTAAAGCCCTAAGAGGCTGAAGCACACCAGAGGGTCACCCTTTGTTTTCAGGCATGTTCAATAAAGAAGATTCTGGAGGAGCCCCGTGTGTGCTGGAGATTCACTGCTTGATGGGCTATGCTGCAGTCCTGGAAGAGGACCAATCCACGACTAAGGGTGGAGGAGACCCAAGTAGAAGGTGAGGTCACCCTGGAAAATGAGACAAGTTCAACCGAGGAGCAGACTCTAAGCACTAATCGGTGTTCACCAGAGCTCCTAAAGGTGGGGGTGGGGTTTGTTTCATGTTAGTATCATGCTACGGGTCCTCAGGATCGCCCCACCAGGAGTGGACCAAGCTTGGGGCCAATAGCAGATATAGCAGGTAGGCATCAAGCAAAAGCGTAGTTGGTAAACAAGGCAAAGGTTGGTAATGAGCGGTTGCAGATTGAGATCATAGGGAAGCGTAGTCGAGGAGCAAGCCAACGGTCGGTAATGAGCAGTAGTGAAGATGTGGACGTCAGTACGGGTGATATTAGTAGAGAGGCTTCCACCAAACAGAAGGATAGGTATATAAGCAGGTCAGCCTGGTAGATGAGGCAAGCTCAACCGTGGTGTGGACTCTAAGCACTAACCGGTGTTCACCAGAGCTCCTGATGGTGGGGATGGGTTTTGCTGCATTTTAGTACCAGGTTGCGGTCCTCAGGATCGCCCCACCAGGAGGGGAACAAGCCGGGGTCCAGAAGCAGATAAAGCAGGTAGGAAGTGAGAAATGATTTCTTTTCCCCACATCGGGCGCCAGAATAAAAGCGTGTATGCTCGATAAGAGAGGTGTGGGCGCCATTTTGTGCCGCGTTGGGATTTTATTTTGCAATTCTAAATGACTTCTTACGTTCTCCGATCTACTTCCCCAAAGACGGCTGAATTGTATTACTGACACCTCTAGGATACCTAGACCCCCTGGCACTGGTTCAGGAAATTTGGTGGAAGACCAGTAAGAAAGCTGAAGACATTGGTGTACCTGTGACGGTTTCAGGAGTCTGGGAAGATGTTGTTGGCGATGGAGAGATGGAGGTGCTGGAGGTACTGGATATGGTGGAAGCTGTGAAGGAAAATGACCCATAATGAACATCATGTAGGATACAAACTTTTCACATCTCCATTGCCGATCTCAGGTCTGTGTTTGCCAAAACAGCAGATCTCCAGCACACACATAGCTCCTCCAAAATCTTCTTCATTGAACATGCACAAGAACACGGGACAACCTGCTGACGTGTTTCAACCTCTTAAGGCCTTCATCAATTAAAGCCCTAAGAGGCTGAAGCACACCAGAGGGTCACCCTTTGTTTTCAGGCATGTTCAATAAAGAAGATTCTGGAGGAGCCCCATGTGTGCTGGAGATTTACTGCTTGATGGGCTATGCTGCAGTCCTGGAAGAGGACCCCTCCACGACTAAGGGTGGAGGAGACCCAAGTAGAAGGCGAGTTCACCCTGGAAAATGAGGCAAGCTCAACCAAGGTGCAGACTGTAAGCACTAACCGGTGTTCACCAGAGTTCCTGATGGTGGGGATGGGTTTCGTTGCATGTTAGTACCATGTTGCGGTCCTCAGGATAGCTCCACCAGGAGGGGACCAAGCTTGGGGCCAATAGCAGATATAGCAGGTAGGCATCAAGCAAAAGCGTAGTTGGTAAACAAGGCAAAGGTTGGTAAGGAGCGGTTGCAGGTTGAGATCATAGGGAAGCGTAGTCGAAGAGCAAGCCAAAGGTCGGTAATGAGCAGTAGTGAAGATGTGGACGTCAGTACGGGTGACAACAGGGAGATCTCCACTGGAGAGGGCTCAAAAATCTATCTTGCAAACTGGAAGTGCAAAGGTATGGCTAAAATAGGAAGTCCCATGGGAGGAGCAAAGCGTTCAAGACAAACAAGACACAAGGCAAGATTGGTCAAGGAATTAAGGAAGTTCCACGCACTGTTTGAGGGTGGAGGAGACCCAATGAGAAGGTGAATGGTGTACCATTTTTGTTATGGACTGTGTATGCAAGCTTTGGTGTCATGGTCAAGGGTCAGGCATGGAGACTAGTAGCTATTTTAGTAGAGAGGCTTCCACCAAACACCAGGATAGGTATATAAGCAGGTCACTCTGGTAGATGAGGCAAGCTCAACCGTGGCGCAGACTCTAAGCACTAACCGGTGTTCACCACAGCTTCTGATGTAGGGGATGGGTTTTGCTGTATCTTAGTAGCAGGTTGCAGTCCTCAGGATTGCCCCACCAGAAGGGGAACAAGCCGGGGCCCAGAAGCAGATAAAGCAGGTAGGGAGTGAGCAGAAATGTAGTTGGTAAACAAGCCAAAGGTCGGTAATGATTGGTTGCAGGTTGGAAATCATAGGGAAGCGTAGTCAAGGAGAAAGCCAAAGGTCGGTAATGAGCAGTAGCGAAGATATGAACGTCCGCACGACTGACAAGAGGCAGATCTCCACTGGAGAGAGCTCAATAATCTGGCAAACAATAAGTGCAAAAGTAAGAATAGGAGGTTCATGGGAGGATCAAAGGGTTCAAGGTTCAAGACAAACAAGACACAAGGCAAGATTGGTCAAGGAATTGTCCAAGGAGCTGCCCAGCATCTCAGGTGACTCTGCAAGAAGAGACATGGCCAGACACAGCAGACACATTTGGACGGTGGTCACACTTCCGCCCTTTCTAAAAGGCTTCAGCCATGAAGAAAGTGTGACGCCGCACCACAAATGACTGAGGTAGACCATTGGAGGTGAGCAACAAGGATATGATGGTGGTGAGGGCATGTATGACGATGTTGCCAGGTCCAGCTCTAGTCTCCACCCCAACAGGTAAGGGACGGAATCTTTGCCCGCACTGGTCGGCATTGACTTGATGTGATGTCACATTCCAGGGGAGTGAATTACAATAGAGGGAAAATATAAAAACCATCACGGGGTTCCTATAGACAGGCTGCTCTGCTGGCCCCGTGTATGTTTGGCCCAAGGAGGTGCTAGATCACTATATTACATACCGGTTGGTTCCCGATATGGATTTGTATTTTATATATCATGTCTCGTTCTGTGCACCCGTACACCTGGGAAGTTTCCTTCAGCAGATTTAAGTTCAACCTAAAATTTCTGTCCTCCATATATTCCCAGTTTCTCACGTGCCCCCATTGGAAAATGAATTGCCCACCCCAATCCTATGAGAAGAAGCAGATTATGAGACAAAAGAGGAGACTTGAGACATTATAAAACGACTTCCACTAATAAGGAGATAAAATCTCTGTGAGACTGAAACCTTCATCTCCAGTTTGATCCCAATGGAATCTTCCAGATGGAAGGCCCTCCAGCTCTTGAGTCAGCCTCAGCGGGCAATAAACGGTGAAAAGCCCTCCAAACCTCGGTTCTGACTTTAGTAGAAATGATTTCTTTTCCCCACATCGGGCGCCAGAATAAAAGCTTGTATGCTCGATAAGAGAGGTGTGGGCGCCATTTTGTGCCACGTTGGGTTTTTATTTGGCAATTCTAAATGACTTCTTACGTTCTCCGATCTACTTCCCCAAAGACGGCTGAATTGTATTACTGACACCTCTAGGATACCTAGACTCCCTGGCACTGGTTCAGGAAATTTGGTGGAAGACCAGTAAGAAAGCTGAAGACATTGGTGTACCTGTGATGGTTTCAGGAGTCTGGGATGATGTTGTTGGCGATGGAGAGATGGAGGTGCTGGAGGTACTGGATATGGTGGAATCTGTGAAGGAAAATGACCCATAATGAACATCATGTAGGATACAAACTTTTCACATCTCCACTGCCGAACTCAGGTCTATGTTTGCCAAAACAGCAGATCTCCAGCACACACATAGCTCCTCCAAAATCTTCTTCATTGAACATGCACAAGAACACGGGACAACCTGCTGACGTGTTTCAACCTCTTAAGGCCTTCATCAATTAAAGCCCTAAGAGGCTGAAGCACACCAGAGGGTCACCCTGTGTTTTCGAGCGTGTTCAATAAAGAAGATTCTGGAGGAACCCCATGTGTGCTGAAGATTTACTGCTTGATGGGCTATGCTGCAGTCCTGGAAGAGGACCACTCCACGACTAAGGGTGGAGGAGACCCAAGTAGAAGGTGAGGTCACCCTGGCAAATGAGGCAAACTCAACCAAGGGGCAGACTCTAAGCACTAACCGGTGTTCACCAGAGCTCCCGATGGTGGGGATGGGTTTTGTTGCATGTTAGTACCATGTTGCGGTCCTCAGGATAGCTCCACCAGCAGGGGACCAAGCTTGGGGCCAATAGCAGATATAGCAGGTAGGCATCAAGCAAAAGCGTAGTTGGTAAACAAGGCAAAGGTTGGTAAGGAGCGGTTGCAGGTTGAGATCATAGGAAAGCGTAGTCGAAGAGCAAGCCAAAGGTCGGTAATGAGCAGTAGTGAAGATGTGGACGTCAGTACGGGTGACAACAGGGAGATCTCCACTGGAGAGAGCTTAAAAATCTATCTTGCAAACAGGAAGTGCAAAAGCATGGCTAAAATAGGAAGTCCCATGGGAGGAGCAAAGGGTTCAAGACAAGCAAGACACAAGGCAAGATTGGTCAAGGAATTAAGGAAGTTCCACACACTATTTGAGGGTGGAGGAGACCCAATGAGAAGGTGAATGGTGTACCATTTTTGTTATGGACTGTGTTTGCAAGCTTTGGTGTCATGGTCAAGGGTCAGGCATGGAGACTAGATGCTATATTAGTAGAGAGGCTTCCACCAAACAGCAGGATAGGTATATAAGCAGGTCACCCTGGTAGATGAGGCAAGCTCAACCGTAGTGTGGACTCTAAGCACTAACCAGTGTTCACCAGAGCTCCTGATGGAGGGGATAGGTTTTGTTGCATCTTAGTACCAGGTTGCGGTCCTCAAGATAGCCCCACCAGGAGGGGAACAAGACGGGGTCCAGTAGCAGAAAAAGCAGGTAGGGAGTGAGCAGAAGTGTAATTGGTAAACAAGCCAAAGGTCAGTAATGATTGGTTGCAGTTTGGGATCATAGGGAAGCGTAGTCGAGGAGCAAGCCAAAGGTTGGTAATGAGCAGTAGCGAAGATAAGGACGTCAGCAGGAGTGACAAGAGGCAGATCTCCACTGGAGAGAGCTCAATAATCTGGCAAACAATAAGTGCAAAAGTAAGAATAGGAAGTTCATGGGAGGAGCAAAGGGTTCAAGACAAACAAGACACAAGGCAAGATTGGTCAAGGAATTGTCTAGGGATCTGCCCAGCATCTCAGGAGGCTCTGCAAGAAGAGACATGGCCAGACACAGCAGACACATTTGGACGGTGGTCACACTTCCGCTCTTTCTAAAAGGCTTCAGCCATGAAGAAAGTGTGACGCCGCACCACGAATGACTGAGGTAGACCATTGGAGGTGAGCAACAAGGATATGATGGTGGTGAGGGCATGTGTGACGATGTTGTCAGGTCCAGCTCTAGTCTCCACCCCAACAGGTAAGGGACGGAATCTTTGCCCGCACTAGTCGGCATTGACTTGATGTGATGTCACATTGCAGGGGAGTGAATTACAATAGAGGGAAAATATAAAAACCATCACGGGGTTCACATAGACAGGCTGCTCTGCTGGCCCCGTGTATGTTTGGCCCAAGGAGGTGCTAGATCACTATATTACATACGGGTTGGTTCCCGAAATGGATTTGTATTTTATATATCATGTCTCGTTCTGTGCACCCGTACACCTGGGAAGTTTCCTTCAGCAGATTTAAGTTCAGCCTAATAGTTTGGCCCTCCATATATTCCCAGTTTCTCACGTGGCCCCATTGGAAAATGAATTGCCCACCCCAATCCTATGAGAAGAAGCAGATTATGAGACAAAAGAGGAGACTTGAGACATTATAAAACGACTTCCACTAATCAGGAGATAAAATCTCTGTGAGACTGAAACCTTCATCTCCAGTTTGATCCCAATGGAATCTTCCAGATGGAAGGCCCTCCAGCTCTTGAGTCAGCCTCAGCGGGCAATAAAAGGTGAAAAGCCCTCCAAACCTCGGTTCTGACTTTAGTAGAAATGATTGATATCCCCCACATCGGGCGTCAGAATAAAAGCGTGTATGCTCGATAAGAGAGGTGTGGGTGCCATTTTGTGCCGCGTTGGGTTTTTGTTTGGCAATTCTAAATGACTTCTTACGTTCTCCGATCTACTTCCCCAAAGACGGCTGAATTGTATTATTGACACCTCTAGGATGCCTAGACCCCCTGGCACTGGTTCAGGAAATATGGTGGAAGACCAGTAAGAAAGCTGAAGACATTGGTGTACCTGTGACGGTTTCAGGAGTCTGGGATGATGTTGTTGGCGATGGAGAGATGGAGGTGCTGGAGGTACTGGATATGGTGGAATCTGAAGACATTGGTGTACTTGTGACGCTTTTGGGGCTCTGGGAAGATGTTGTTGGCGATGGAGAGATGGAGGTGCTGGAGGTACTGGATATGGTGGAATCTGTGAAGGAAAATGACCCATAATGAACATCATGTGGGATACAAACTTCTCACATCTCCATTGCCGATCTCAGGTCTATGTTTACCAAAACAGCAGATCTCCAGCACACACATAGCTCCTCCAAAATCTTCTTCATTGAACATGCACAAGAACACGGGACAACCTGCTGACGTGTTTCAACCTCTTAAGGCCTTCATCAATTAAAGCCCTAAGAGGCTGAAGCACAGCAGAGGGTCACCCTGTGTTTTCAGGCGTGTTCAATAAAGAATATTCTGGAGGAGCCCCATGTGTGCTGGAGATTTACTGCTTGATGGGCTATGATGCAGTCCTGGAAGAGGACCACTCCACGACTAAGGGTGGAGGAGACCCAAGTAGAAGGCGAGGTCACCCTGGCAAATGAGGCAAGCTCAACCGAGGTGCAGACTCTAAGCAATATCCGGTGTTCACCAGAGCTCCTGATGGTGGGGATGGGTTTTGTTGCATGTTAGTACCATGTTACGGGTCCTCAAGATTGCTCCGCCAAGAGTGGAACAAGCTTGGGGCCAATAGCAGATATAGCAGGTAGGCATCAAGCAAAAGCAGAGTTGGTAAACAAGGCAAAGGTTGGTAATGAGCGGTTGCAGATTGAGATCATAGGGAAGTGTAGTCAAGGAGCAAGCCAAAGGTCGGTAATGAGCAGTAGCGAAGATGTGGACGTCAGTACAAATGATATTAGTAGAGAGGCTCCCACCAAACAGCAGGATAGGTATATAAGCAGGTCAGCCTGGTAGATGAGGCAAGCTCAGCCGTGGTGTGGACTCTAAGCACTAACCGGTGTTCACCAGAGCTTCTGATGGAGGGGATGGGTTTTGCTGCATTTTAGTACCAGGTTGTGCTCCTCGGGATCGCCCCACCAGGAGGGGAACAAGCCAGGGTCCAGAAGCAGATAAAGCAGGTAGGGAGTGAGCAGAAGTGTAATCTAGTGCCCTCTAATCCTGGATAGGAGGGTGTATGTTGAGGGGTCTCAAATACAACTCAGCCCCATACTCCAGGGGGCCCCAGTGCGGCTCTCATCTAATCATGGATAGGAGGGGTTATGTTGAGGGGTCATAGGGGTCTCAATTAGAACTCGGCCCCATACTCCAGGGGGCCCCCAGTGCGGCTCCCTCTAATCCTGAATAGGAGGGGTGTATGTTCAGGGGTCACAGGGGTCTCAATTGCAACTCAGCCCCATACTCCAGGGGGCCCCCAGTGCAGCTCCCCTCTAGTCCGGGATAGGAGGGGTGTATGTACAGGGGTCACAGGGCTATTGGTCCCCTGTACTGCCACCATGGGGGGGTCCCGGCCAGGGCTCAGGGGGGCCCTTTATGTTTTCAGCCACCATGGGGGGTCTCAGCCAGGGTTCAGAGGCAGCCCTTTATGGTTTATAGTTTGGCCCTCCATATATTCCCAGTTTCTCACGTGGCCCCATTGGAAAATGAATTGCCCACCCCAATCCTATGAGAAGAAGCAGATTATGAGACAAAAGAGGAGACTTGAGACATTATAAAACGATTTCCACTAATAAGGAGATAAAATCTCTGTGAGACTGAAACCTTCATCTCCAGTTTGATCCCAATGGAATCTCCCAGATGGAAGGCCCTCCAGCTCTTGAGTCAGCCTCAGTGGGCAATAAAAGGTGAAAAGCCCTCCAAACCTCGGTTCTGACTTTAGTAGAAATGATTTCTTTTCCCCACATCGGGCGTCAGAATAAAAGCGTGTATTCTCGATAAGAGAGGTGTGGGCGCCATTTTGTGCCTCGTTGGGTTTTTGTTTGGCAATTCTAAATGACTTCTTACGTTCTCCGATCTACTTCCCCAAAGACGGCTGAATTGTATTACTGACACCTCTAGGATACCTAGACCCCCTGGCACTGGTTCAGGAAATTTGGTGGAAGATCAGTAAGAAAGCTGAAGACATTGGTGTACCTGTGATGGTTTCAGGAGTCTGGGATGATGTTGTTGGCGATGGAGAGATGGAGGTGCTGGAGGTACTGGATATGGTGGAAGCTGTGAAGGAAAATGACCCATAATGAACCTCATGTAGGATACAAACTTTTCACATCTCCATTGCCGAGCTCAGGTCTGTGTTTGCCAAAACAGCAAATCTCCAGCACACACATAGCTCCTCCAAAATCTTCTTCATTGAACATGCACAAGAACACGGGACAACCTGCTGACGCGTTTCAACCTCTTAAGGCCTTCATCAATTAAAGCCCTAAGAGGCTGAAGCACACCAGAGGGTCACCCTTTGTTTTCAGCGTGTTCAATAAAGAAGATTCTGGAGGAGCCCCATGTGTGCTGGAGATTTACTGCTTGATGGGCTATGCTGCAGTCCTGGAAGAGGACCACTCCACGACTAAGGGTGGAGGAGACCCAAGTAGAAGGCGAGTTCCCCCTGGCAAATGAAGCAAGCTCAACCAAGGTGCAGACTCTAAGCACTAACCGGTGTTCACCAGAGCTCCTGATAGTGGGGATGGGTTTTGTTGCATGTTAGTACCATGTTGCAGTCCTCAGGATAGCTCCACCAGCAGGGGACCAAGCTTGGGGCCAATAGCAGATATAGCAGGTAGGCATCAAGCAAAAGCGTAGTTGGTAAACAAGGCAAAGGTTGGTAAGGAGCGGTTGCAGGTTGAGATCATAGGGAAGCGTAGTCGAAGAGCAAGCCAAAGGTCGGTAATGAGCAGTAGTGAAGATGTGGACGTCAGTACGGATGACAACAGGGAGATCTCCGCTGGAAAGGGCTTAAAAATCTATCTTGCAAACAGGAAGTACAAAGGCATGGCTAAAATAGGAAGTCCCATGGGAGGAGCAAAGGGTTCAAGACAAGCAAGACACAAGGCAAGATTGGTCAAGGAATTAAGGAAGTTCCACACACTATTCGAGGGTGGAGGAGACCCAATGAGATGGTGAATGGTGTAACATTTTTCTTATGGACTGTTTGCAAGCTTTGGTGTCATGGTCAAGGGTCAGGCATGGAGACTAGTAGCTATATTAGTAGAGAGGCTTCCACCAAACAGCAGGATAGGTATATAAGCAGGTCAGCCTGGTAGATGAGGCAAGCTCAACCGTAGTGTGGACTCTAAGCACTAACCAGTGTTCACCAGAGCTCCAGATGGTGGGGATAGGATTTGTTGCATCTTAGTACCAGGTTGCGGTCCTCAAGATAGCCCCACCAGGAGGGGAACAAGACGAGGTCCAGTAGCAGAAAAAGCAGGTAGGGAGTGAGCAGAAGTGTAATTGTTAAACAAGCCAAAGGTCAGTAATGATTGGTTGCAGTTTGGGATCATAGGGAAGCGTAGTCGAGGAGCAAGCCAAAGGTCGGTAATGAGCAGTAGGGAAGATAAGGACGTCAGCACGAGTGACAAGAGGCAGATCTCCACTGGAGAGAGCTCAATAATCTGGCAAACAATAAGTGCAAAAGTAAGAATAGGAAGTTCATGGGAGGAGCAAAGGGTTCAAGACAAACAAGACACCAGGCAAGATTGGTCAAGGAATTGTCCAGGGATCTGTCCAGCATCTCAGGTGACTCTGCAAGAAGAGATATGGCCAGACACAGCAGACACATTTGGACTTCGCAGATAGTCAGCACAGACATACAAGCAAAGCTGAGCTACCCAAGAAATGGAATCACATTGAGACCTGTTTATAATGTATTTGGAATGTGAAACGGCCGACCACGAGAGTGAAGCCAGGAGGAGCGCAGCAACTGTGGTCAGAGGGGTCCTGTCAGAAGATCCAGAGTTCTGGTGATGTGCTCACAAGCAACCTTTCTCCAGCCCAACCAGGGAGGAATCTATGTAATGCTCTCTAATCCTGGATAGGAGGGTGTATGTAGAGGGGTCTCAAATACAACTCAGCCCCATACTCCAGGGGGCCCCAGTGCGGCTCTCCTCTAATCATGGATAGGAGGGGTTATGTTGAGGGGTCATAGGTGTCTCAATTAGAACTCGGCCCCATACTCCAGGGGGCCCCCAGTGCGGCTCCCTCTAATCCTGAATAGGAGGGGTGTATGTTCAGGGGTCACAGGGGTCTCAATTGTAACTCAGCCCCATACTCCAGGGGGCCCCCAGTGCAGCTCCCCTCTAGTCCGGGATAGGAGGGGTGTATGTACAGGGGTCACAGGGCTATTGGTCCCCTGTACTGCCACCATGGGGGGGGTCCCGGCCAGGGCATAGGGGGGCCCTTTATGTTTTCAGCCACCATGGGGGGTCTCAGCCCGGGTTCAGAGGCAGCCCTTTATGGTTTATAGTTTGGCCCTCCATATATTCCCAGTTTCTCACGTGGCCCCCATTGGAAAATGAATTGCCCACCCCAATCCTATGAGAAGAAGCAGATTATGAGACAAAAGAGGAGACTTGAGACATTATAAAACGACTTCCACTAATAAGGAGATAAAATCTCTGTGAGACTGAAACCTTCATCTCCAGTTTGATCCCAATGGAATCTCCCAGATGGAAGGCCCTCCAGCTCTTGAGTCAGCCTCAGCGGGCAATAAAAGGTAAAAAGTCCTCCAAACCTCGGTTCTGACTTTAGTAGAAATGATTTATTTTCCCCACATTGGGCGCCAGAATAAAAGCGTGTGTGCTCGATAAGAGAGGTGTGGGTGCCATTTTGTGGTGCATTGGGTTTTTGTTTGGCAATTCGAAATGACTTCTTACGTTCTCCAATCTACTTCCCCAAAGACGGCTGAATTGTACTACTCACACCTCTAGGATACCTAGACCCCCTGGCACTGGTTCAGGAAATATGGTGGAAGACCAGTAAGAAAGCTGAAGACATTGGTGTACCTGTGACGGTTTCAGGAGTCTGGGATGATGTTGTTGGCGATGGAGAGATGGAGGTGCTGGAGGTACTGGATATGGTGGAATCTGTGAAGGAAAATGACCCATAATGAACATCATGTGGGATACAAACTTCTCACATCTCCATTGCCGATCTCAGGTCTGTGTTTGCCAAAACAGCAGATCTCCAGCACACACATAGCTCCTCCAAAATCTTCTTCATTGAACATGCACAAGAACACGGGACAACCTGCTGACGCGTTTCAACTTCTTAAGGCCTTCATCAATTAAAGCCCTAAGAGGCTGAAGCACACCAGAGGGTCACCCTGTGTTTTCGAGCGTGTTCAATAAAGAATATTCTGGAGGAGCCCGTGTGTGCTGGAGATTTACTGCTTGATGGGCTATGCTGCAGTCCTGGAAGAGGACCACTCCACAGATTAAGGGTGGAGGAGACCCAAGTAGAAGGCGAGTCCACCCTGGCAAATGAGGCAAGCTCAACCAAGGTGCAGACTGTAAGCACTAACCGGTGTTCACCAGAGCTCCTGATGGTGGGGATGGGTTTTGTTGCATGTTAGTACCATGTTGCAGTCCTTAGGATAGCTCCACCAGGAGGGGACCAAGCTTGGGGCAAATATCAGATATAGCAGGTAGTCATCAAACAAAAGCGTAGTTGGTAAACAAGGCCAAGGTTGGTAAGGAGCAGTTGCAGGTTGAGATCATAGGGAAGCGTAGTCGAGCAGCAAGCCAAAGGTTGGTAATGAGCAGTAGTGAAGATGTGGACGTCAGTACGGGTGACAACCGGGAGATCTCCGCTGGAAAGGGCTCAAAAATCTATCTTGCAAACAGGAAGTGCAAAGGCATGGCTAAAATAGGAAGTCCCATGGGAAGAACAAAGGGTTCAAGACAAACAAGGCACAAGGCAAGATTGGTCAAGGAATTAAGGAAGTTCCACGCACTGTTTGAGGGTGGAGGAGACCCAATGAGAAGGTGAACGGTGTATCATTTTTGTTATGGACTCTGTTTGCAAGCTTTGGTGTCATGGTCAAGGGTTAGGCATGGAGACTAGTAGCTATTTTAGTAGAGAGGCTTCCACCAAACACCAGGATAGGTATATAAGCAGGTCACCCTGGTAGATGAGGCAAGCTCAACCGTGGCGCAGACTCTAAGCACTAACCGGTATTCACCACAGCTTCTGATGTAGGGGATGGGTTTTGCTGTATCTTAGTAGCAGGTTGCAGTCCTCAGGATTGCCCCACCGGGAGGGGAACAAGCCGGGGCCCAGAAGCAGATAAAGCAGGTAGGGAGTGAGCAGAAGTGTAATTGGTAAACAAGCCAAAGGTCGGTAATGATTGGTTGCAGGTTGGAAATCATAGGGAAGCGTAGTCAAGGAGAAAGCCAAAGGTCGGTAATGAGCAGTAGCGAAGATAAGGACGTCAGCACGACTGACAAGAGGCAGATCTCCACTGGAGAGAGCTCAATAATCTGGCAAACAATAAGTGCAAAAGTAAGAATAGGAAGTTCATGGGAGGAGCAAAGGGTTCAAGGTTCAAGACAAACAAGACACAAGGCAAGATTGGTCAAGGAATTGTCCAAGGAGCTGCCCAGCATCTCAGGTGACTCTGCAAGAAGAGACATGGCCAGACACAGCAGACACATTTGGACGGTGGTCACACTTTTGCTCTTTCTAAAAGACTTCAGCCATAAAGAAAGTGTGACGCCGCACCACAAATGACTGAGGTAGACCATTGGAGGTGAGCAACAAGGATATGATGGTGGTGAGGGCATGTATGACGATGTTGCCAGGTCCAGTTCTAGTCTCCTACCCAACAGGTAAGGGATGGAATCTTTGCCCGCACTGGTCGGCATTGACTTGATGTGATGTCACATTCCAGGGGAGTGAATTACAATAGAGGAAAAATATAAAAAACATCACAGGGTTCCCATAGACAGGCTGCTCTGCTGGCCCCGTGTATGTTTGGCCCAAGGAGGTTCTAGATCACAATATTACATACGGGTTGGTTCCCGATATGGATTTGTATTTTATATATCATGTCTCGTTCTGTGCACCCGTACACCTGGGAAGTTTCCTTCAGCAGATTTAAGTTCAACCTAAAATTTCTGTCCTCCATATATTCCCAGTTTCTCACGTGGCCCCATTGGAAAATGATTTGCCCACCCCAATCCTATGAGAAGAAGCAGATTATGAGACAAAAGAGGAGACTTGAGACATTATAAAGCGACTTCCACTAATAAGGAGATAAAATCTCTGTGAGACTGAAACCTTCATCTCCAGTTTGATCCCAATGGAATCTCCCAGATGGAAGGCCCTCCAGCTCTTGAGTCAGCCTCAGCGGGCAATAAAAGGTGAAAAGCCCTCCAAACCTTGGTTCTGACTTTAGTAGAAATGATTGATATCCCCCACATCGGGCGCCAGAATAAAAGCGTGTATGCTCGATAAGAGAGGTGTGGGCGCCATTTTGTGCCTCGTTGGGTTTTTATTTAGCAATTCTAAATGACTTCTTACGTTCTCCGATCTACTTCCCGAAAGACGGCTGAATTGTATTACTGACACCTCTAGGATACCTAGACCCCCTGGCACTGGTTCAGGAAATATGGTGGAAGACCAGTAAGAAAGCTGAAGACATTGGTTTACCTGTGATGGTTTCAGGAGTCTGGGATGATGTTGTTGGCGATGGAGAGATGGAGGTGCTGGAGGTACTGGATATGGTGGAATCTGTGAAGGAAAATGACCCATAATGAACATCATGTGGGATACAAACTTCTCACATCTCCATTGCCGAGCTAAGGTCTATGTTTGCCAAAACAGCAGATCTCCAGCACACACATAGCTCCTCCAAAATCTTCTTCATTGAACATGCACAAGAACACGGGACAACCTGCTGACGTGTTTCAACCTCTTAAGGCCTTCATCAATTAAAGCCCTAAGAGGCTGAAGCACACCAGAGGGTCACCCTTTGTTTTCGAGCGTGTTCAATAAAGAAGATTCTGGAGGAGCCCCGTGTGTGCTGGAGATTTACTGCTTGATGGGCTATGCTGCAGTCCTGGAAGAGGACCACTCCACGACTAAGGGTGGAGGAGACCCAAGTAGAAGGCGAAGTCACCCTGGAAAATAAGGCAAGCTCAACCGAGGTGCAGACTCTAAGCAATAACCGGTGTTCACCAGAGCTCCTGATGGTTGGGATGGGTTTGTTGCATGTTAGTATCATGTTACGGGTCCTCAGGATCGCTCCACCAGGAGGGGACCAAGCTTGGGGCCAATACCTGATATAGCAGGTAGGCATCAAGCAAAAGCGTAGTTGGTAAACAAGGCAAAGGTTGGTAAGGAGCGGTTGCAGATTGAGATCATAGGGAAGCGTAGTCGAGGAGCAAGCCAAAGGTCGGTAATGTGAAGATGTGGATGCCAGTACGGGTGATATTAGTAGAGAGGCTTCCACCAAACAGCAGGATAGGTATATAAGCAGGTCAGCCTGGTAGATGAGGCAAGCTCAACCGTAGTGTGGGCTCTAAGCACTAACCAGTGTTCACCAGAGCTCCTGATGGTGGGAATAGGATTTGTTGCATCTTAGTACCAGGTTGCGGTCCTCAAGATAGCCCCACCAGGAGGGGAACAAGACGGGGTCCAGTAGCAGAAAAAGCAGGTAGGGAGTGAGCAGAAGTGTAATTGGTAAACAAGCCAAAGGTCAGTAATGATTGGTTGCAGTTTGGGATCATAGGGAAGCGTAGTCGAGGAGCAAGCCAAAGGTCGGTAATGAGCAGTAGCGAAGATAAGGACGTCAGCACGAGTGACAAGAGGCAGATCTCCACTGGAGAGAGCTCAATAATCTGGCAAACAATAAGTGCAAAAGTAAGAATAGGAAGTTCATGGGAGGAGCAAAGGGTTCAAGACAAACAAGACACAAGGCAAGATTGGTCAAGGAATTGCCCAGGGATCTGTCCAGCATCTCAGGTGACACTGCAAGAAGAGATATGGCCAGACACAGCAGACACATTTGGACTTCGGAGATAGTCAGCACAGACATACAAGCAAAGCTGAGCTACCCAAGAAATGGAATCACATTGAGAGCTGTTTATAATGTATTTGGAATGTAAAAAGGCCGACCACGAGAGTGAAGCCAGGAGGAGCGCAGCAACTGTGGTCAGAGGGGTCCTGTCAGAAGATCCAGAGTTCTGGTGATGTGCTCACAAGCAACCTTTCTCCAGCCCAACCAGGGAGGAATCTATCTAGTGCCCTCTAATCCTGGATAGAGGGGTGTATGTACAGGGGTCTCAATTACACCTCAGCCCGATACACCAGGGGGCCCCCAGTGTGGCTCCCCTCTAATCCAGGATAGGAGGGGTGTATGTACAGGGGTCACAGGGCTATTGGTCCCCTGTCCAGCCATCATGGGGGGATCCCAGACAGTTCTCAGGGGAGCCCTTTATGGTTTCTTGCACCAGGGCCCTGATGAAGGCCCCAGTTACACCAACATGAGGATCTGAATAGACCTGCTGAACTACCGAACGAAGGAGTGTGAAGAAGAAGCTCCTGGTTCAGGGAAGATAACACTCTGTGTGTGCGTGCCTAGGCACCTTCACCGTAATGTCTTGAAGATCAGGTGTCTACAAGAGATGGCGGTGGCGTCATTTTCTCCCCCAGCGGGTTTGTCAGTACTCTATGACTCTGGGGGAGGAGTGCGGGTTCCCTGGACCGGGGCGGGCAGTCAACAGGTTAGCGATAGCTGTGCTTCTGGCCTCATTGATCTGCCAGTCACTAAGATGGCGGTGGTCACACTTTTGCCCTTTCTAAAAGGCTTCAGCCATGAAGAAAGTGTGACACCGCACCACGAATGACTGAGGTAGACCATTGGAGGTGAGCAACAAGGATATGATGGTGGTGAGGGCATGTGTGATGATGTTGCCAGGTCCAGCTCTAGTCTCCACCCCAACAGGTAAGGGACGGAATCTTTGCCCGCACTGGTCGGCATTGACTTGATGTGATGTCACATTCCAGGGGAGTGAATTACAATAGAGGGAAAATATAAAAACCATCACGGGGTTCCCATAGACAGGCTGCTCTGCTGGCCCCGTGTATGTTTGGCCCAAGGAGGTGCTAGATCACTATATTACATACGGGTTGGTTCCCGATATGGATTTGTATTTCATATATCATGTCTCGTTCTGTGCACCCGTACACCTGGGAAGTTTCCTTCAGCAGATTTAAGTTCAGCCTAATAGTTTGGCCCTCCATATATTCCCAGTTTCTCACGTGGCCCCATTGGAAAATGAATTGCCCACCCCAATCCTATGAGAAGAAGCAGATTATGAGACAAAAGAGGAGACTTGAGACATTATAAAACGACTTCCACTAATAAGGAGATAAAATCTCTGTGAGACTGAAACCTTCATCTCCAGTTTGATCCCAATGGAATCCCCCAGATGGAAGGCCCTCCAGCTCTTGAGTCAGCCTCAGCGGGCAATAAAAGGTAAAAAGCCCTCCAAACCTCGGTTCTGACTTTAGTAGAAATGATTTCTTTTCCCCACATCGGGCGCCAGAATAAAAGCGTGTATGCTCGATAAGAGAGGTGTGGGCGCCATTTTGTGCCTCGTTGGGTTTTTGTTTGGCAATTCTAAATGACTTCTTACGTTCTCCGATCTACTTCCCCAAAGACGGCTGAATTGTATTACTGACACCTCTAGGATACCTAGACCCCCTGGCACTGGTTCAGGAAATATGGTGGAAGACCAGTAAGAAAGCTGAAGACATTGGTGTACCTGTGATGGTTTCAGGAGTCTGGGATGATGTTGTTGGCGATGTAGAGCTGGAGGTGCTGGAGGTACTGGATATGGTGGAATCTGTGAAGGAAAATGACCCATAATGAACATCATGTGGGATACAAACTTCTCACATCTCCATTGCCGATCTCAGGTCTGTGTTTGCCAAAACAGCAGATCTCCAGCACACACATAGCTCCTCCAAAATCTTCTTCATTGAACATGCACAAGAACATGGGACAACCTGCTGACGTGTTTCAACCTCTTAAGGCCTTCATCAATTAAAGCCCTAAGAGGCTGAAGGACACCAGAGGGTCACCCTGTGTTTTCGAGCGTGTTCAATAAAGAATATTCTGGAGGATCCCCATGTGTGCTGGAAAATTACTGCTTGATGGGCTATGCTGCAGTCCTGGAAGAGGACCACTCCACGACTAAGGGTGGAGGAGACCCAAGTAGAAGGCGAGTTCACCCTGGCAAATGAGGCAAGCTCAACCGAGGTGCAGACTCTAAGCAATATCCAGTGTTCACCAGAGCTCCTGATGGTGGGGATGGGTTTGTTGCATGTTAGTATCATGTTATGGGTCCTCAGGATCGCTCCACCAGGAGGGGAACAAGCTTGGGGCCAATAGCAGATATAGCAGATAGCCATCAAGCAAAAGCGTAGTTGGTAAACAAGGCAAAGGTTGGTAAGGAGCGGTTGCAGATTGAGATCATAGGGAAGCGTAGTCGAGGAGCAAGCCAAAGGTTGGTAATGAGCAGTAGTGAAGATGTGGACGTCAGTACGGGTGACAACCGGGAGATCTCCGCTGGAAAGAGCTCAAAAATCTATCTTGCAAACAGGAAGTGCAAAGGCATGGCTAAAATAGGAAGTCCCATGGGAGGAGCAAAGGGTTCAAGACAAACAAGGCAAGATTGGTCAAGGAATTGAGGGGGATGTTCCACACACTATTTGAGGGTGGAGGAGACCCAATGAGAAGGGGAATGGTGTACCATTTTTCTTATGAACTGTGTTTGCAAGCTTTGGTGTCATGGTCAAGGGTCAGGCATGGAGACCAGTAGCTATATTAGTAGAGAGGCTTCCACCAAACAGCAGGACAGGTATATAAGCAGGTCATCCTGGTAGATGAGGCAAGCTCAACCGTGGTGTGGACTCTAAGCACTAACCGGTGTTCACCAGAGCACCTGAAGGTGGGGATAGGTTTTGCTGCATCTTAGTATCAGGTTGCGGTCCTCAGGATTGCCCCACCAGGAGGGGAACAAGCCGGGGTCCAGAAGCAGAAAAAGCAGGTAGGGAGTGAGCAGAAGTGTAGTTGGTTAACAAGCCAAAGGTCGGTAACGATTGGTTGCAGTTTGGGATCATAGGGAAGCATAGAAGAGGAGCAAGCCAAAGGTCGGTAATGAGCAGTAGCGAAGATATGGACGTCCGCACGAGTAACAAGAGGGAGATCTCCACTGGAGAGAGCTCAATAATCTGGCAAAAAGGAAGTGCAAAAGTAGGAATAGGAAGTTCATGGGATGAGCAAAGGGTTCAAGGTTCAAGACAAACAAGACACAAGGCAAGATTGGTCAAGGAATTGTCCAGGGATCTGTCCAGCATCTCAGGTGGCTCTGCAAGAAGAGACATGGCCAGACACAGCAGACACATTTGGACTTCGGAGATAGTCAGCACAGACATACAAGCAAAGCTGAGCTACCCAAGAAATGGAATCACATTGAGACCTGTTTATAATGTATTTGGAATGTGAAACGGCCGACCACGAGAGTGAAGCCAGGAGAAGCGCAGCAACTGTGGTCAGAGGGGTCCTGTCAGAAGATCCAGAGTTCTGGTGATGTGCTCACAAGCAACCTTTCTCCAGCCCAACCAGGGAGGAATCTATGTAGTGCCCTCTAATCCTGGATAGGAGGGTGTATGTAGAGGGGTCTCAAATACAACTCAGCCCCATACTCCAGGGGGCCCCAGTGCGGCTCTCCTCTAATCATGGATAGGAGGGGTGTATGTTCAGGGGTCACAGGGGTCTCAATAACAACTTAGCCCCATAGTCCAGGGGGCTCCCAGTGCAGCTCCCCCTAATTGCAGATACCAGGGGTGTATGTTCAGGGGTCACAGGGGTCTCAATTACAACTGAGCCCCATACTCCAGGGGGCCCCCAGTGCGGCTCCCCTCTAATCCGGGATAGGAGGGGTGTATGTACAGGGGTCACAGGGCTATTGGTCCCCTGTACTGCCACCATGGGGGGGTCCCGGCCAGGGCTCAGGGGGGCCCTTTATGTTTTCAGCCACCATGGGGGGTCTCAGCCAGGGTTCAGAGGCAGCCCTTTATGGTTTATAGTTTGGCCCTCCATATATTCCCAGTTTATCATGTGCCCCCATTGGAAAATGAATTGCCCACCCCAATCCTATGAGAAGAAGCAGATTATGAGACAAAAGAGGAGACTTGAGACATTATAAAACGACTTCCGCTAATAAGGAGATAAAATCTCTGTGAGACTGAAACCTTCATCTCCAGTTTGATCCCAATGGAATCTCCCAGATGGAAGGCCCTCCAGCTCTTGAGTCAGCCTCAGCGGGCAATAAAAGGTGAAAAGCCCTCCAAACCTCGGTTCTGACTTTAGTAGAAATGATTGATATCCCCCACATCGGGCGTCAGAATAAAAGCGTGTATGCTCGATAAGAGAGGTGTGGACGCCATTTTGTGCCTCGTTGGGTTTTTGTTTGACAATTCTAAATGACTTCTTACGTTCTCCGATCTACTTCCCCAAAGACGGCTGAATTGTATTACTGACACCTCTAGGATGCCTAGACCCCCTGGCACTGGTTCAGGAAATATGGTGGAAGACCAGTAAGAAAGCTGAAGACATTGGTGTACCTGTGATGGTTTCAGGAGTCTGGGATGATGTTGTTGGCGATGGAGAGATGGAGGTGCTGGAGGTACTGGATATGGTGGAAGCTGTGAAGGAAAATGACCCATAATGAACATCATGTGGGATACAAACTTCTCACATCTCCATTGCCGATCTCAGGTCTGTGTTTGCCAAAACAGCAGATCTCCAGCACACACATAGCTCCTCCAAAATCTTCTTCATTGAACATGCACAAGAACACGGGACAACCTCCTGACGCGTTTCAACCTCTTAAGGCCTTCATCAATTAAAGCCCTAAGAGGCTGAAGCACACCAGAGGGTCACCCTGTGTTTTCGGGCGTGTTCAATAAAGAAGATTTTGGAGGAGCCCCGTGTGTGCTGGAGATTTACTGCTTGATGGGCTATGCTGCAGTCCTGGAAGAGGACCACTCCACGACTAAGGGTGGAGGAGACCCAAGTAGAAGGCGAGTTCACCCTGGCAAATGAGGCAAGCTCAACCAAGGTGCAGACTCTAAGCACTAACCGGTGTTCACCAGAGCTCCTGATGGTGGGGATGGGTTTTGTTGCATGTTAGTACCATGTTGCGGTCCTCAGGATAGCTCCACCAGCAGGGGACCAAGCTTGGGGCCAATAGCAGATATAGCAGGTAGGCATCAAGCAAAAGCGTAGTTGGTAAACAAGGCAAAGGTTGGTAAGGAGCGGTTGCAGGTTGAGATCATAGGGAAGCGTAGTCGAGGAGCAAGCCAAAGGTCGGTAATGAGCAGTAGTGAAGATGTGGACGTCAGTACGGGTGACAACAGGGAGATCTCCACTGGAGAGAGCTTAAAAATATATCTTGCAAACAGGAAGTGCAAAAGCATGGCTAAAATAGGAAGTCCCATGGGAGGAGCAAAGGGTTCAAGACAAGCAAGACACAAGGCAAGATTGGTCAAGGAATTAAGGAAGTTCCACACACTGTTTGAGGGTGGAGGAGACCCAATGAGAAGGTGAATGGTGTACTGTTTTTCTTATGGACTGTGTTTGCAAGCTTTGGTGTCATGGTCAAGGGTCAGGCATGGAGACCAGTAGCTATATTAGTAGAGAGGCTTCCACCAAACAGCAGGATAGGTATACAAGCAGGTCACTCTGGTAGATGAGGCAAGCTCAACCGTAGTTTGAACTCTAAGCACTAACCAGTGTTCACCAGAGCACCTGATGGTGGGGATAGGTTTTGCTGCATCTTAGTATCAGGTTGCGGTCCTCAGGATTGCCCCACCAGGAGGGGAGCAAGTCGGGGTCCAGAAGCAGAAAAAGCAGGTAGGGAGTGAGCAGAAGTGTAGTTGGTTAACAAGTCAAAGTTCGGCAACGATTGGTTGCAGTTTGGGATCATAGGGAAGCATAGAATATGAGCAAGCCAAAGGTCGGTAATGAGCAGTAGGGAAGATAGGGACGTCCGCACGAGTGACAAGAGGGAGATCTCCGCTGGAGAGAGCTCAATAATCTGGCAAACAGGAAGTGCAAAAGTAGGAATAGGAAGTTCATGGGAGGAGCAAAGGGTTTAAGGTTCAAGACAAACAAGACACAAGGCAAGATTGGTCAAGGAATTGTCCAGGGATCTGTCCAGCATCTCAGGTGGCTCTGCAAGAAGAGATATGGCCAGACACAGCAGACACATTTGGACTTGGGAGATAGTCAGCACAGACATACAAGCAAAGCTGAGCTACCCAAGAAATGGAACCACATTGAGACCTGTTTATAATGTATTTGGAATGTGAAACGGCCGACCACGAGAGTGAAGCCAGGAGAAGCGCAGCAACTGTGGTCAGAGGGGTCCTGTCAGAAGATCCAGAGTTCTGGTGATGTGCTCACAAGCAACCTTTCTCCAGCCCAACCAGGGAGGAATCTATCTAGTGCCCTCTAATCCTGGATAGGAGGGTGTATGTAGAGGGGTCTCAATTACAACTCAGCCCTATACTCCAGGGGGCCCCAGTGCGGCTCCCTCTAATCCTGAATAGGAGGGGTGTATGTTCAGGGGTCACAGGGATCTCAATTACAACTCAGCCCCATACTCCAGGGGGCCCCCAGTGCAGCTCCCTCTAATCCTGGATAGGAGGGGTGTATGTTCAGGGGTCTCAATTACAACTCAGCCCCATGCTCCAGGAGGCCCCCAGTGCGGCTCCCCTCTAATCCGGGATAGGAGGGGTGTATGTACAGGGGTCACAGGGCTATTGGTCCCCTGTACTGCCACCATGGGGGGGTCCCGGCCAGGGCTCAGGGGGGCCCTTTATGTTTTCAGCCACCATGGGGGGTCTCAGCCAGGGTTCAGAGGCAGCCCTTTATGGTTTATAGTTTGGCCCTCCATATATTCCCAGTTTATCATGTGCCCCCATTGGAAAATGAATTGCCCACCCCAATCCTATGAGAAGAAGCAGATTATGAGACAAAAGAGGAGACTTGAGACATTATAAAACGACTTCCACTAATAAGGAGATAAAATCTCTGTGAGACTGAAACCTTCATCTCCAGTTTGATCCCAATGGAATCTTCCAGATGGAAGGCCCTCCAGCTCTTGAGTCAGCCTCAGCGGGCAATAAAAGGTGAAAAGTCCTCCAAACCTCGGTTCTGACTTCAGTAGAAATGATTGATATCCCCCACATCGGGCGTCAGAATAAAAGCGTGTATGCTCGATAAGAGAGGTGTGGGCGCCATTTTGTGCCGCGTTGGGTTTTTGTTTGGCAATTCTAAATGACTTCTTACGTTCTCCGATCTACTTCCCCAAAGACGGCTGAATTGTATTACTGACACCTCTAGGATACCTAGACCCCCTGGCACTGGTTCAGGAAATATGGTGGAAGACCAGTAAGAAAGCTGAAGACATTGGTGTACCTGTGACGGTTTCAGGAGTCTGGGATGATGTTGTTGGCGATGGAGAGATGGAGGTGCTGGAGGTACTGGATATGGTGGAATCTGTGAAGGAAAATGACCCATAATGAACATCATGTAGGATACAAACTTTTCACATCTCCATTGCCGAGCTCAGGTCTGCGTTTGCCAAAACAGCAGATCTCCAGCACACACATAGCTCCTCCAAAATCTTCTTCATTGAACATGCACAAGAACACGGGACAACCTCCTGACGCGTTTCAGCCTCTTAAAGCCTTCATCAAATAAAGCCCTAAGAGTCACCCTTTGTTTTCAGGCGTGTTTAATAAAGAATATTCTGGAGGAGCCCCGTGTGTGCTGGAGATTTACTGCTTGATGGGCTATGCTGCAGTCCTGGAAGAGGACCACTCCATGACTAAGGGTGGAGGAGACCCAAGTAGAAGGCGAGTTCACCCTGGCAAATGAGGCAAGCTCAACCGATTAGCAGACTCTAAGCACTAACCAGTGTTCACCAGAGCTCCTGATGGTGGGGATGGGTTTTGTTACATGTTACTACCATGATGCAGTCCTCAGGATAGCTCCACCAGGAGGGGACCAAGCTTGGGGCAAATATCAGATATAGCAGGTAGGCATCAAACAAAAGCGTAGTTGGTAAACAAGGCCAAGGTTGGTAAGGAGCAGTTGCAGGTTGAGATCATAGGGAAGCGTAGTCGAGCAGCAAGCCAAAGGTCGGTAATGAGCAGTAGTGAAGATGTGGACGTCAGTACGGGTGACAACAGGGAGATCACCGCTGGAAAGGGCTCAAAAATCTATCTTGTAAACAGGAAGTGCAAAGGCATGGCTAAAAGAGGAAGTCCCATGGGAGGAGCAAAGGGTTCAAGACAAACAAGGCAAGATTGGTCAAGGAATTGAGGGGGACGTTCCACGCACTGTTTGAGGGTGGAGGAGACCCAATGAGAAGGTGAATGGTGTACCATTTTTGTTATGGACTGTGTTTGCAAGCTTTGGTGTCATGGTCAAGGGTCAGGCATGGAGACTAGTAGCTATATTAGTAGAGAGGCTTCCACCAAACAGCAGGATAGGTATATAAGCAGGTCACTCTGGTAGATGAGGCAAGCTCAACCGTGGTGTGGACTCTAAGCACTAACCGGTGTTCACCACAGCTTCTGATGTAGGGGATGGGTTTTGCTGCATCTTAGTATCAGGTTGCAGTCCTCAGGATTGAACCACCAGGAGGGGAACAAGCCAGGGCCCAGAAGCAGATAAAGCAGGTAGAGAGTGAGCAGAAGTGTAATTGGTAAACAAGCCAAAGGTCAGTAATGATTGGTTGCAGGTTGGAAATCATAGGGAAGCGTAGTCAAGGAGCAAGCCAAAGGTCGGTAATGAGCAGTAGCGAAGATATGGACGTCCGCACGACTGACAAGAGGCAGATCTCCACTGGAGAGAGCTCAATAATCTGGCAAACAATAAGTGCAAAAGTAAGAATAGGAAGTTCATGGGAGGAGCAAAGGGTTCAAGGTTCAAGACAAACAAGACACAAGGCAAGATTGATCAAGGAATTGTCCAAGGAGCTGCCCAGCATCTCAGGTGACTCTGCAAGAAGAGACATGGCCAGACACAGCAGACACATTTGGACGGTGGTCACACTTCCGCCCTTTCTAAAAGGCTTCAGCCATGAAGAAAGGGTGACGCCGCACCACAAATGACTGAGGTAGACCATTGGAGGTGAGCAACAAGGATATGATGGTGGTGAGGGCATGTGTGATGATGTTGCCAGGTCCAGTTCTACTCTCCTAACCAACAGGTAAGGGATGGAATCTTTGCCCGCACTGGTCGGCATTGACTTGATGTGATGTCACATTCCAGGGGAGTGAATTACAATAGAGGGAAAGTATAAAAACCATCACGGGGTTCCCATAGACAGGCTGCTCTGCTGGCCCTGTGTATGTTTGGCCCAAGGAGGTGCTAGATCACTATATTACATACGGGTTGGTTCCCGATATGGATTTGTATTTTATATATCATGTCTCGTTCTGTGCACCCGTACACCTGGGAAGTTTCCTTCAGCAGATTTAAGTTCAACCTAAAATTTCTGTCCTCCATATATTCCCAGTTTCTCACGTGGCCCCATTGGAAAATTAATTGCCCACCCCAATCCTATGAGAAGAAGCAGATTATGAGACAAAAGAGGAGACTTGAGACATTATAAAACGACTTCCACTAATAAGGAGATAAAATCTCTGTGAGACTTAAACCTTCATCTCCAGTTTGATCCCAATGGAATCCCCCAGATGGAAGGCCCTCCAGCTCTTGAGTCAGCCTCAGCGGGCAATAAAAGGTAAAAAGTCCTCCAAACCTCGGTTCTGACTTCAGAAGAAATGATTTATATCCCCCACATCGGGCGCCAGAATAAAAGCGTGTATTCTCGATAAGAGAGGTGTGGGCGCCATTTTGTGCCGCGTTGGGTTTTTGTTTGGCAATTCTAAATGACTTCTTACGTTCTCCAATCTACTTCCCCAAAGACGGCTGAATTGTATTACTGACACCTCTAGGATACCTAGACCCCCTGGCACTGGTTCAGGAAATATGGTGGAAGACCAGTAAGAAAGCTGAAGACATTGGTGTACCTGTGATGGTTTCAGGAGTCTGGGATGATGTTGTTGGCGATGGAGAGATGGAGGTGCTGGAGGTACTGGATATGGTGGAAGCTGTGAAGGAAAATGACCCATAATGAACATCATGTGGGATACAAACTTCTCACATCTCCATTGCCGAGCTCAGGTCTGCGTTTGCCAAAACAGCAAATCTCCAGCACACACATAGCTCCTCCAAAATCTTCTTCATTGAACATGCACAAGAACACGGGACAACCTCCTGACGTGTTTCAGCCTCTTAGGCCTTCATCAATTAAAGCCCTAAGAGGCTGAAGCACACCAGAGGGTCACCCTGTGTTTTCAGGCGTGTTCAATAAAGAATATTCTGGAGGACCCCCGTGTGTGCTGGAGAATTACTGCTTGATGGGCTATGCTGCAGTCCTGGAAGAGGACCACTGCACGGACTAAGGGTGGAGGAGACCCAAGTTGAAGGCGAGGTCACCCTGGCAAATGAGGCAAGCTTAACCGAGGTGCAGACTCTAAGCAATATCCGGTGTTCACCAGAGCTCCTGATGGTGGGGATGGGTTTTGTTGCATGTTAGTACCATGTTACGGGTCCTCAAGATTGCTCCGCCAAGAGTGGAACAAGCTTGGGGCCAATAGCAGATATAGCAGGTAGGCATCAAGCAAAAGCGTAGTTGGTAAACAAGGCAAAGGTTGGTAATGAGCGGTTGCAGATTGAGATCATAGGGAAGTGTAGTCAAGGAGCAAGCCAAAGGTCGGTAATGAGCAGTAGTGAAGATGTGGACGTCAGTACAAATGATATTAGTAGAGAGGCTCCCACCAAACAGCAGGATAGGTATATAAGCAGGTCAGCCTGGTAGATGAGGCAAGCTCAGCCGTGGTGTGGACTCTAAGCACTAACCGGTGTTCACCAGAGCTTCTGATGGAGGGGATGGGTTTTGCTGCATTTTAGTACCAGGTTGTGCTCCTCAGGATCGCCCCACCAGGAGGGGAACAAGCCGGGGTCCAGAAGCAGATAAAGCAGGTAGGGAGTGAGCAGAAGTGTAATTGGTAAACAAGCCAAAGGTCAGTAATGATTGGTTGCAGTTTGGGATCATAGGGAAGCATAGAAGAGGAGCAAGCCAAAGGTCAGTAATGAGCAGTAGGGAAGATAGGGACATCAGCACGAGTGACAAGAGGGAGATCTCCGCTGGAGAGAGCTCAATAATCTGGCAAACAGGAAGTGCAAAAGTAGGAATAGGAAGTTCATGGGAGGAGCAAAGGGTTCTAGGTTCAAGACTAACAAGACACAAGGCAAGATTGGTCAAGGAATTGCCCAGGGATCTGTCCAGCATCTCAGGTGGCTCTGCAAGAAGAGATATGGCCAGACACAGCAGACACATTTGGACTTGGGAGATAGTCAGCACAGACATACAAGCAAAGCTGAGCTACCCAAGAAATGGAACCACATTGAGACCTGTTTATAATGTATTTGGAATGTGAAACGGCCAACCACGAGAGTGAAGCCAGGAGGAGCGCAGCAACTGTGGTCAGAGGGGTCCTGTCAGAAGATTCAGAGTTCTGGTGATGTGCTCACAAGCAACCTTTCTCCAGCCCAACCAGGGAGGATTCTATCTAGTGCCCTCTAATCCTGGATAGGAGGGGTGTATGTACAGGGGTCACAGGGGTCTCAATTGCAACTCAGCCCCATACTCCGGGGGCCCCCTAGTGTGGCTCCCCTCTAATCCTGGATAGGAGGGGTGTATGGTTCAGGGGTCACAGGGGTCTCAATTACAACTCAGCCCCATGCTCCAGGGGGCCCCCAGTGCAGCTCCCTCTAATCCTGGATAGGAGGGGTGTATGTACAGGGGTCACAGGGCTATTGGTACCCTGTACAGCCACCATGGGGGGGTCCCGGTCAGGGCTCAGGGAGGCCCTTTATGGTTTCAGCCACCACGGGGGGTCTGGGCCAGGGCTCAGGGGGGCCCTTTATGTTTTCAGCCACCATGGGGGGATTCCGGACAGGGCTCAGGGGAGCCCTTTATGGTTTCTTGCACCAGGGCCCTGATGAAGGCCCTAGTTACACCAATACCCATTGGACACACCAACATGAGGATCTGAATAGACCTGCTGAGCTATGGAATGGAGAAGTGTGAAGAAGGAGCTCCTGGTTGAGGGAAGATAACACTCTGTGTGTGCGTGCCTAGGCACCTTCACCGTAATGTCCTGAAGATCTACAAGAGATGGCTTTGGCGTCATTTTCTCCCCCAGCGGGTTTGTCACTACTCTATGACTCTGGGGGAGGAGTGCGGGTTCCCTGAACGGGGTCGGGCAGTCAACAGGTTAGCGACAGCTGTGCTTCTGGCCTCATTGGTCCGCCAGTCACTAAGATGGCGGTGGTCACACTTCCGCCCTTTCTAAAATGCTTCAGCCATGAAGAAAGTGTGACGCCGCACCACGAATGACTGAGGTAGACCATTGGAGGTGAGCAACAAGGATATGATGGTGGTGAGGGCATGTGTGAAGATGTTGCCAGGTCCAGCTCTAGTCTCCACCCCAACAGGTAAGGGACGGAATCTTTGCCCGTACTGGTCGGCATTGACTTGATGTGATGTCACATTCCAGGGGAGTGAATTACAATAGAGGAAAAATATAAAAACCATAACGGGGTTCCCATAGACAGGCTGCTCTGCTGGCCCCGTGTATGTTTGGCCCAAGGAGGTTCTAGATCACTATATTACATACGGGTTGGTTCCCGATATGGATTTGTATTTTATATATCATGTCTCGTTCTGTGCACCCGTATGCCTGGGAAGTTTCCTTCAGCAGATTTAAGTTCAGCCTAATAGTTTGGCCCTCCATATATTCCCAGTTTCTCACGTTGCCCCATTGGAAAATGAATTGCCCACCCCAATCCTATGAGAAGAAGCAGATTATGAGACAAAAGAGGAGACTTGAGACATTATAAAACGACTTCCACTAATCAGGAGATAAAATCTCTGTGAGACTGAAACCTTCATCTCCAGTTTGATCCCAATGGAATCTCCCAGATGGAAGGCCCTCCAGCTCTTGAGTCAGCCTCAGCGGGCAATAAAAGGTGAAAAGCCCTCCAAACCTCGGTTCTGACTTTAGTAGAAATTATTTATTTTCCCCACATCGGGCGCCAGAATAAAAGCGTGTATTCTCGATAAGAGAGGTGTGGGCGCCATTTTGTGCCGCGTTGGGTTTTTGTTTGGCAATTCTAAATGACTTCTTACGTTCTCCGATCTACTTCCCCAAAGACGGCTGAATTGTATTACTGACACCTCTAGGATACCTAGACCCCCTGGCACTGGTTCAGGAAATTTGGTGGAAGACCAGTAAGAAAGCTGAAGACATTGGTGTACCTGTGATGGTTTCAGGAGTCTGGGATGATGTTGTTGGCGATGGAGAGTTGGAGATGCTGGAGGTACTGGATATGGTGGAAGCTGTGAAGGAAAATGACCCATAATGAACATCATGTGGGATACAAACTTCTCACATCTCCATTGCCGATCTCAGGTCTGTGTTTGCCAAAACAGCAGATCTCCAGCACACACATAGCTCCTCCAAAATCTTCTTCATTGAACATGCACAAGAACACGGGACAACCTGCTGACGTGTTTCAACCTCTTAAGTCCTTCATCAATTAAAGCCCTAAGAGGCTGAAGCACAGCAGAGGGTCACCCTGTGTTTTCAGGCGTGTTCAATAAAGAATATTCTGGAGGAACCCCATGTGTGCTGGAGATTTACTGCTTGATGGGCTATGCTGCAGTCCTGGAAGAGGACCACTCCACGACTAAGGGTGGAGGAGACCCAAGTAGAAGGCGAGATCACCCTGGCAAATGAGGCAAGCTCAACCAAGGGGCAGACTCTAAGCACTAACCGATGTTCACCAGAGCTCCCGATGGTGGGGATGGGTTTTGTTGCATGTTAGTACCATGTTGCGGTCCTCAGGATAGCTCCACCAGCAGGGGACCAAGCTTGGGGCCAATAGCAGATATAGCAGGTAGGCATCAAGCAAAAGCGTAGTTGGTAAACAAGCCAAAGGTTGGTAAGGAGCGGTTGCAGGTTGAGATCATAGGGAAGCGTAGTCGCGGAGCAAGCCAAAGGTCGGTAACGAGCAGTAGTGAAGATGTGGACGTCAGTACGGGTGACAACAGGGAGATCTCCGCTGGAGAGAGCTCAATAATCTATCTTGCAAACAGGAAGTGCAAAGGCATGGCTTATATAGGAAGTCTCATGGGTGGAGCAAAGGGTTCAAGACAAGCAAGACACAAGGCAAGATTGGTCAAGGAATTGAGGAAAGTTCCACACACTGTTTGAGGGTGGAGGAGACCCAATGAGAAGGTGAATGGTGTACCATTTTTGTTATGGACTGTTTGTAAGCTTTGGTGTCATGGTCAAGGGTCAGGCATGGAGACTAGATGCTATATTAGTAGAGAGGCTTCCACCAAACAGCAGGATAGGTATATAAGCAGGTCACTCTGGTAGATGAGGCAAGCTCAACCGTAGTGTGGACTCTAAGCACTAACCGGTGTTCACCAGAGCTCCTGATGGAGGGGATGGGTTTTGCTGCATTTTAGTACCAGGTTGTGGTCCTCAGGATCGCCCCACCAGGAGGGGAACAATCCGGGGTCCAGAAGCAGATAAAGCAAATAGGGAGTGAGCAGAAGTGTAATTGGTAAACAAGCCAAAGGTCGGTAACGATTGGTTGCAGTTTGGGATCATAGGGAAGCATAGAAGAGGTGCAAGCCAAAGGTCGGTAATGAGCAGTAGCGAAGATGGGGACGTCAGCACAAGTGACAAGAGGGAGCTCTCCACTGGAGAGAGCTCAATAATCTGGCAAACAGGAAGTGCAAAAGTAGGAATAGGAAGTTCATGGGAGGAGCAAAGGGTTCAAGGTTCAAGACAAACAAGACACAAGGCAAGATTGATCAAGGAATTGCCCAGGGATCTGTCCAGCATCTCAGGTGACTCTGCAAGAAGAGACATGGCCAGACACAGCAGACACATTTGGATTTGGGAGATAGTCAGCACAGACATACAAGCAAAGCTGAGCTATGCAAGAAATGGAATCACATTGAGACCTGTTTATAATGTATTTGGAATGTGAAACGGCCGACCACGAGAGTGAAGCCAGGAGGAGCGCAGCAACTGTGGTCAGAGGGGTCCTGTCAGAAGATCCAGAGTTCTGGTGATGTGCTCACAAGCAACCTTTCTCCAGCCCAACCAAGGAGGAATCTATCTAGTGCCCTCTAATCCTGGATAGAGGGGTGTATGTACAGGGGTCTCAATTACACCTCAGCCCGATACACCAGGGGGCCCCCGGTGTGGCTCCCCTCTAATCCAGGATAGGAGGATGGGTATGTACAGGGGTCACAGGGCTATTGATCCCCTGTCCAGCCATCATGGGGGGATCCCAGACAGTTCTCAGGGGAGCCCTTTATGGTTTCTTGCACCAGGGCCCTGATGAAGGCCCCAGTTACACTAACATGAGGATCTGAATAGACCTGCTGAACTACAGAACGAAGGAGTGTGAAGAAGAAGCTCCTGGTTGAGGGAAGATAACACTCTGTGTGTGCGTGCCTAGGCACCTTCACCGTAATGTCTTGAAGATCAGGTGTCTACAAGAGATGGCGGTGGCGTCATTTTCTCCCCCAGCGGGTTTGTCACTACTCTATGACTCTGGGGGAGGAGTGCGGGTTCCCTGGACCGGGGCGGGCAGTCAACAGGTTAGCGATAGCTGTGCTTCTGGCCTCATTGATCTGCCAGTCACTAAGATGGCGGTGGTCACACTTTTGCCCTTTCTAAAAGGCTTCAGCCATGAAGAAAGTGTGACGCCGCACCACAAATGACTGAGGTAGACCATTGGAGGTGAGCAACAAGGATACGATGGTGGTGAGGGCATGTGTGAAGATGTTGCCAGGTCCAGCTCTAGTCTCCACCCCAACAGGTAAGGGACGGAATCTTTGCCCGCACTGGTCGGCATTGACTTGATGTGATGTCACATTCCAGGGGATTGAATTACAATAGAGGGAATATATATAAAAACCATCACGGGGTTCCCATAGACAGGCTGCTCTGCTGGCCCCGTGTATGTTTGGCCCAAGGAGGTGCTAGATCACTATACTACATACAAACCTCGGTTCTGACTTCAGTAGAAATGATTGATATCCCCCACATCGGGCGTCAGAATAAAAGCGTGTATGCTCGATAAGAGAGGTGTGGGCGCCATTTTGTGCCGTGTTGGGATTTTATTTGGCAATTCTAAATGACTTCTTACGTTCTCCGATCTACTTCCCCAAAGACGGCTGAATTGTATTACTGACACCTCTAGGATACCTAGACCCCCTGGCACTGGTTCAGGAAATATGGTGGAAGACCAGTAAGAAAGCTGAAGACATTGGTGTACCTGTGACGGTTTCAGGAGTCTGGGATGATGTTGTTGGCGATGGAGAGATGGAGGTGCTGGAGGTACTGGATATGGTGGAAGCTGTGAAGGAAAATGACCCATAATGAACATCATGTAGGATACAAACTTTTCACATCTCCATTGCCGAGCTCAGGTCTGCGTTTGCCAAAACAGCAGATCTCCAGCACACACATAGCTCCTCCAAAATCTTCTTCATTGAACATGCACAAGAACACGGGACAACCTCCTGACGCGTTTCAGCCTCTTAAAGCCTTCATCAAATAAAGCCCTAAGAGTCACCCTTTGTTTTCAGGCGTGTTTAATAAAGAATATTCTGGAGGAGCCCCGTGTGTGCTGGAGATTTACTGCTTGATGGGCTATGCTGCAGTCCTGGAAGAGGACCACTCCATGACTAAGGGTGGAGGAGACCCAAGTAGAAGGCGAGTTCACCCTGGCAAATGAGGCAAGCTCAACCGATTAGCAGACTCTAAGCACTAACCAGTGTTCACCAGAGCTCCTGATGGTGGGGATGGGTTTTGTTACATGTTACTACCATGATGCAGTCCTCAGGATAGCTCCACCAGGAGGGGACCAAGCTTGGGGCAAATATCAGATATAGCAGGTAGGCATCAAACAAAAGCGTAGTTGGTAAACAAGGCCAAGGTTGGTAAGGAGCAGTTGCAGGTTGAGATCATAGGGAAGCGTAGTCGAGCAGCAAGCCAAAGGTCGGTAATGAGCAGTAGTGAAGATGTGGACGTCAGTACGGGTGACAACAGGGAGATCACCGCTGGAAAGGGCTCAAAAATCTATCTTGTAAACAGGAAGTGCAAAGGCATGGCTAAAAGAGGAAGTCCCATGGGAGGAGCAAAGGGTTCAAGACAAACAAGGCAAGATTGGTCAAGGAATTGAGGGGGACGTTCCACGCACTGTTTGAGGGTGGAGGAGACCCAATGAGAAGGTGAATGGTGTACCATTTTTGTTATGGACTGTGTTTGCAAGCTTTGGTGTCATGGTCAAGGGTCAGGCATGGAGACTAGTAGCTATATTAGTAGAGAGGCTTCCACCAAACAGCAGGATAGGTATATAAGCAGGTCACTCTGGTAGATGAGGCAAGCTCAACCGTGGTGTGGACTCTAAGCACTAACCGGTGTTCACCACAGCTTCTGATGTAGGGGATGGGTTTTGCTGCATCTTAGTATCAGGTTGCAGTCCTCAGGATTGAACCACCAGGAGGGGAACAAGCCAGGGCCCAGAAGCAGATAAAGCAGGTAGAGAGTGAGCAGAAGTGTAATTGGTAAACAAGCCAAAGGTCAGTAATGATTGGTTGCAGGTTGGAAATCATAGGGAAGCGTAGTCAAGGAGCAAGCCAAAGGTCGGTAATGAGCAGTAGCGAAGATATGGACGTCCGCACGACTGACAAGAGGCAGATCTCCACTGGAGAGAGCTCAATAATCTGGCAAACAATAAGTGCAAAAGTAAGAATAGGAAGTTCATGGGAGGAGCAAAGGGTTCAAGGTTCAAGACAAACAAGACACAAGGCAAGATTGATCAAGGAATTGTCCAAGGAGCTGCCCAGCATCTCAGGTGACTCTGCAAGAAGAGACATGGCCAGACACAGCAGACACATTTGGACGGTGGTCACACTTCCGCCCTTTCTAAAAGGCTTCAGCCATGAAGAAAGGGTGACGCCGCACCACAAATGACTGAGGTAGACCATTGGAGGTGAGCAACAAGGATATGATGGTGGTGAGGGCATGTGTGATGATGTTGCCAGGTCCAGTTCTACTCTCCTAACCAACAGGTAAGGGATGGAATCTTTGCCCGCACTGGTCGGCATTGACTTGATGTGATGTCACATTCCAGGGGAGTGAATTACAATAGAGGGAAAGTATAAAAACCATCACGGGGTTCCCATAGACAGGCTGCTCTGCTGGCCCTGTGTATGTTTGGCCCAAGGAGGTGCTAGATCACTATATTACATACGGGTTGGTTCCCGATATGGATTTGTATTTTATATATCATGTCTCGTTCTGTGCACCCGTACACCTGGGAAGTTTCCTTCAGCAGATTTAAGTTCAACCTAAAATTTCTGTCCTCCATATATTCCCAGTTTCTCACGTGGCCCCATTGGAAAATTAATTGCCCACCCCAATCCTATGAGAAGAAGCAGATTATGAGACAAAAGAGGAGACTTGAGACATTATAAAACGACTTCCACTAATAAGGAGATAAAATCTCTGTGAGACTTAAACCTTCATCTCCAGTTTGATCCCAATGGAATCCCCCAGATGGAAGGCCCTCCAGCTCTTGAGTCAGCCTCAGCGGGCAATAAAAGGTAAAAAGTCCTCCAAACCTCGGTTCTGACTTCAGAAGAAATGATTTATATCCCCCACATCGGGCGCCAGAATAAAAGCGTGTATTCTCGATAAGAGAGGTGTGGGCGCCATTTTGTGCCGCGTTGGGTTTTTGTTTGGCAATTCTAAATGACTTCTTACGTTCTCCAATCTACTTCCCCAAAGACGGCTGAATTGTATTACTGACACCTCTAGGATACCTAGACCCCCTGGCACTGGTTCAGGAAATATGGTGGAAGACCAGTAAGAAAGCTGAAGACATTGGTGTACCTGTGATGGTTTCAGGAGTCTGGGATGATGTTGTTGGCGATGGAGAGATGGAGGTGCTGGAGGTACTGGATATGGTGGAAGCTGTGAAGGAAAATGACCCATAATGAACATCATGTGGGATACAAACTTCTCACATCTCCATTGCCGAGCTCAGGTCTGCGTTTGCCAAAACAGCAAATCTCCAGCACACACATAGCTCCTCCAAAATCTTCTTCATTGAACATGCACAAGAACACGGGACAACCTCCTGACGTGTTTCAGCCTCTTAGGCCTTCATCAATTAAAGCCCTAAGAGGCTGAAGCACACCAGAGGGTCACCCTGTGTTTTCAGGCGTGTTCAATAAAGAATATTCTGGAGGACCCCCGTGTGTGCTGGAGAATTACTGCTTGATGGGCTATGCTGCAGTCCTGGAAGAGGACCACTGCACGGACTAAGGGTGGAGGAGACCCAAGTTGAAGGCGAGGTCACCCTGGCAAATGAGGCAAGCTTAACCGAGGTGCAGACTCTAAGCAATATCCGGTGTTCACCAGAGCTCCTGATGGTGGGGATGGGTTTTGTTGCATGTTAGTACCATGTTACGGGTCCTCAAGATTGCTCCGCCAAGAGTGGAACAAGCTTGGGGCCAATAGCAGATATAGCAGGTAGGCATCAAGCAAAAGCGTAGTTGGTAAACAAGGCAAAGGTTGGTAATGAGCGGTTGCAGATTGAGATCATAGGGAAGTGTAGTCAAGGAGCAAGCCAAAGGTCGGTAATGAGCAGTAGTGAAGATGTGGACGTCAGTACAAATGATATTAGTAGAGAGGCTCCCACCAAACAGCAGGATAGGTATATAAGCAGGTCAGCCTGGTAGATGAGGCAAGCTCAGCCGTGGTGTGGACTCTAAGCACTAACCGGTGTTCACCAGAGCTTCTGATGGAGGGGATGGGTTTTGCTGCATTTTAGTACCAGGTTGTGCTCCTCAGGATCGCCCCACCAGGAGGGGAACAAGCCGGGGTCCAGAAGCAGATAAAGCAGGTAGGGAGTGAGCAGAAGTGTAATTGGTAAACAAGCCAAAGGTCAGTAATGATTGGTTGCAGTTTGGGATCATAGGGAAGCATAGAAGAGGAGCAAGCCAAAGGTCAGTAATGAGCAGTAGGGAAGATAGGGACATCAGCACGAGTGACAAGAGGGAGATCTCCGCTGGAGAGAGCTCAATAATCTGGCAAACAGGAAGTGCAAAAGTAGGAATAGGAAGTTCATGGGAGGAGCAAAGGGTTCTAGGTTCAAGACTAACAAGACACAAGGCAAGATTGGTCAAGGAATTGCCCAGGGATCTGTCCAGCATCTCAGGTGGCTCTGCAAGAAGAGATATGGCCAGACACAGCAGACACATTTGGACTTGGGAGATAGTCAGCACAGACATACAAGCAAAGCTGAGCTACCCAAGAAATGGAACCACATTGAGACCTGTTTATAATGTATTTGGAATGTGAAACGGCCAACCACGAGAGTGAAGCCAGGAGGAGCGCAGCAACTGTGGTCAGAGGGGTCCTGTCAGAAGATTCAGAGTTCTGGTGATGTGCTCACAAGCAACCTTTCTCCAGCCCAACCAGGGAGGATTCTATCTAGTGCCCTCTAATCCTGGATAGGAGGGGTGTATGTACAGGGGTCACAGGGGTCTCAATTGCAACTCAGCCCCATACTCCGGGGGCCCCCTAGTGTGGCTCCCCTCTAATCCTGGATAGGAGGGGTGTATGGTTCAGGGGTCACAGGGGTCTCAATTACAACTCAGCCCCATGCTCCAGGGGGCCCCCAGTGCAGCTCCCTCTAATCCTGGATAGGAGGGGTGTATGTACAGGGGTCACAGGGCTATTGGTACCCTGTACAGCCACCATGGGGGGGTCCCGGTCAGGGCTCAGGGAGGCCCTTTATGGTTTCAGCCACCACGGGGGGTCTGGGCCAGGGCTCAGGGGGGCCCTTTATGTTTTCAGCCACCATGGGGGGATTCCGGACAGGGCTCAGGGGAGCCCTTTATGGTTTCTTGCACCAGGGCCCTGATGAAGGCCCTAGTTACACCAATACCCATTGGACACACCAACATGAGGATCTGAATAGACCTGCTGAGCTATGGAATGGAGAAGTGTGAAGAAGGAGCTCCTGGTTGAGGGAAGATAACACTCTGTGTGTGCGTGCCTAGGCACCTTCACCGTAATGTCCTGAAGATCTACAAGAGATGGCTTTGGCGTCATTTTCTCCCCCAGCGGGTTTGTCACTACTCTATGACTCTGGGGGAGGAGTGCGGGTTCCCTGAACGGGGTCGGGCAGTCAACAGGTTAGCGACAGCTGTGCTTCTGGCCTCATTGGTCCGCCAGTCACTAAGATGGCGGTGGTCACACTTCCGCCCTTTCTAAAATGCTTCAGCCATGAAGAAAGTGTGACGCCGCACCACGAATGACTGAGGTAGACCATTGGAGGTGAGCAACAAGGATATGATGGTGGTGAGGGCATGTGTGAAGATGTTGCCAGGTCCAGCTCTAGTCTCCACCCCAACAGGTAAGGGACGGAATCTTTGCCCGTACTGCTCGGCATTGACTTGATGTGATGTCACATTCCAGGGGAGTGAATTACAATAGAGGAAAAATATAAAAACCATAACGGGGTTCCCATAGACAGGCTGCTCTGCTGGCCCCGTGTATGTTTGGCCCAAGGAGGTTCTAGATCACTATATTACATACGGGTTGGTTCCCGATATGGATTTGTATTTTATATATCATGTCTCGTTCTGTGCACCCGTATGCCTGGGAAGTTTCCTTCAGCAGATTTAAGTTCAGCCTAATAGTTTGGCCCTCCATATATTCCCAGTTTCTCACGTTGCCCCATTGGAAAATGAATTGCCCACCCCAATCCTATGAGAAGAAGCAGATTATGAGACAAAAGAGGAGACTTGAGACATTATAAAACGACTTCCACTAATCAGGAGATAAAATCTCTGTGAGACTGAAACCTTCATCTCCAGTTTGATCCCAATGGAATCTCCCAGATGGAAGGCCCTCCAGCTCTTGAGTCAGCCTCAGCGGGCAATAAAAGGTGAAAAGCCCTCCAAACCTCGGTTCTGACTTTAGTAGAAATTATTTATTTTCCCCACATCGGGCGCCAGAATAAAAGCGTGTATTCTCGATAAGAGAGGTGTGGGCGCCATTTTGTGCCGCGTTGGGTTTTTGTTTGGCAATTCTAAATGACTTCTTACGTTCTCCGATCTACTTCCCCAAAGACGGCTGAATTGTATTACTGACACCTCTAGGATACCTAGACCCCCTGGCACTGGTTCAGGAAATTTGGTGGAAGACCAGTAAGAAAGCTGAAGACATTGGTGTACCTGTGATGGTTTCAGGAGTCTGGGATGATGTTGTTGGCGATGGAGAGTTGGAGATGCTGGAGGTACTGGATATGGTGGAAGCTGTGAAGGAAAATGACCCATAATGAACATCATGTGGGATACAAACTTCTCACATCTCCATTGCCGATCTCAGGTCTGTGTTTGCCAAAACAGCAGATCTCCAGCACACACATAGCTCCTCCAAAATCTTCTTCATTGAACATGCACAAGAACACGGGACAACCTGCTGACGTGTTTCAACCTCTTAAGTCCTTCATCAATTAAAGCCCTAAGAGGCTGAAGCACAGCAGAGGGTCACCCTGTGTTTTCAGGCGTGTTCAATAAAGAATATTCTGGAGGAACCCCATGTGTGCTGGAGATTTACTGCTTGATGGGCTATGCTGCAGTCCTGGAAGAGGACCACTCCACGACTAAGGGTGGAGGAGACCCAAGTAGAAGGCGAGATCACCCTGGCAAATGAGGCAAGCTCAACCAAGGGGCAGACTCTAAGCACTAACCGATGTTCACCAGAGCTCCCGATGGTGGGGATGGGTTTTGTTGCATGTTAGTACCATGTTGCGGTCCTCAGGATAGCTCCACCAGCAGGGGACCAAGCTTGGGGCCAATAGCAGATATAGCAGGTAGGCATCAAGCAAAAGCGTAGTTGGTAAACAAGCCAAAGGTTGGTAAGGAGCGGTTGCAGGTTGAGATCATAGGGAAGCGTAGTCGCGGAGCAAGCCAAAGGTCGGTAACGAGCAGTAGTGAAGATGTGGACGTCAGTACGGGTGACAACAGGGAGATCTCCGCTGGAGAGAGCTCAATAATCTATCTTGCAAACAGGAAGTGCAAAGGCATGGCTTATATAGGAAGTCTCATGGGTGGAGCAAAGGGTTCAAGACAAGCAAGACACAAGGCAAGATTGGTCAAGGAATTGAGGAAAGTTCCACACACTGTTTGAGGGTGGAGGAGACCCAATGAGAAGGTGAATGGTGTACCATTTTTGTTATGGACTGTTTGTAAGCTTTGGTGTCATGGTCAAGGGTCAGGCATGGAGACTAGATGCTATATTAGTAGAGAGGCTTCCACCAAACAGCAGGATAGGTATATAAGCAGGTCACTCTGGTAGATGAGGCAAGCTCAACCGTAGTGTGGACTCTAAGCACTAACCGGTGTTCACCAGAGCTCCTGATGGAGGGGATGGGTTTTGCTGCATTTTAGTACCAGGTTGTGGTCCTCAGGATCGCCCCACCAGGAGGGGAACAATCCGGGGTCCAGAAGCAGATAAAGCAAATAGGGAGTGAGCAGAAGTGTAATTGGTAAACAAGCCAAAGGTCGGTAACGATTGGTTGCAGTTTGGGATCATAGGGAAGCATAGAAGAGGTGCAAGCCAAAGGTCGGTAATGAGCAGTAGCGAAGATGGGGACGTCAGCACAAGTGACAAGAGGGAGCTCTCCACTGGAGAGAGCTCAATAATCTGGCAAACAGGAAGTGCAAAAGTAGGAATAGGAAGTTCATGGGAGGAGCAAAGGGTTCAAGGTTCAAGACAAACAAGACACAAGGCAAGATTGATCAAGGAATTGCCCAGGGATCTGTCCAGCATCTCAGGTGACTCTGCAAGAAGAGACATGGCCAGACACAGCAGACACATTTGGATTTGGGAGATAGTCAGCACAGACATACAAGCAAAGCTGAGCTATGCAAGAAATGGAATCACATTGAGACCTGTTTATAATGTATTTGGAATGTGAAACGGCCGACCACGAGAGTGAAGCCAGGAGGAGCGCAGCAACTGTGGTCAGAGGGGTCCTGTCAGAAGATCCAGAGTTCTGGTGATGTGCTCACAAGCAACCTTTCTCCAGCCCAACCAAGGAGGAATCTATCTAGTGCCCTCTAATCCTGGATAGAGGGGTGTATGTACAGGGGTCTCAATTACACCTCAGCCCGATACACCAGGGGGCCCCCGGTGTGGCTCCCCTCTAATCCAGGATAGGAGGATGGGTATGTACAGGGGTCACAGGGCTATTGATCCCCTGTCCAGCCATCATGGGGGGATCCCAGACAGTTCTCAGGGGAGCCCTTTATGGTTTCTTGCACCAGGGCCCTGATGAAGGCCCCAGTTACACTAACATGAGGATCTGAATAGACCTGCTGAACTACAGAACGAAGGAGTGTGAAGAAGAAGCTCCTGGTTGAGGGAAGATAACACTCTGTGTGTGCGTGCCTAGGCACCTTCACCGTAATGTCTTGAAGATCAGGTGTCTACAAGAGATGGCGGTGGCGTCATTTTCTCCCCCAGCGGGTTTGTCACTACTCTATGACTCTGGGGGAGGAGTGCGGGTTCCCTGGACCGGGGCGGGCAGTCAACAGGTTAGCGATAGCTGTGCTTCTGGCCTCATTGATCTGCCAGTCACTAAGATGGCGGTGGTCACACTTTTGCCCTTTCTAAAAGGCTTCAGCCATGAAGAAAGTGTGACGCCGCACCACAAATGACTGAGGTAGACCATTGGAGGTGAGCAACAAGGATACGATGGTGGTGAGGGCATGTGTGAAGATGTTGCCAGGTCCAGCTCTAGTCTCCACCCCAACAGGTAAGGGACGGAATCTTTGCCCGCACTGGTCGGCATTGACTTGATGTGATGTCACATTCCAGGGGATTGAATTACAATAGAGGGAATATATATAAAAACCATCACGGGGTTCCCATAGACAGGCTGCTCTGCTGGCCCCGTGTATGTTTGGCCCAAGGAGGTGCTAGATCACTATACTACATACAAACCTCGGTTCTGACTTCAGTAGAAATGATTGATATCCCCCACATCGGGCGTCAGAATAAAAGCGTGTATGCTCGATAAGAGAGGTGTGGGCGCCATTTTGTGCCGTGTTGGGATTTTATTTGGCAATTCTAAATGACTTCTTACGTTCTCCGATCTACTTCCCCAAAGACGGCTGAATTGTATTACTGACACCTCTAGGATACCTAGAGCCCCTGGCACTGGTTCAGGAAATATGGTGGAAGACCAGTAAGAAAGCTGAAGACATTGGTGTACTTGTGACGCTTTTGGGGCTCTGGGAAGATGTTGTTGGCGATGGAGAGATGGAGGTGCTGGAGGTACTGGATATGGTGGAAGCTGTGAAGGAAAATGACCCATAATGAACATCATGTGGGATACAAACTTTTCACATCTCCATTGCCGATCTCAGGTCTGTGTTTGCCAAAACAGCAAATCTCCAGCACACACATAGCTCCTCCAAAATCTTCTTCATTGAACATGCACAAGAACACGGGACAACCTGCTGACGTGTTTCAACCTCTTAAGGCCTTCATCAATTAAAGCCCTAAGAGGCTGAAGCACAGCAGAGGGTCACCCTTTGTTTTCAGGCATGTTCAATAAAGAATATTCTGGAGGAGCCCCGTGTGTGCTGGAGAATTACTGCTTGATGGGCTATGCTGCAGTCCTGGAAGAGGACCACTCCACGGACTAAGGGTGGAGGAGACCCAAGTAGAAGGTGAGCTCACCCTGGAAAATGAGGCAAGCTCAACCAAGGTGCAGACTGTAAGCACTAATCAGTGTTCACCAGAGCTCCTGATGGTGGGGATGGGTTTTGTTTCATGTTAGTAAAATGTTACGGGTCCTCAGGATCGCTCCACCAGGAGGGGACCAAGCTTGGGGCCAATAGCAGATATAGCAGGTAGGCATCAAGCAAAAGCGTAGTTGGTAAACAAGGCAAAGGTTGGTAAGGAGCGGTTGCAGGTTGAGATCATAGGGAAGCGTAGTCGCGGAGCAAGCCAAAGGTCGGTAATGGGCAGTAGTGAAGATGCGGACGTCAGTACGGGTGACAACAGGTAGATCTCCGCTGGAAAGAGCTCAAAAATCTATCTTGCAAACAGGAAGTGCAAAGGCATGGCTAAAATAGGAAGTCCCATGGGAGGAGCAAAGGGTTCAAGACAACCAAGGCAAGATTGGTCAAGGAATTGAGGGGGACGTTCCACACAGTATTTGAGGGTGGAGGAGACCCAATGAGAAGGTGAATGGTGTACCATTTTTCTTATGGACTGTGTTTGCAAGCTTTGGTGTCATGGTCAAGGGTCAGGCATGGAGACTAGTAGCTATATTAGTAGAGAGGCTTCCACCAAACAGCAGGATAGGTATACAAGCAGGTCACCCTGGTAGATGAGGCAAGCTCAACCGTGGTGTGGACTCTAAGCACTAACCGGTGTTCACCAGAGCTCCTGATGGTGGGGATAGGTTTTGCTGCATCTTAGTATCAGGTTGCGGTCCTCAGGATTGCCCCACCAGGAGGGGAGCAAGTCGGGGTCCAGAAGCAGAAAAAGCAGGTAGGGAGTGAGCAGAAGTGTAGTTGGTTAACAAGCCAAAGGTCGGTAACGATTGGTTGCAGTTTGGGATCATAGGGAAGCATAGAAGAGGAGAAAGCCAAAGGTCAGTAATGAGCAGTAGGGAAGATAGGGACGTCCGCACGAGTGACAAGAGGGAGATCTCCACTGGAGAGAGCTCAATAATCTGGCAAACAGGAAGTGCAAAAGTAGGAATAGGAAGTTCATGGGAGGAGCAAAGGGTTCAAGGTTCAAGACAAACAAGACACAAGGCAAGATTGATCAAGGAATTGCCCAGGGATCTGTCCAGCATCTCAGGTGGCTCAGCAAGAAGAGACATGGCCAGACACAGCAGACACATTTGGACTTCGGAGATAGTCAGCACAGACATACAAGCAAAGCTGAGCTACCCAAAAAATGGAATCACATTGAGACCTGTTTATAATGTATTTGGAATGTGAAACGGCTGACCACGAGAGTGAAGCCAGGAGTAGCGCAGCAACTGTGGTCAGAGGGGTCCTGTCAGAAGATCCAGAGTTCTGGTGATGTGCTCACAAGCAACCTTTCTCCAGCCCAACCAGGGAGGAATCTATGTAGTGCCCTCTAATCCTGGATAGGAGGGTGTATGTAGAGGGGTCTCAATTACAACTCAGCCCCATACTCCAGGGGGCCCCAGTGCGGCTCCCTCTAATCCTGATTAGGAGGGGTGTATGTGCAGGGGTCACAGGGGTCTCAATTACAACTCAGCCCTATAGTCCCTAGGGGTTCCCATTGCGGCTCCCCCCAATTGCAGATACCAGGGGTGTATGTTCAGGGGTCACAGGGATCTCAATTACAACTCGGCCCCATACTCCAGGGGGCCCCCAGTGCAGCTCCCTCTAATCCTGGATAGGAGGGGGGGTGTATGTTCAGGGGTCTCAATTACAACTCAGCCCCATGCTCCAGGGGGCCCCCAGTGCGGCTCCCCTCTAATCCAGGATAGGAGGGGTGTATGTACAGGGGTCACAGGGCTATTGGTCCCCTGTACTGCCACCATGGGGGGGTCCCGGCCAGGGCTCAGGGGGGCCCTTTATGTTTTCAGCCACCATGGGGGGTCTCAGCCAGGGTTCAGAGGCAGCCCTTTATGGTTTATAGCTTGGCCCTCCATATATTCCCAGTTTATCATGTGCCCCCATTGGAAAATGAATTGCCCACCCCAATCCTATGAGAAGAAGCAGATTATGAGACAAAAGAGAAGACTTGAGACATTATAAAACGACTTCCACTAATAAGGAGATAAAATCTCTGTGAGACAGAAACCTTCATCTCCAGTTTGATCCCAATGGAATCTCCCAGATGGAAGGCCCTCCAGCTCTTGAGTCAGCCTCAGCGGGCAATAAAAGGTGAAAAGCCCTCCAAACCTCGGTTCTGACTTTAGTAGAAATGATTGATATCCCCCACATCGGGCGTCAGAATAAAAGCGTGTATGCTCGATAAGAGAGGTGTGGGCGCCATTTTGTGCCGCGTTGGGTTTTTATTTGGCAATTCTAAATGACTTCTTACGTTCTCCGATCTACTTCCCCAAAGACGGCTGAATTGTATTACTGACATCTCTAGGATACCTAGACCCCCTGGCACTGGTTCAGGAAATATGGTGGAAGACCAGTAAGAAAGCTGAAGACATTGGTGTACCTGTGATGGTTTCAGGAGTCTGGGATGATGTTGTTGGCGATGGAGAGATGGAGGTGCTGGAGGTACTGGATATGGTGGAAGCCGTGAAGGAAAATGACCCATAATGAACATCATGTAGGATACAAACTTCTCACATCTCCATTGCCCATCTCAGGTCTGTGTTTGCCAAAACAGCAGATCTCCAGCACACACATAGCTCCTCCAAAATCTTCTTCATAGAACATGCACAAGAACACGGGACAACCTGCTGACGTGTTTCAACCTCTTAAGGCCTTCATCAATTAAAGCCCTAAGAGGCTGAAGCACACCAGAGGGTCACCCTTTGTTTTCAGGCGTGTTCAATAAAGAAGATTCTAGAGGAGCCCCGTGTGTGCTGGAGATTTACTGCTTGATGGGCTATGCTGCAGTCCTGGAAGAGGACCACTCCACGACTAAGGGTGGAGGAGACCCAAGTAGAAGGCGAGTTCACCCTGGCAAATGAGGCAAGCTCAACCGAGGAGCAGACTCTAAGCACTAACCGGTGTTCACCAGAGCTCCTGATGGTGGGGATGGGTTTTGTTGCATGTTAGTATCATGTTACGGGTCCTCAGGATCGCTCCACCAGGAGGGGACCAAGCTTGGGGCCAATAGCAGATATAGCAGGTAGGCATCAAGCAAAAGCATAGTTGGTAAACAAGGCAAAGGTTGGTAAGGAGCGGTTGCAGGTTGAGATCATAGGGAAGCGTAGTCGAGGAGCAAGCCAAAGGTCAGTAATGAGCAGTAGTGAAGATGTGGACGTCAGTACGGGTGACAACAGGGAGATCTCCGCTGGAGAGGGCTCAAAAATCTATCTTGCAAACAGGAAGTGCAAAGGCATGGCTAAAATAGGAAGTCTCATGGGAGGAGCAAAGGGTTCAAGACAAACAAGACACAAGACAAGATTGGTCAAGGAATTAAGGAAGTTCCACACACTATTTGAGGGTGGAGGAGACCCAATGAGAAGGTGAATGGTGTACCGTTTTTGTTATGGACTGTTTGCAAGCTTTGGTGTCATGGTCTAGGGTCAGGCATGGAGACTAGATGCTATATTAGTAGAGAGGCTTCCACCAAACAGCGGGATAGGTATACAAGCAGGTATCCCTGGTAGATGAGGCAAGCTCAACCGTGGTGTGGACTCTAAGCACTAACCGGTGTTCACCAGAGCTCCTGATGGTGGGGATGGGTTTTGTTGCATGTTAGTACCAGGTTGCAGTCCTCAGGATCGCCCCACCAGGAGGGGAACAAGCCGGGGTCCAGAAGCTGATAAAGTAGGTAGGGAGTGAGCAGAAGTGTAATTGGTAAACAAGCCAAAGGTCGGTAATGATTGGTTGCAGTTTGGGATCATAGGGAAGCGTAGTCAAGGAGAAAGCCAAAGGTCGGTAATGAGCATGTAGCGAAGATAAGGACGTCAGCAGGAGTGACAAGAGGCAGATCTCCACTGGAGAGAGCTCAATAATTTGGCAAACAATAAGCGCAAAAGTAAGAATAGGAAGTTCATGGGAGGAGCAAAGGGTTCAAGACAAACAAGACACAAGGCAAGATTGGTCAAGGAATTGTCTAGGGATCTGCCCAGCATCTCAGGAGGCTCTGCAAGAAGAGACATGGCCAGACACAGCAGACACATTTGGACGGTGGTCACACTTCCGCTCTTTCTAAAAGGCTTCAGCCATGAAGAAAGTGTGACGCCGCACCACAAATGACTGAGGTAGACCATTGGACGTGAGCAACAAGGATATGATGGTGGTGAGGGCATGTGTGATGATGTTGCCAGGTCCAGTTCTACTCTCCTAACCAACAGGTAAGGGACGGAATCTTTGCCCGCACTGGTCGGCATTGACTTGATGTGATGTCACATTCCAGGGGAGTGAATTACAATAGAGGGAAAATATAAAAACCATCACGGGGTTCCCATAGACAGGCTGCTCTGCTGGCCCCGTGTATGTTTGGCCCAAGGAGGTTCTAGATCACTATATTACATACGGGTTGGTTCCCGATATGGATTTGTATTTTATATATCATGTCTCGTTCTGTGCACCCGTACACCTGGGAAGTTTCCTTCAGCAGATTTAAGTTCAACCTAAAATTTCTGTCCTCCATATATTCCCAGTTTCTCACGTGGCCCCCCATTGGAAAATGAATTGCCCACCCCAATCCTATGAGAAGAAGCAGATTATGAGACAAAAGAGGAGACTTGAGACATTATAAAACGACTTCCACTAATAAGGAGATAAAATCTCTGTGAGACTGAAACCTTCATCTCCAGTTTGATCCCAATGGAATCTCCCAGATGGAAGGCCCTCCAGCTCTTGAGTCAGCCTCAGCGGGCAATAAAAGGTGAAAAGCCCTCCAAACCTCGGTTCTGACTTTAGTAGAAATGATTGATATCCCCCACATCGGGCGCCACAATAAAAGCGTGTATTCTCGATAAGAGAGGTGTGGGCGCCATTTTGTACCTTGTTGGGTTTTGTTTGGCAATTCTAAATGACTTCTTACATTCTCCGATCTACTTCCCCAAAGACGGCTGAATTGTATTACTGACACCTCTAGGATACCTAGACCCCCTGGCACTGGTTCAGGAAATATGGTGGAAGACCAGTAAGAAAGCTGAAGACATTGGTGTACCTGTGATGGTTTCAGGAGTCTGGGATGATGTTGTTGGTGATGGAGAGATGGAGGTGCTGGAGGTACTGGATATGGTGGAAGCTGTGAAGGAAAATGACCCATAATGAACATCATGTGGGATACAAACTTCTCACATCTCCATTGCCGATCTCAGGTCTGTGTTTGCCAAAACAGCAGATCTCCAGCACACACATAGCTCCTCCAAAATCTTCTTCATTGAACATGCACAAGAACACGGGACAACCTGCTGACGCGTTTCAACCTCTTAAGGCCTTCATCAATTAAAGCACTCAGAGCCTGAAGCACACCAGAGGGTCACCCTTTGTTTTCAGCGTGTTCAATAAAGAAGATTCTGGAGGAACCCCATGTGTGCTGGAGATTTACTGCTTGATGGGCTATGCTGCAGTCCTGGAAGAGGACCACTCCAAGACTAAGGGTGGAGGAGACCCAAGTAGAAGGCGAGTTCACCCTGGCAAATGAGGCAAGCTCAACCAAGGTGCAGACTCTAAGCACTAACCGGTGTTCACCAGAGCTCCTGATAGTGGGGATGGGTTTTGTTGCATGTTAGTACCATGTTGCAGTCCTCAGGATCGCTCCACCAGCAGGGGACCAAGCTTGGGGCCAATAGCAGATATAGCAGGTAGGCATCAAGCAAAAGCGTAGTTGGTAAACAAGGCAAAGGTTGGTAAGGAGCGGTTGCAGATTGAGATCATAGGGAAGCGTAGTCGAAGAGCAAGCCAAAGGTCGGTAATGAGCAGTAGTGAAGATGTGGACGTCAGTACGGGTGACAACAGGGAGATCTCCACTGGAGAGAGCTTAAAAATCTATCTTGCAAACAGGAAGTGCAAAAGCATGGTTAAAATAGGAAGTCCCATGGGAGGAGCAAAGGGTTCAAGACAAACAAGACACAAGGCAAGATTGGTCAAGGAATTAAGGAAGTTCCACACACTATTTGAGGGTGGAGGAGACCCAATGAGAAGGTGAATGGTGTACCATTTTTCTTTTGGACAGTTTGCAAGCTTTGGTGTCATGGTCAAGGGTCAGGCATGGAGACTAGGAGCTATATTAGTAGAGAGGCTTCCACCAAACAGCAGGATAGGTATACAAGCAGGTCACCCTGGTAGATGAGGCAAGCTCAACCGTGGTGTGGACTCTAAGCACTAACCGGTGTTCACCAGAGCTCCTGATGGTGGGGATAGGTTTTTCTGCATCTTAGTACCAGGTTGCGGTCCTCAGGATTGCCCTACCAGGAGGGGAGCAAGTCGGGGTCCAGAAGCAGAAAAAGCAGGTAGAGAGTGAGCAGAAGTGTAGTTGGTTAACAAGCCAAAGGTCAGTAACGATTGGTTGCAGTTTGGGATCATAGGGAAGCATAGAAGATGAGCAAGCCAAAGGTCGGTAATGAACAGTAGCGAAGATATGGCGTCCGCACGAGTAACAAGAGGGAGATCTCCACTGGAGAGAGCTCAATAATCTGGCAAACAGGAAATGCAAAAGTAGGAATAGGAAGTTCATGGGAGGAGCAAAGGGTTCAAGGTTCAAGACAAACAAGACACAAGGCAAGATTGGTCAAGGAATTGTCCAGGGATCTGTCCAGCATCTCAGGTGGCTCTGCAAGAAGAGACATGGCCAGACACAGCAGACACATTTGGACTTAGGAGATAGTCAGCACAGACATACAAGCAAAGCTGAGCTACCCAAGAAATGGAATCACATTGAGACCTGTTTATAATGTATTTGAAATGTGAAACGGCCGACCACGAGAGTGAAGCCAGGAGGAGCGCAGCAACTGTGGTCAGAGTGGTCCTGCCAGAAGATCCAGAGTTCTGGTGATGTGCTCACAAGCAACCTTTCTCCAGCCCAATCAGGGAGGAATCTATCTAGTGCCCTCTAATCCTGGATAGGAGGGTGTATGTAGAGGGGTCTCAATTACAACTCAGCCCCATACTCCAGGGGGCCCCAGTGCAGCTCTCCTCTAATCATGGATAGGAGGGGTTATGTTGAGGGGTCATAGGGGTCTCAATTACAACTCAGCCCCATACTCCAGGGGGCCCCCAGTGCAGCTCCCCTCTAATCCGGGATAGGAGGGGTGTATGTACAGGGGTCACAGGGCTATTGGTCCCCTGTACTGCCACCATGGGGGGGTCCCAGCCAGGGCTCAGGGGGGCCCTTTATGTTTTCAGCCACCATGGGGGGTCTCAGCCAGGGTTCAGAGGCACCCCTTTATGGTTTATAGTTTGGCCCAACATATATTCCCAGTTTATCATGTGCCCCCATTGGAAAATGAATTGCCCACCCCAATCCTATGAGAAGAAGCAGATTATGAGACAAAAGAGGAGACTTGAGACATTATAAAACGACTTCCACTAATAAGGAGATAAAATCTCTGAGAGACTGAAACCTTCATCTCCAGTTTGATCCCAATGGAATCTCCCAGATGGAAGGCCCTCCAGCTCTTGAGTCAGCCTCAGCGGGCAATAAAAGGTGAAAAGCCCTCCAAACCTCGGTTCTGACTTCAGTAGAAATGATTTATATCCCCCACATCGGGCGTCAGAATAAAAGCGTGTATGCTCGATAAGAGAGGTGTGGGCGCCATTTTGTGCCGCGTTGGGATTTTATTTGGCAATTCTAAATGACTTCTTACGTTCTCCGATCTACTTCCCCAAAGACGGCTGAATTGTATTACTGACACCTCTAGGATACCTAGACCCCCTGGCACTGGTTCAGGAAATTTGGTGGAAGACCAGTAAGAAAGCTGAAGACATTGGTGTACCTGTGATGGTTTCAGGAGTCTGGGATGATGTTGTTGGCGATGGAAAGCTGGAGGTGCTGGAGGTACTGGATATGGTGGAAGCTGTGAAGGAAAATGACCCATAATGAACATCATGTAGGATACAAACTTCTCACATCTCCATTGCCGATCTCAGGTCTGTGTTTGCCAAAACAGCAAATCTCCAGCACACACATAGCTCCTCCAAAATCTTCTTCATTGAACATGCACAAGAACACGGGACAACCTCCTGACGTGTTTCAACCTCTTAAGGCCTTCATCAATTAAAGCCCTAAGAGGCTGAAGCACACCAGAGGGTCACCCTGTGTTTTCGGGCGTGTTCAATAGAGAAGATTCTGGAGGAACCCCATGTGTGCTGGAGATTTACTGCTTGATGGGCTATGCTACAGTCCTGGAAGAGGACCACTCCACGACTAAGGGTGGAGGAGACCCAAGTAGAAGGCGAGTTCACCCTGGCAAATGAGGCAAGCTCAACCAAGGTGCAGACTCTAAGCACTAACCGGTGTTCACCAGAGCTCCCGATGGTGGGGATGGGTTTTGTTGCATGTTAGTACCATGTTGCGGTCCTCAGGATAGCTCCACCAGCAGGGGACCAAGCTTGGGGCCAAGAGTAGATATAGCAGATAGGCATCAAGCAAAAGCGTAGTTGCTAAACAAGGCAAAGGTTGGTAAGGAGCGGTTGCAGGTTGAGATCATAGGAAAGCGTAGTCGAAGAGCAAGCCAAAGGTCAGTAATGAGCAGTAGTGAAGATGTGGACGTCAGTACGGGTGACAACAGGGAGATCTCCACTGGAGAGAGCTTAAAAATATATCTTGCAAACAGGAAGTGCAAAGGCATGGCTAAAATAGGAAGTCCCATGGGAGGAGCAAAGGGTTCAAGACAAGCAAGACACAAGGCAAGATTGGTAAAGGAATTAAGGAAGTTCCACACACTATTTGAGGGTGGAGGAGACCCAATGAGAAGGTGAATGGTGTACCATTTTTCTTATGGACTGTTTGCAAGCTTTGGTGTCATGGTCAAGGGTCAGGCATGGAGACTAGTAGCTATATTAGTAGAGAGGCTTCCACCAAACAGCAGGATAGGTATACAAGCAAGTCACCCTGGTAGATGAGGCAAGCTCAACCGTAGTGTGGACTCTAAGCACTAACCAGTGTTCACGAGAGCTCCTGATGGAGGGGATTGGATTTGTTGCATCTTAGTACCAGGTTGCGGTCCTCAAGATAGCCCCACCAGGAGGGGAACAAGACGGGGTCCAGTAGCAGAAAAAGCAGGTAGGGAGTGAGCAGAAGTGTAATTAGTAAACAAGCCAAAGGTCAGTAATGATTGGTTGCAGTTTGGGATCATAGGGAAGCGTAGTCGAGGAGCAAGCCAAAGGTCGGTAATGAGCAGTAGCGAAGATAAGGACGTCAGCAGGAGTGACAAGAGGTAGATCTCCACTGGAGAGAGCTCAATAATCTGGCAAACAATAAGTGCAAAAGTAAGAATAGGAAGTTCATGGGAGGAGCAAAGGGTTCAAGACAAACAAGACACAAGGCAAGATTGGTCAAGGAATAGTCCAGGGATCTGCCCAGCATCTCAGGTGGCTCTGCAAGAAGAGACATGGCCAGACACAGCAGACACATTTGGATGGTGGTCACACTTCCGCTCTTTCTAAAAGGCTTCAGCCATGAAGAAAGGGTGACGCCGCACCACGAATGACTGAGGTAGACCATTGGAGGTGAGCAACAAGGATATGATGGTGGTGAGGGCATGTGTGACGATGTTGCCAGGTCCAGCTCTAGTCTCCACCCCAACAGGTAAGGGATGGAATCTTTGCCCGCACTAGTCGGCATTGACTTGATGTGATGTCACATTGCAGGGGAGTGAATTACAATAGAGGAAAAATATAAAAACCATCACGGGGTTCCCATAGACAGGCTGCTCTGCTGGCCCCGTGTATGTTTGGCCCAAGGAGGTTCTAGATCACTATATTACATACGGGTTGGTTCCCGATATGGATTTGTATTTTATATATCATGTCTCGTTCTGTGCACCCGTACACCTGGGAAGTTTCCTTCAGCAGATTTAAGTTCAGCCTAATAGTTTGGCCCTCCATATATTCCCAGTTTCTCACGTGGCCCCATTGGAAAATGAATTGCCCACCCCAATCCTATGAGAAGAAGCAGATTATGAGACAAAAGAGAAGACTTGAGACATTATAAAACGACTTCCACTAATAAGGAGATAAAATCTCTGTGAGACTGAAACCTTCATCTCCAGTTTGATCCCAATGGAATCTCCCAGATGGAAGGCCCTCCAGCTCTTGAGTCAGCCTCAGAGGGCAATAAAAGGTGAAAAGTCCTCCAAACCTCGGTTCTGACTTTAGTAGAAATGATTGATATCCCCCACATCGGGCGCCAGAATAAAAGCGTGTATTCTCGATAAGAGAGGTGTGGGCGCCATTTTGTGCCGTGTTGGGTTTTTGTTTGGCAATTCTAAATGACTTCTTACGTTCTCCGATCTACTTCCCCAAAGACGGCTGAATTGTATTACTGACACCTCTAGGATACCTAGACCCCTTGGCACTGGTTCAGGAAATATGGTGGAAGACCAGTAAGAAAGCTGAAGACATTGGTGTACCTGTGATGGTTTCAGGAGTCTGTGATGATGTTGTTGGCGATGGAGAGATGGAGGTGCTGGAGGTACTGGATATGGTGGAATCTGTGAAGGAAAATGACCCATAATGAACATCATGTGGGATACAAACTTCTCACATCTCCATTGCCGATCTCAGGTCTATGTTTGCCAAAACAGCAGATCTCCAGCACACACATAGCTCCTCCAAAATCTTCTTCATTGAACATGCACAAGAACACGGGACAACCTCCTGACGTGTTTCAGCCTCTTAAGGCCTTTATCAATTAAAGCCCTAAGACGCTGAAGCACACCAGAGGGTCACCCTGTGTTTTCAGGCGTGTTCAATAAAGAATATTCTGGAGGATCCCCGTGTGTGCTGGAGATTTACTGCTTGATGGGCTATGCTGCAGTCCTGGAAGAGGACCACTCCACGACTAAGGGTGGAGGAGACCCAAGTAGAAAGTGAGGTCACCCTGACAAATGAGGCAAGCTCAACCGAGGAGCAGACTCTAAGCAATATCCGGTGTTCACCAGAGCTCCTGATGGTGGGGATGGGTTTTGTTGCATGTTAGTACCATGTTACGGGTCCTCAGGATCGCTCCACCAGGAGGGGAACAAGCTAGGGGCCAATAGCAGATATAGCAGGTAGGCATCAAGCAAAAGCGTAGTTGGTAAACAAGGCAAAGGTTGGTAATGAGCGGTTGCAGATTGAGATCATAGGGAAGTGTAGTCAAGGAGCAAGCCAAAGGTCGGTAATGAGCAGTAGCGAAGATGTGGACGTCAGTACAAATGATATTAGTAGAGAGGCTCCCACCAAACAGCAGGATAGGTATATAAGCAGGTCAGCCTGGTAGATGAGGCAAGCTCAGCCGTGGTGTGGACTCTAAGCACTAACCGGTGTTCACCAGAGCTTCTGATGGAGGGGATGGGTTTTGCTGCATTTTAGTACCAGGTTGTGCTCCTCAGGATCGCCCCACCAGGAGGGGAACAAGCCGGGGTCCAGAAGCAGATAAAGCAGGTAGGGAGTGAGCAGAAGTGTAATTGGTAAACAAGCCAAAGGTCAGTAACGATTGGTTGCAGTTTGGGATCATAGGGAAGCATAGAAGAGGAGCAAGCCAAAGGTCAGTAATGAGCAGTAGGGAAGATAGGGACATCAGCACGAGTGACAAGAGGGAGATCTCCGCTGGAGAGAGCTCAATAATCTGGCAAACAGGAAGTGCAAAAGTAGGAATAGGAAGTTCATGGGAGGAGCAAAGGGTTCAAGGTTCAAGACTAACAAGACACAAGGCAAGATTGGTCAAGGAATTGCCCAGGGATCTGTCCAGCATCTCAGGTGGCTCTGCAAGAAGAGACATGGCCAGACACAGCAGACACATTTGGACTTGGGAGATAGTCAGCACAGACATACAAGCAAAGCTGAGCTACCCAAGAAATGGAACCACATTGAGACCTGTTTATAATGTATTTGGATTGTGAAACGGCCGACCACGAGAGTGAAGCCAGGAGGAGCGCAGCAACTGTGGTCAGAGGGGTCCTGTCAGAAGATCCAGAGTTCTGGTGATGTGCTCACAAGCAACCTTTCTCCAGCCCAACCAGGGAGGAATCTATCTAGTGCCCTCTAATCCTGGATAGGAGGGTGTATGTAGAGGGGTCTCAAATACAACTCAGCCCCATACTCCAGGGGGCCCCAGTGCGGCTCTCCTCTAATCATGGATAGGAGGGGTTATGTTGAGGGGTCATAGGGGTCTCAATTAGAACTCGGCCCCATACTCCAGGGGGCCCCCAGTGCGGCTCCCTCTAATCCTGAATAGGAGGGGTGTATGTTCAGCGGTCACAGGGGTCTCAATTGCAACTCAGCCCCATACTCCAGGGGGGCCCCAGTGCAGCTCCCCTCTAGTCCGGGATAGGAGGGGTGTATGTACAGGGGTCACAGGGCTATTGGTCCCCTGTACTGCCACCATGGGGGGGTCCCGGCCAGGGCTCAGGGGGGCCCTTTATGTTTTCAGCCACCATGGGGGGTCTCAGCCAGGGTTCAGAGGCAGCCCTTTATGGTTTATAGTTTGGCCCTCCATATATTCCCAGTTTCTCACGTGGCCCCATTGGAAAATGAATTGCCCACCCCAATCCTATGAGAAGAAGCAGATTATGAGACAAAAGAGGAGACTTGAGACATTATAAAACGACTTCCACTAATAAGGAGATAAAATCTCTGTGAGACTGAAACCTTCATCTCCAGTTTGATCCCAATGGAATCTTCCAGATGGAAGGCCCTCCAGCTCTTGAGTCAGCCTCAGCGGGCAATAAACGGTGAAAAGCCCTCCAAACCTCGGTTCTGACTTTAGTAGAAATGATTTCTTTTCCCCACATCGGGCGTCAGAATAAAAGCGTGTATGCTCGATAAGAGAGGTGTGGGCGCCATTTTGTGCCGCGTTGGGATTTTATTTGGCAATTCTAAATGACTTCTTACGTTCTCCGATCTACTTCCCCAAAGACGGCTGAATTGTATTACTGACACCTCTAGGATACCTAGACCCCCTGGCACTGGTTCAGGAAATATGGTGGAAGACCAGTAAGAAAGCTGAAGACATTGGTGTACCTGTGATGGTTTCAGGAGTCTGGGATGATGTTGTTGGCGATGGAGAGATGGAGGTGCTGGAGGTACTGGATATGGTGGAATCTGTGAAGGAAAATGACCCATAATGAACATCATGTGGGATACAAACTTCTCACATCTCCATTGCCGATCTCAGGTCTGTGTTTGCCAAAACAGCAGATCTCCAGCACACACATAGCTCCTCCAAAATCTTCTTCATTGAACATGCACAAGAACACGGGACAACCTGCTGACGTGTTTCAACCTCTTAAGGCCTTCATCAATTAAAGCCCTAAGAGGCTGAAGCACACCAGAGGGTCACCCTTTGTTTTCAGGCGTGTTCAATAAAGAAGATTCTGGAGGAGCCCCGTGTGTGCTGGAGATTTACTGCTTGATGGGCTATGCTGCAGTCCTGGAAGAGGACCACTCCACGACTAAGGGTGGAGGAGACCCAAGTAGAAGGTGAGGTCACCCTGGCAAATGAGGCAAGCTCAACCAAGGTGCAGACACTAAGCACTAACCGGTGTTCACCAGAGCTCCTGATGGTGGGGATGGGTTTTGTTGCATGTTAGTACCATTTTGCGGTCCTCAGGATAGCTCCACCAGCAGGGGACCAAGCTTGGGGCCAATAGCAGATATAGCAGGTAGGCATCAAGCAAAAGCGTAGTTGGTAAACAAGGCAAAGGTTGGTAAGGAGCGGTTGCAGGTTGAGATCATAGGGAAGCGTAGTCGAAGAGCAAGCCAAAGGTCAGTAATGAGCAGTAGTGACGATGTGGATGTCAGTACGGGTGACAACAGGGAGATCTCCACTGGAGAGAGCTTAAAAATCTATCTTGCAAAGAGGAAGTGCAAAGGCATGGCTAGAATAGGAAGTCCCATGGGAGGAGCAAAGGGTTCAAGACAAGCAAGACGCAAGGCAAGATTGGTCAAGGAATTAAGGAAGTTTCACGCACTGTTTGAGGGTGGAGGAGACCCAATGAGAAGGTGAACGGTGTACCGTTTTTGTTATGGACTGTGTTTGCAAGCTTTGGTGTCATGGTCAAGGGTCAGGCATGGAGACTAGATGCTATATTAGTAGAGAGGCTTCCACCAAACAGCAGGAGAGGTATACAAGCAGGTCACCCTGGTAGATGAGGCAAGCTCAACCGTGGCGCAGACTCTAAGCACTAACCGGTGTTCACCAGAGCTCCTGATGGAGGGGATTGGTTTTGCTGTATCTTAGTAGCAGGTTGCAGTCCTCAGGATTGCCCCACCAGGAGGGGAACAAACCGGGGCCCAGAAGCAGATAAAGCAGGTAGGGAGTGAGCAGAAGTGTAATTGGTAAACAAGCCAAAAGGTCAGTAATGATTGGTTGCAGTTTGGGATCATAGGGAAGCGTAGTCAAGGAGCAAGCCAAAGGTCGGTAATGAGCAGTAGCCAAGATAAGGACATCAGCACGACTGACAAGAGGCAGATCTCCACTGGAGAGAGCTCAATAATCTGGCAAACAATAAGTGCAAAAGTAAGAATAGGAAGTTCATGGGAGGAGCAAAGGGTTCAAGACAAACAAGACACAAGGCAAGATTGGTCAAGGAATTGCCCAGGGATCTGTCCAGCATCTCAGGTGGCTCTGCAAGAAGAGACATGGCCAGACACAGCAGACACATTTGGACGGTGGTCACACTTCCGCTCTTTCTAAAAGGCTTCAGCCATAAAGAAAGTGTGACGCCGCACCACAAATGACTGAGGTAGACCATTGGAGGTGAGCAACAAGGATATGATGGTGGTGAGGGCATGTGTGATGATGTTGTCAGGTCCAGTTCTACTCTCCTAACCAACAGGTAAGGGATGGAATCTTTGCCCGCACTGGTCGGCATTGACTTGATGTGATGTCACATTCCAGGGGAGTGAATTACAATAGAGGGAAAATATAAAAACCATCACGGGGTTCCCATAGACAGGCTGCTCTGCTGGCCCCGTGTATGTTTGGCCCAAGGAGGTTCTAGATCACTATATTACATACCGGTTGGTTCCCGATATGGATTTGTATTTTATATATCATGTCTCGTTCTGTGCACCCGTACACCTGGGAAGTTTCCTTCAGCAGATTTAAGTTCAACCTAAAATTTCTGTCCTCCATATATTCCCAGTTTCTCACGTGGCCCCATTGGAAAATGAATTGCCCACCCCAATCCTATGAGAAGAAGCAGATTATGAGACAAAAGAGGAGACTTGAGACATTATAAAACGACTTCCACTAATAAGGAGATAAAATCTCTGTGAGACTGAAACCTTCATCTCCAGTTTGATCCCAATGGAATCTTCCAGATGGAAGGCCCTCCAGCTCTTGAGTCAGCCTCAGCGGGCAATGAAAGGTGAAAAGCCCTCCAAACCTCGGTTCTGACTTTAGTAGAAATGATTTCTTTTCCCCACATCGGGCGCCAGAATAAAAGCGTGTATTCTCGATAAGAGAGGTGTGGGTGCCATTTTGTGCCGCGTTGGGTTTTTATTTGGCAATTCTAAATGACTTCTTACGTTCTCCGGTCTACTTCCCCAAAGACGGCTGAATTGTATTACTGACACCTCTAGGATACCTAGACCCCCTGGCACTGGTTCAGGAAATATGGTGGAAGACCAGTAAGAAAGCTGAAGACATTGGTGTACCTGTGATGGTTTCAGGAGTCTGGGAAGATGTTGTTGGCGATGGAGAGATGGAGGTGCTGGAGGTACTGGATATGGTGGAATCTGTGAAGGAAAATGACCCATAATGAACATCATGTGGGATACAAACTTTTCACATCTCCATTGCCGATCTCAGGTCTGTGTTTGCCAAAACAGCAGATCTCCAGCACACACATAGCTCCTCCAAAATCTTCTTCATTGAACATGCACAAGAACACGGGACAACCTGCTGACGTGTTTCAACCTCTTAAGTCCTTCATCAATTAAAGCCCTAAGAGGCTGAAGCACAGCAGAGGGTCACCCTGTGTTTTCAGGCGTGTTCAATAAAGAATATTCTGGAGGAACCCCATGTGTGCTGGAGATTTACTGCTTGATGGGCTATGCTGCAGTCCTGGAAGAGGACCACTCCACGACTAAGGGTGGAGGAGACCCAAGTAGAAGGCGAGTTCACCCTTGCAAATGAGGCAAGCTCAACCAAGGGGCAGACTCTAAGCACTAACCGATGTTCACCAGAGCTCCCGATGGTGGGGATGGGTTTTGTTGCATGTTAGTACCATGTTGCGGTCCTCAGGATAGCTCCACCAGCAGGGGACCAAGCTTGGGGCCAATAGCAGATATAGCAGGTAGGCATCAAGCAAAAGCGTAGTTGGTAAACAAGCCAAAGGTTGGTAAGGAGCGGTTGCAGGTTGAGATCATAGGGAAGCGTAGTCGCGGAGCAAGCCAAAGGTCGGTAATGAGCAGTAGTGAAGATGTGGACGTCAGTACGGGTGACAACAGGGAGATCTCCGCTGGAGAGGGCTCAAAAATCTATCTTGCAAACAGGAAGTGCAAAGGCATGGCTAAAATAGGAAGTCCCATGGGAGGAGCAAAGGGTTCAAGACAAACAAGACACAAGACAAGATTGGTCAAGGAATTAAGGAAGTTCCACACACTATTTGAGGGTGGAGGAGACCCAATGAGAAGGTGAATGGTGTACCGTTTTTGTTATGGACTGTTTGCAAGCTTTGGTGTCATGGTCTAGGGTCAGGCATGGAGACTAGATGCTATATTAGTAGAGAGGCTTCCACCAAACAGCGGGATAGGTATACAAGCAGGTATCCCTGGTAGATGAGGCAAGCTCAACCGTGGTGTGGACTCTAAGCACTAACCGGTGTTCACCAGAGCTCCTGATGGTGGGGATGGGTTTTGTTGCATGTTAGTACCAGGTTGCAGTCCTCAGGATCGCCCCACCAGGAGGGGAACAAGCCGGGGTCCAGAAGCAGAAAAAGCAGGTAGGGAGTGAGCAGAAGTGTAATTGGTAAACAAGCCAAAGGTCGGTAATGATTGGTTGCAGTTTGGGATCATAGGGAAGCATAGAAGATGAGCAAGCCAAAGGTCGGTAATGAACAGTAGCGAAGATATGGACGTCCGCACGAGTAACAAGAGGGAGATCTCCACTGGAGAGAGCTCAATAATCTGGCAAACAGGAAGTGCAAAAGTAGGAATAGGAAGTTCATGGGAGGAGCAAAGGGTTCAAGGTTCAAGACAAACAAGACACAAGGCAAGATTGGTCAAGGAATTGTCCAGGGATCTGTCCAGCATCTCAGGTGGCTCTGCAAGAAGAGACATGGCCAGACACAGCAGACACATTTGGACTTTGGAGATAGTCAGCACAGACATACAAGCAAAGCTGAGCTACCCAAGAAATGGAACCACATTGAGACCTGTTTATAATGTATTTGAAATGTGAAACGGCCGACCACGAGAGTGAAGCCAGGAGGAGCGCAGCAACTGTGGTCAGAGTGGTCCTGCCAGAAGATCCAGAGTTCTGGTGATGTGCTCACAAGCAACCTTTCTCCAGCCCAATCAGGGAGGAATCTATCTAGTGCCCTCTAATCCTGGATAGGAGGGTGTATGTAGAGGGGTCTCAATTACAACTCAGCCCCATACTCCAGGGGGCCCCCAGTGCAGCTCCCCTCTAATCCGGGATAGGAGGGGTGTATGTACAGGGGTCACAGGGCTATTGGTCCCCTGTACTGCCACCATGGGGGGTCCCAGCCAGGGCTCAGGGGGGCCCTTTATGTTTTCAGCCACCATGGGGGGTCTCAGCCAGGGTTCAGAGGCACCCCTTTATGGTTTATAGTTTGGCCCAACATATATTCCCAGTTTCTCACGTGGCCCCATTGGAAAATGAATTGCCCACCCCAATCCTATGAGAAGAAGCAGATTATGAGACAAAAGAGGAGACTTGAGACATTATAAAACGACTTCCACTAATAAGGAGATAAAATCTCTGTGAGACTGAAACCTTCATCTCCAGTTTGATCCCAATGGAATCCCCCAGATGGAAGGCCCTCCAGCTCTTGAGTCAGCCTCAGCGGGCAATAAAAGGTGAAAAGCCCTCCAAACCTCGGTTCTGACTTCAGAAGAAATGATTTATATCCCCCACATCGGGCGTCAGAATAAAAGCGTGTATGCTCGATAAGAGAGGTGTGGGCGCCATTTTGTGCCGCGTTGGGTTTTTATTTGGCAATTCTAAATGACTTCTTACGTTCTCCGATCTACTTCCCCAAAGACGGCTGAATTGTATTACTGACACCTCTAGGATACCTAGACCCCCTGGCACTGGTTCAGGAAATATGGTGGAAGACCAGTAAGAAAGCTGAAGACATTGGTGTACCTGTGATGGTTTCAGGAGTCTGGGATGATGTTGTTGGCGATGGAGAGATGGAGGTGCTGGAGGTACTGGATATGGTGGAAGCTGTGAAGGAAAATGACCCATAATGAACATCATGTGGGATACAAACTTCTCACATCTCCATTGCCAATCTCAGGTCTGTGTTTGCCAAAACAGCAAATCTCCAGCACACACATAGCTCCTCCAAAATCTTCTTCATTGAACATGCACAAGAACACGGGACAACCTGCTGACGCGTTTCAACCTCTTAAGGCCTTCATCAATTAAAGCCCTAAGAGGCTGAAGCACACCAGAAGGTCACCCTTTGTTTTCAGCGTGTTCAATAAAGAATATTCTGGAGGAGCCCCGTGTGTGCTGGAGATTTACTGCTTGATGGGCTATGCTGCAGTCCTGGAAGAGGACCACTCCACGACTAAGGGTGGAGGAGACCCAAGTAGAAGGCGAGTTCACCCTGGCAAATGAGGCAAGCTCAACCAAGGTGCAGACTCTAAGCACTAACCGGTGTTCACCAGAGCTCCTGATGGTGGGGATGGGTTTTGTTGCATGTTAGTACCATGTTGCAGTCCTCAGGATAGCTCCACCAGGAGGGGACCAAGCTTGGGGCCAATAGCAGATATAGCAGGTAGGCATCAAGCAAAAGCGTAGTTGGTAAACAAGGCAAAGGTTGGTAAGGAGCGGTTGCAGGTTGAGATCATAGGGAAGCGTTGTCGAAGAGCAAGTCAAAGGTCGGTAATGAGCAGTAGTGAAGATGTGGACGTCAGTACGGGTGACAACAGGGAGATCACCGCTGGAAAGGGCTCAAAAATCTATCTTGCAAACAGGAAGTGCAAAGGCATGGCTAAAAGAGGAAGTCCCATGGGAGGAGCAAAGGGTTCAAGACAAACAAGGCACAAGGCAAGATTGGTCAAGGAATTAAGGAAGTTCCACACACTATTTGAGGGTGGAGGAGACCCAATGAGAAGGTGAATGGTGTATCATTTTTCTTATGGACTCTGTTTGCAAGCTTTGATGTCATGGTCAAGGGTCAGGCATGGAGACCAGTAGCTATATTAGTAGAGAGGCTTCCACCAAACAGCAGGATAGGTATATAAGCAGGTCACCCTGGTAGATGAGGCAAGCTCAACCGTGGCGCAGACTCTAAGCACTAACCGGTGTTCACCACAGCTTCTGATGTAGGGGATGGGTTTTGCTGCATCTTAGTATCAGGTTGCAGTCCTCAGGATTGCCCCACCAGGAGGGGAACAAGCCGGGGCCCAGAAGCAGATAAAGCAGGTAGGGAGTGAGCAGAAGTGTAGTTGGTAAACAAGCCAAAGGTCAGTAATGATTGGTTGCAGTTTGGGATCATAGGGAAGCGTAGTCAAGGAGCAAGCCAAAGGTCGGTAATGAGCAGTAGCGAAGATAAGGACGTCAGCAGGAGTGACAAGAGGCAGATCTTCACTGGAGAGAGCTCAATAATCTGGCAAACAATAAGTGCAAAAGTAAGAATAGGAAGTTCATGGGAGGAGCAAAGGGTTCAAGACAAACAAGACACAAGGCAAGATTGGTCAAGGAATTGTCCAGGGATCTGCCCAGCATCTCAGGTGACTCTGCAAGAAGAGACATGGCCAGACACAGCAGACACATTTGGACGGTGGTCACACTTCCGCCCTTTCTAAAAGGCTTCAGCCATGAAGAAAGGGTGACGCCGCACCACAAATGACTGAGGTAGACCATTGGAGGTGAGCAACAAGGATATGATGGTGGTGAGGGCATGTGTGACGATGTTGCCAGGTCCAGTTCTAGTCTCCACCCCAACAGGTAAGGGATGGAATCTTTGCCCGCACTGCTCGGCATTGACATGATGTGATGTCACATTCCAGGGGAGTGAATTACAATAGAGGGAAAATATAAAAACCATCACTGGGTTCCCATAGACAGGCTGCTCTGCTGGCCCCATGTATGTTTGGCCCAAGGAGGTTCTAGATCACTATATTACATACGGGTTGGTTCCCGATATGGATTTGTATTTTATATATCATGTCTCGTTCTGTGCACCCGTACACCTGGGAAGTTTCCTTCAGCAGATTTAAGTTCAACCTAAAATTTCTGTCCTCCATATATTCCCAGTTTCTCACGTGGCCCCATTGGAAAATGAATTGCCCACCCCAATCCTATGAGAAGAAGCAGATTATGAGACAAAAGAGGAGACTTGAGACATTATAAAACGACTTCCACTAATAAGGAGATAAAATCTCTGTGAGACTGAAACCTTCATCTCCAGTTTGATCCCAATGGAATCTCCCAGATGGAAGGCCCTCCAGCTCTTGAGTCAGCCTCAGCGGGCAATAAAAGGTGAAAAGCCCTCCAAACCTCGGTTCTGACTTTAGTAGAAATTATTTCTTTTCCCCACATCGGGCATCAGAATAAAAGCGTGTATGTTAGATAAGAGAGGTGTGGGCGCCATTTTGTGCCGCGTTGGGTTTTTATTTGGCAATTCTAAATGACTTCTTACGTTCTCCGATCTACTTCCCCAAAGACGGCTGAATTGTATTACTGACACCTCTAGGATACCTAGACCCCCTGGCACTGGTTCAGGAAATATGGTGGAAGACCAGTAAGAAAGCTGAAGACATTGGTGTACCTGTGATGGTTTCAGGAGTCTGGGATGATGTTGTTGGCGATGGAGAGATGGAGGTGCTGGAGGTACTGGATATGGTGGAAGCTGAAGACATTGGTGTACTTGTGACGCTTTTGGGGCTCTGGGAAGATGTTGTTGGCGATGGAGAGCTGGAGGTGCTGGAGGTACTGGATATGGTGGAATCTGTGAAGGAAAATGACCCATAATGAACATCATGTGGGATACAAACTTCTCACATCTCCATTGCCGATCTCAGGTCTATGTTTGCCAAAACAGCAGATCTCCAGCACACACATAGCTCCTCCAAAATCTTCTTCATTGAACATGCACAAGAACACGGGACAACCTCCTGACGTGTTTCAGCCTCTTAAGGCCTTCATCAATTAAAGCCCTAAGAGGCTGAAGCACAGCAGAGGGTCACCCTGTGTTTTCAGGCGTGTTCAATAAAGAATATTCTGGAGGACCCCGTGTGTGCTGGAGATTTACTGCTTGATGGGCTATGCTGCAGTCCTGGAAGAGGACCACTCCACGGACTAAGGGTGGAGGAGACCCAAGTTGAAGGCGAGGTCACCCTGGCAAATGAGGCAAGCTCAACCGAGGTGCAGACTCTAAGCAATATCCGGTGTTCACCAGAGCTCCTGATGGTGGGGATGGGTTTTGTTGCATGTTAGTACCATGTTACGGGTCCTCAAGATTGCTCCGCCAAGAGTGGAACAAGCTTGGGGCCAATAGCAGATATAGCAGGTAGGCATCAAGCAAAAGCGTAGTTGGTAAACAAGGCAAAGGTTGGTAATGAGCGGTTGCAGATTGAGATCATAGGGAAGTGTAGTCAAGGAGCAAGCCAAAGGTCGGTAATGAGCAGTAGTGAAGATGTGGACGTCAGTACAAATGATATTAGTAGAGAGGCTCCCACCAAACAGCAGGATAGGTATATAAGCAGGTCAGCCTGGTAGATGAGGCAAGCTCAGCCGTGGTGTGGACTCTAAGCACTAACCGGTGTTCACCAGAGCTTCTGATGGAGGGGATGGGTTTTGCTGCATTTTAGTACCAGGTTGTGCTCCTCAGGATCGCCCCACCAGGAGGGGAACAAGCCGGGGTCCAGAAGCAGATAAAGCAGGTAGGGAGTGAGCAGAAGTGTAATTGGTAAACAAGCCAAAGGTCAGTAACGATTGGTTGCAGTTTGGGATCATAGGGAAGCATAGAATATGAGCAAGCCAAAGGTCAGTAATGAGCAGTAGGGAAGATAGGGACATCAGCACGAGTGACAAGAGGGAGATCTCCGCTGGAGAGAGCTCAATAATCTGGCAAACAGGAAGTGCAAAAGTAGGAATAGGAAGTTCATGGGAGGAGCAAAGGGTTCAAGGTTCAAGACAAACAAGACACAAGGCAAGATTGGTCAAGGAATTGCCCAGGGATCTGTCCAGCATCTCAGGTGGCTCTGCAAGAAGAGACATGGCCAGACACAGCAGACACATTTGGACTTGGGAGATAGTCAGCACAGACATACAAGCAAAGCTGAGCTACCCAAGAAATGGAACCACATTGAGACCTGTTTATAATGTATTTGGATTGTGAAACGGCCGACCACGAGAGTGAAGCCAGGAGGAGCGCAGCAACTGTGGTCAGAGGGGTCCTGTCAGAAGATCCAGAGTTCTGGTGATGTGCTCACAAGCAACCTTTCTCCAGCCCAACCAGGGAGGAATCTATCTAGTGCCCTCTAATCCTGGATAGCAGGGTGTATGTAGAGGGGTCTCAAATACATCTCAGCCCCATACTCCAGGGGGCCCCAGTGCAGCTCTCCTCTAATCATGGATAGGAGGGGTTATGTTGAGGGGTCATAGGGGTCTCAATTAGAACTCGGCCCCATACTCCAGGGGGCCCCCAGTGCGGCTCCCTCTAATCCTGAATAGGAGGGGTGTATGTTCAGGGGTCAAAGGGGTCTCAATTGCAACTCAGCCCCATACTCCAGGGGGCCCCCAGTGCAGCTCCCCTCTAGTCCGGGATAGGAGGGGTGTATGTACAGGGGTCACAGGGCTATTGGTCCCCTGTACTGCCACCATGGGGGGGTCCCGGCCAGGGCTCAGGGGGGCCCTTTATGTTTTCAGCCACCATGGGGGGTCTCAGCCAGGGTTCAGAGGCAGCCCTTTATGGTTTATAGTTTGGCCCTCCATATATTCCCAGTTTCTCACGTGGCCCCATTGGAAAATGAATTGCCCACCCCAATCCTATGAGAAGAAGCAGATTATGAGACAAAAGAGAAGACTTGAGACATTATAAAACGACTTCCACTAATAAGGAGATAAAATCTCTGTGAGACTGAAACCTTCATCTCCAGTTTGATCCCAATGGAATCTTCCAGATGAAAGGCCCTCCAGCTCTTGAGTCAGCCTCAGAGGGCAATAAAAGGTGAAAAGCCCTCCAAACCTCGGTTCTGACTTTAGTAGAAATGATTTATTTTCCCCACATCGGGCGCCAGAATAAAAGCGTGTATGCTCGATAAGAGTGGTGTGGGCGCCATTTTGTGCCGCGTTGGGTTTTTATTTGGCAATTCTAAATGACTTCTTACGTTCTCCGATCTACTTCCCCAAAGACGGCTGAATTGTATTACTGACACCTCTAGGATACCTAGACCCCCTGGCACTGGTTCAGGAAATATGGTGGAAGACCAGTAAGAAAGCTGAAGACATTGGTGTACCTGTGATGGTTTCAGGAGTCTGGGATGATGTTGTTGGCGATGGAGAGATGGAGGTGCTGGAGGTACTGGATATGGTGGAATCTGTGAAGGAAAATGACCCATAATGAACATCATGTGGGATACAAACTTCTCACATCTCCATTGCCGATCTCAGGTCTGTGTTTGCCAAAACAGCAAATCTCCAGCACACACATAGCTCCTCCAAAATCTTCTTCATTGAACATGCACAAGAACACGGGACAACCTGCTGACGCGTTTCAGCCTCTAAAGGCCTTCATCAATTAAAGCCCTAAGAGGCTGAAGCACAGCAGAGGGTCACCCTGTGTTTTCAGGCGTGTTCAATAAAGAAGATTCTGGAGGAACCCCGTGTGTGCTGGAGATTTACTGCTTGATGGGCTATGCTGCAGTCCTGGAAGAGGACCACTCCACGACTAAGGGTGGAGGAGACCCAAGTAGAAGGTGAGGTCATCCTGGCAAATGAGGCAAGCTCAACCGAGGAGCAGACTCTAAGCAATAACCGGTGTTCACCAGAGCTCCTGATGGTGGGGATGGGTTTTGTTGCATGTTAGTATCATGTTACGGGTCCTCAGGATCGCTCCACCAGGAGGGGACCAAGCTTGGGGCCAATAGCAGATATAGCAGATAGCCATCAAGCAAAAGCGTAGTTGGTAAACAAGGCAAAGGTTGGTAAGGAGCGGTTGCAGGTTGAGATCATAGGAAAGCGTAGTCGTGGAGCAAGCCAAAGGTCGGTAATGAGCAGTAGTGAAGATGTGGACGTCAGTACGGGTGACAACAGGGAGATCTCCACTGGAAAGGGCTCAAAAATCTATCTTGCAAACAGGAAGTGCAAAAGCATGGCTAAAATAGGAAGTCCCATGGGAGGAGCAAAGGGTTCAAGACAAACAAGACACAAGGCAAGATTGGTAAAGGAATTAAGGAAGTTCCACGCACTGTTTGAGGGTGGAGGAGACACAATGAGAAGGTGAATGGTGTACCATTTTTGTTATGGACTGTTTGTAAGCTTTGGTGTCATGGTCAAGGGTCAGGCATGGAGACTAGATGCTATTTTAGTAGAGAGGCTTCCACCAAACAGCAGGATAGGTATACAAGCAGGTCATCCTGGTAGATGAGGCAAGCTCAACCAAGGTGCAGACTGTAAGCACTAACCAGTGTTCACCAGAGCTCCTGATGGTGGGGATGGTGTTTGTTGCATGTTAGTATCATGTTGCGGTCCTCAGGATAGCTCCACCAGGAGGGGACCAAGCTTGGGGCCAATAGCAGATATAGCAGGTAGGCATCAAGCAAAAGCGTAGTTGGTAAACAAGGCAAAGATTGGTAAGGAGCGATTGCAGATTGAGATCATAGGGAAGCGTAGTCGAGGAGCAAGCCAAAGGTCGGTAATGAGCAGTAGTGAAGATGTGGACGTCAGTACGGATGATATTAGTAGAGAGGCTCCCACCAAACAGCAGGATAGGTATATAAGCAGGTCAGCCTGGTAGATGAGGCAAGCTCAACCGTGGTGTGGACTGTAAGCACTAACCGGTGTTCACCTTAGCTTCTGATGGAGGGGATGGGTTTTGCTGCATTTTAGTGCCAGGTTGCGGTCCTCAGGATCGCCCCATCAGGAGGGGAACAAGCCGGGGTCCAGAAGCAGATAAAGCAGGTAGGGAGTGAGCAGAAGTGTAATTGGTAAACAAGCCAAAGGTCGGCAACGATTGATTGCAGTTTGGGATCATAGGGAAGCATAGAAGAGGAGCAAGCCAAAGGTCGGTAATGAGCAGTAGGGAAGATAGGGACATTAGCAGCAGTGACAAGAGGGAGATCTCCGCTGGAGAGAGCTCAATAATCTGGCAAACGAGAGGTGCAAAGGCATGGCTAAAATAGGTTAACTTATGAATAAGTTCATGGGAGGAGCAAAGGGTTCAAGGTTCAAGACAAACAAGACACAAGGCAAGATTGGTCAAGGAATTGCCCAGGGATCTGCCCAGCATCTCAGGTGGCTCTGCAAGAAGAGACATGGCCAGACACAGCAGACACATTTGGACTTGGGAGATAGTCAGCACAGACATACAAGCAAAGCTGAGCTACCCAAGAAATGGAACCACATTGAGACCTGTTTATAATGTATTTGGAATGTGAAACGGCCGACCACGAGAGTGAAGCCAGGAGGAGCTCAGCAACTGTGGTCAGAGGGGTCCTGTCAGAAGATCCAGAGTTCTGGTGATGTGCTCACAAGCAACCTTTCTCCAGCCCAACCAGGGAGGATTCTATCTAGTGCCCTCTAATCCTGGATAGGAGGGGTGAATGTTCAGGGGTCACAGGGGTCTCAATTGCAACTCAGCCCCATACTCCGGGGGACCCCCAGTGCGGCTCCCTCTAATCCTGGATAGGAGGGGTGTATGCTCGGGGGTCACAGAGGTCTCAATTACAATTCAGCCCCATAATCCAGGGGGCCCCTAGTGCGGCTCCCCTCTAATCCTGGATAGGAGGGGTGTATGCTCGGGGGTCACAGGGGTCTCAATTACAACTCAGCCCCATGCTCCAGGGGGCCCCCAGTGCGGCTCCCCTCTAATCCGAGATAGAAGGGGTGTATGTTCAGGGGTCACAGGGCTATTGGTCCCCTGTACAGCCACCATGGGGGGGTCCCGGCCAGGGCTCAGGGGGGCCCTTAATGGTTTCAGCCACCATGAGGGTGTCCCAGCCAGCGCTCAGGGGGCCCTTTATGGTTCCAGCCACCATGGGGGGGGTCCTGGATAGGGCTCAGGGGGGCTCTTCATGGTTTCAGCCACCATGGGGGGTATCCCGGAAACTCCTCAGGGGAGCCCTTTAAGGTTTCTTGCACCTGGGCCCTGATGGGGGCCCTAGTTACACCAATACCCTTTGGACACACCAACATGAGGATCTGAATAGACCTGCCGAGCTACAGAATGGAGAAGTGTGAAGAAGGAGCTCCTGGTTGAGGGAAGATAACACTCTGTGTGTGCGTGCCTAGGCACCTTCACCGTAATGTCCTGAAGATCAGGTGTCTACAAGAGATGGCAGTGGCATTATTTTCTCCCCCAGCGGGTTTTTCACTACTCTGACTCTGGGGGAGGAGTGCGGGTTCCCTGGACCGGGGCGGGCAGTCAACAGGTTAGCGATAGCTGTGCTTCTGGCCTTATTGGTCCGCCAGTCACTAAGATGGCGGTGGTCACACATCAGCCCTTTCTAAAAGGCTCCAGCCATGAAGAAAGTGTGACGCCGCACCACGAATGACTGAGGTAGACTATTGGAGGTGAGCAACAAGGATATGATGGTGGTGAGGGCATGTGTGAAGATGTTGCCAGGTCCAGCTCTAGTCTCCACCCCAACAGGTAAGGGATGGAATCTTTGCCCGCACTGGTCGGCATTGACTTGATGTGATGTCACATTCCAGGGGAGTGAATTACAATAGAGGGCAAATATAAAAACCATCACGGGGTTCCCATAGACAGGCTGCTCTGCTGGCCCCGTGTATGTTTGGCCCAAGGAGGTGCTAGATCACTATATTACATACGGGTTGGTTCCCGATATGGATTTGTATTTTATATATCATGTCTCGTTCTGTGCACCCGTACACCTGGGAAGTTTCCTTCAGCAGATTTATGTTCAGCCTAATAGTTTGGCCCTCCATATATTCCCAGTTTCTCACGTGCCCCCATTGGAAAATGAATTGCCCACCCCAATCCTATGAGAAGAAGCAGATTATGAGACAAAAGAGGAGACTTGAGACATTATAAAACGACTTCCACTAATAAGGAGATAAAATCTCTGTGAGACTGAAACCTTCATCTCCAGTTTGATCCCAATGGAATCTCCCAGATGGAAGGCCCTCCAGCTCTTGAGTCAGCCTCAGAGGGCAATAAACGGTGAAAAGCCCTCCAAACCTCGGTTCTGACTTCAGTAGAAATGATTTGTTTTCCCCACATTGGGCGTCAGAATAAAAGCTTGAATGCTCAATAAGAGAGGTGTGGGCGCCATTTTGTGCCGCGTTGGGTTTTTGTTTGGCAATTCTAAACGACTTCTTACGTTCTCCAATCTACTTCCCCAAAGACGGCTGAATAGTATTATTGAGACCAAAGATTGGTAAGGAGCGGTTGCAGGTTGAGATCATAGGGAAGCGTAGTCGAGGAGCAAGCCAAAGATTGGTAATGAGCAGTAGTGAAGATGTGGACGTCAGTACGGGTGACAACAGGGAGATCTCCGCTGGAAAGAGCTCAAAAATCTATCTTGCAAACAGGAAGTGCAAAGGCATGGCTAAAATAGGAAGTCCCATGGGAGGAGCAAAGGGTTCAAGACAAGCAAGACACAAGGCACTTCCTTCTACAAAAAAAAGCACGCCGTACTATATGCCCATACCCTCCTGTTTGAAGAGGTTGAGCGGTGTCATATTTTTGGAGCCCAGCAGCGAGTTGCTGGTATCGGTGCTGCTGTCAGTGCTCTCTATCACGGTGCTGGTGTCAGTGCACTCTATCACGGTGCTGGTGTCAGTGCACTCTATCACGGTGCTGGTGTCAGTGCTCTCTATCACGGTGCTGGTGTCAGTGCACTCTATCACGGTGCTGGTGTCAGTGCACTCTATCACGGTGCTGGTGTCAGTGCACTCTATCACGGTGCTGGTGTCAGTGCACTCTATCACGGTGCTGGTGTCAGTGCACTCTATCACGGTGCTGGTGTCAGTGCACTCTATCACGGTGCTGGTGTCAGTGCACTCTATCACGGTGCTGGTGTCAGTGCTCTATATCACGGTGCTGGTGTCAGTGCTCTATATCACGGTGCTGGTGTCAGTGCTCTATATCACGGTGCGGGTGTCAGTGCTCTATATCACGGTGCTGGTGTCAGTGCTCTATATCACGGTGCTGGTGTCAGTGCTCTATATCACGGTGCTGGTGTCAGTGCTCTATATCACGGTGCTGGTGTCAGTGCTCTATATCACGGTGCTGGTGTCAGTGCTCTCTATCTCGGTGCTGGTGTCAGTGCTCTATATCACGGTGCAGGTGTCAGAACTCTATATCACCGTGCTGGTGTCAGTGCTCTCTATCACGGTGCTGGTGATCATCTCCTGCCCCCTCTTCATATCCTACCCTGACCTTTCCTCTCCTCCATTGCCTTCATGCGCTCCTGAGTCCTGAATTGTCAAAATTTCACAGATAAAGAAAGAATGCTTGTAGTTGTCGATCCCAGATTCACTTTATACATGTGTTATGTCAGTGGCCATGTGGTGGGACTATGTGTGCACAGCTAGTAATTATTTTGTGGCTGGAAATATGACCTGTAGGTTTTTAAAGTTCATCTGCCATTGAAGCCCGCCGCAAACTTTGCGGTTCGTGAACTTTCAGCTGCGTTCGCGAAACGTCCCGTCGGAAGTTCGTCCATCTCTACTCAGAAACAATGGAGACAACTTCAGACCCGAACAACTGTCCGCCAAACGCCAATCAAACTGCAGACATACTCACAGCAGATACTCCACCCACTGGGTTATGCAAAAGTGCAGGTATTGTACAAGGGTCAGACGAAGAGACTGCCATTATATATACTAGAGAATGGGGGACCCCCTCTCTTTGGGAGAGACTGGATCGCTCACTTTGGTATGCCAGACATCGCCATAAATCCCTGTAACACTGTGACAATTCCATTAGGAGATAATGAGGGATGGGTGGTGTCCCTGAAGCAGCGGTTCCCAAAGATCTTTGATGACCAGTTGGGGAAAATAAAGCATGACTGTGTGAGACTCAAGCTGAAACCCAACGCCCAGCCTAAGTTCTTCAAAGCTCGCACAGTACCTTTCGCACTCCGAGCTAAGTCGGCTGGAGGAACAAGGTGTCATCTCAAAGGTAGAGCACAGCGAGTGGGCATCACCTGTTGTCAGGGCTGGACTTACCATTGGGCTTGACTGGGCTCAAGCCCATGGGCCCCACCCAATAGGGGGCCCCCGCAGGCCCCCACCGAGATACTTGGCTCCGCTCAGAGTCACACCCAGTCCCGCCCTATGATGGACATAACACAGGGACTGGTCATGACTGTGAGCTGAGCCGAGTACACTTGGCTACTCTCGGCTCCGCTCTGGACTGCGAGAGGACCCGAGAGCCACCGAGAGAACCCAAGATCCACCGAGAGGACCAGAGAGCCGCCGAGAGCCGCCGAGAGGACCCGAGAGCCGCCAAGAGATACATAGGACTCTTTATCTCGGTGCCATTTTTAAACTTCTATTCCTTCCTAAACTTGGGGTGCATGCTATACGCCGGCACGTGTTATACGTCCATAAATACAGTAATGTATAGAAGGTAGGGCCCGAAAGTGACTCAAGCCCAGGGGCCCCCACCACCTTAAGTCCTGCCCTGCCTGTTGTACCAGTGAAGAAAGCGAATGGGGACTTGCGCATTTGTGGCGATTTCCGCATGGCACTGAACTCCCAACTGGAAATAGACCAGTACCCTCTACCCAGAGTAGATGACCTTTTTGCCTCTCTTGCAGGGGGTCCGAAGTTCGCCAAGCTTGATCTCAAACAAGCATATTTACAGTTTGAGGTCCATCCTTCTTCCCGCAAGTTTCTGACCATCAACACCCACAAGGGACTGTATGAGTACAATCGGATGGTGTTTGGTGTAGCCTCTGCCCCAGCCATTTGGTAACGGAAGATGGATGAGATTTTGGCAGACATTCCTTTCACGCAGTGCCTGCTAGGTGACATGCTCATCACGGGACGGACGGACCAGGAACGCACGCGAAAACGTGGAGCTTGTGTTGGAAAGACTCCAAGAGCAGGGTCTGAAAGTGAACTTAGCAAAATGCCAATTCATGGTGCCTAAATTGGAGTTTTGTGGCCACCTTGTGGACGCAGACGGTATACACACCACAGAAGCCAAGGTTGATGCTTTAGTCAAAGCTCCAGCCCCAACCAATGTCCAGCAGCTGCGATCATACCTTGGCTTGCTGAACTATGACCACAAATTTCTGCCAGATCTGGCACACACCTCGTTTCCGTTGAACAAGCTTTTGGAGAAACACTCCAGATGGGACTGGTCGGCCGCATGCCAACGCGCTTTTGAAGTCTCTTTGAAGGCGTCACGCATGCGTGTTCGCTATGACCTCCAGAAGCCTCTGACCTTGGTTTGTGATGCCTCACCCTATGGTCTGGGGGCTGTACTGTCTCACGTCTTACCAGATGGGTCAGGAAAACCAGTGGCATTTGCCTCCAGGTCTTTGACAAAAGCAGAAAGCAATTACTCTCACATTGACAAAGAGGCTCTTGCGCTGATATGGGCAATTAAGAAGTTTCATCTTTACCTGTATGGTAGGGAATTCACCATACTGACAGACCATAAACCACTCCTTCAGATCTTTAGCCCCGACAAAGGCATCTCTCAGACTACTGCGGCCCGCCTCCAACGCTATGCCCTGTTCTTGGGAGCGTACAGTTATAAAATCCAGTATGGCGGTCATGATGCCAATGCTAATGCGGACGCAATGTCCCGACTGACAGGGAGGTCAATGGACTCCTCTCCACCGGTCAAGAGTTGTCGTTACACCAGCCTGTCCTTCTTGTCTTCTGGGGAGATAGCAGCCCATACAGCCAAGGATACCTTTCTGAAAACAATACTCTCCTGGGTACGGTCCAGTTGGCCTGCAACCGTCACACAGGATTATGAACCTTATTTCCGTAGGCGTATGGAATTAACTGTGTTTTATGGGGAGGCCGAGTGATCATTCCACAGACCCTCCGGAGAAACATTCTGGACTTGCTACATACTGGTCATCCCGGGGGGCACACGTATGAAACGAAAGGCCCGAGGCTATGTGTGGTGGCCAAACTTAGACTCAGATATCACAATGCTGGATGTGCACAAACTGCAAGAGACCCTCCTCGAGGGTGCGTCCAGCCCTGGACTTGGCCCACGGTTCCTTGGTTTCGCCTACACTTGGACTTTGCAGGTCCGATCAGAGGACACACCTTCTTGATCATAGTGGTCGCCCCTTCAAAGTGGCCTGAGGTCATTCCTGTTACTCAGCCAACAACTAAGGCAACAGTTTCCATACTGTTACATCTCGCTGCTACATTTGGATACCCCAGAGAAATCGTCACAGACAACGGTGCCCAATTCACCAGTCAGGAGTTTCAGAGTTTCTCGACTGCCCACAACATCAAGCACAAGTTGACCGCACCTTACCACCCAGCTACAAATGGTCAAGCAGAGCGGTTTGCGCAGACGTTTAAACGCTATTTCAAAGCTACACAACAGTCCCTGCCACCCCAGCAGCTGGACTCCTTTCGCCGCATGCAACCACCGGGAAAACTCCAGCAGAACTCCTTCTGGGTCGGCAGCCACGGACTGTTTTGGACATGCTCCGCCCTCAAACAGTCCAGGCAAGGCTGGTGCAAGGATTTTTGACACCCTAGGCGAAACCTCATTTTGCTGCCCATCAATGCAGCCTACCAGCGCCCATCAATGCAGCCTACCAACGCCCATCCATGCAGCCTACCAACGCCCATCAATGCAGCCTACCAACGCCCATCCATGCAGCCTACCAGCGCCCATCAATGCAGCCTACCAACGCCCATCCATGCAGCCTACCAACGCCCATCCATGCAGCCTACCAGTGCCCATCCATGCAGCCTACCAGTGCCCATCCATGCAGCCTGCCAGTGCCCATCCATGCAGCCTACCAACGCCCATCCATGCAGCCTACCAACGCCCATCAATGCAGCCTACCAGTGCCCATCCATGCAGCCTACCAACGCCCATCAATGCAGCCTACCAGCGCCCATCAATGCAGCCTACCAACGCCCATCAATGCAGCCTACCAACGCCCATCAATGCAGCCTACCAGCGCCCATCAATGCAGCCTACCAACGCCCATCAATGCAGCCTACCAATGCCCATCAATGCAGCCTACCAATGCCCATCCATGCAGCCTACCAGCACCCATCCATGCAGCCTACCAGCGCCCATCAATGCAGCCTACCAGCGCCCATCAATACAGCCTACCAGCACCCATCAATGCAGCCTACCAATGCCCATCAATGCAGCCTACCAACGCCCATCCATGCAGCCTACCAGTGCCCATCCATGCAGCCTACCAACGCCCATCAATGCAGCCTACCAGCGTCCATCAATGCAGCCTACCAACGCCCATCAATGCAGCCTACCAGTGCCCATCAATGCAGCCTACCAACGCCCATCAATGCAGCCTACCAACGCCCATCAATGCAGCCTACCAACGCCCATCAATGCAGCCTACCAACGCCCATCCATGCAGCCTACCAGCACCCATCAATGCAGCCTACCAGCGCCCATCAATGCAGCCTACCAACGCCCATCCATGCAGCCTACCAACGCCCATCCATGCAGCCTACCAACACCCATCCATGCAGCCTACCAGTGCCCATCCATGCAGCCTACCAAGGCCCATCAATGCAGCCTGCCAGTGCCCATCCATGCAGCCTACCAACGCCCATCCATGCAGCCTACCAACGCCCATCAATGCAGCCTACCAGTGCCCATCCATGCAGCCTACCAACGCCCATCAATGCAGCCTACCAACGCCCATCAATGCAGCCTACCAGCGTCCATCAATGCAGCCTACCAGCGCCCATCAATGCAGCCTACCAACGCCCATCAATGCAGCCTACCAGTGCCCATCAATGCAGCCTACCAACGCCCATCAATGCAGCCTACCAACGCCCATCAATGCAGCCTACCAACGCCCATCCATGCAGCCTACCAGCGCCCATCAATGCAGCCTACCAGCGCCCATCAATGCAGCCTACCAACGCCCATCCATGCAGCCTACCAACACCCATCCATGCAGCCTACCAGTGCCCATCCATGCAGCCTACCAACGCCCATCAATGCAGCCTGCCAGTGCCCATCCATGCAGCCTGCCAGTGCCCATCCATGCAGCCTGCCAGTGCCCATCCATGCAGCCTACCAACGCCCATCCATGCAGCCTACCAACGCCCATCAATGCAGCCTACCAGTGCCCATCCATGCAGCCGACCAACGCCCATCAATGCAGCCTACCAGTGTCCATCAATGCAGCCTACCAGCGCCCATCAATGCAGCCTACCAACGCCCATCAATGCAGCCTACCAGCGCCCATCAATGCAGCCTACCAGCACCCATCCATGCAGCCTACCAGCGCCCATCAATGCAGCCTACCAGCACCCATCAATGCAGCCTACCAATGCCCATCAATGCAGCCTACCAGCACCCATCCGTGCAGCCTACCAGCGCCCATCAATGCAGCCTACCAGCGCCCATCAATGCAGCCTACCAGCACCCATCAATGCAGCCTACCAACGCCCATCAATGCAGCCTACCAACGCCCATCCATGCAGCCTACCAGTGCCCATCCATGCAGCCTACCAGTGCCCATCCATGCAGCCTACCAATGCCCATCAATGCAGCCTACCTGCGTCCATCAATGCAGCCTACCAGCCCCCATCAATGCAGCCTACCAACGCCCATCAATGCAGCCTACCAATGCCCATCAATGCAGCCTACCAACGCCCATCCATGCAGCCAACCAGCGCCCATCAATGCAGCCTACCAGCGCCCATCAATGCAGCCTACCAATGCCCATCAATGCAGCCTACCAGCACCCATCCATGCAGCCTACCAACGCCCATCAATGCAGCCTACCAGCACCCATCAATGCAGCCTACCAACGCCCATCAATGCAGCCTACCAACGCCCATCAATGCAGCCTACCAACGCCCATCAATGCAGCCTACCAACGCCCATCAATGCAGCCTACCAACGCCCATCAATGCAGCCTACCAACGCCCATCAATGCAGCCTACCAGCGCCCATCAATGCAGCCTACCAGCGCCCATCAATGCAGCCTACCAATGCCCATCAATGCAGCCTACCAACACCCATCCATGCAGCCTACCAGCGCCCATCAATGCAGCCTACCAACGCCGATTAATGCAGCCTACCAGCGCCCATCAATGCAGCCTACCAGTCCCCATCAATGAATTTTTACTCGCTTCCATTCATTCGGGAGTCGGGCTGCACCTCTGACACTATGTGCGAAGGTGGCTGCCTGCCTGCTGATGCCGAGACTTAGTTTCTTGCTGCAGAGAGAAGAGAGTAGGAACACCAATGGCCTGGCGCCCCCAGGCATAAGTGCGCCCTAGGCGGCTGCCTAGTTTGCCTAGTGGTAGCACCGGCCCTGAGTCCAGGAACATGTACTGCAGTCCCAAGACAAGATGGTCAAACACCACGAGATCCCCCGATTCACAGCCCAACGAAAACGTATGGGCAGGACCTTTTTTTAAGGAAGGGCAAAAGGGGAAGATGCCCTGGACCCCATCATTGTAGTGGGGGCCCAAAGCAGCTGCCTCATACTTGCCAACTATCCCAGTTTAACTTCCCTTATTCCTTGAAGTTTTAGTCCCGTGCTGTGTCCTGATATCTCAATGTGAACTTCTGCTGCTGCTGCCCAGATGCCCTATTGCCATTTACAGATGGCTCACCTGCAGACCCTGTGTTTACATGTAAATAACCTGCATAGTCGTGGACCCCTGAGGTCACATCGACCATCACTTCTGCTGAATTCTGTCCGCTGTGAAGGTAAAGGGGCATGCTTGAAAGTTCTGCCTACAATTGTGGTCATTAAGCCCAACATCATGTTCTGCGAAAGTAAGCAAATTCGGAGGTGGAACCCTTCTTCAAAATAACATGGTGCCACGGCACCTTGAATTTTGGTAACCAATCAGTGAGCAGTAAAGCTGTGCACTAACCTCTTGCAACCAATCGGTGAGCGGTAGTAATATGCAGTAACCTTAAATTAGTGAGTGATATACATGTTTAGTAACCTGTAGCATTCAATCAGTGAGCAGTAAAGCTGTGCACTAACCTCTTGCAACCAATCAGTGAGCGGTAGTAATATGCAGTAACCTCTAAAAACCAATTAGTGAGTGGTATACATGTTCAGTATCATTCAATCAGTGAGCAGTACTGATGTACAGTAATCTCTAGCAAAACGATCAACAAGCAGAAGTCATGCGCTGTAACCTCTAGAAAATAACAGGGAGCCATAATGTGTGCTGTAACCTCTAGCAGCCAGTCAGTGAGCGGTAATGATAAACTGTAACCTCTGGCAACCAATCACAATCGCTGCCTGATCCGATTCAGTAAACTGATTTTGAGTCTAGCTGCTATGTATTGTATGTCTCAGAGCAGGTGGAGATTGAAATGGCATGGAGGAGGGGGCCCAAGAATATGTTTGCCCAGGGTCCAGTCAATATTAAAGACGGCCCTGGGTATGGGCCCAATCTTATGGGGCTTCCAACACCGTTGGCCCCCAGTGCGGCTCCCCTCTAATCCTGAATAGGAGGGGTGTATGTACAAGGGTCTCAATTACAACTCAGCCCCATACTCCAGAGGGCCCCCAGTGCGGCTCCCCTCTAATCCTAAATAGGAGGGGTGTATGTACAGGGGTCTCAATTACAACTCAGCCCCATACTCCAGAGGGCCCCCAGTGCGGCTCCCCTCTAATCCTGGATAGGAGGGGTGTATGTACAGGGGTCTCAGGGGTCTCAATTACAACTCAGCCCCATACTCCAGGGGGGCCCCAGTGCGGCTCCCCTCTAATCCTGGATAGGAGGGGCGTGGCATACAGAGGAATCCTTCATTGTCCTCCTGCAGCCGCAGAAAGCAGAGGGGATCGGTTCCTCTACTGCCCCCGCTATCCACCTCCTGCTGTGATTGGAGTCCTATGTGCTCCCCTGGTCCCCTCACCCCCCCCCCCCCCCCCGCTGGGGGATGTGTCAGGACGGAGATCGTGGAAGGGACCTGTGTGCATTCATAACTGAAACATAGTAAATTGTGTTCATTCATCACTGAAGCATAGTAAACTGTTCATTCATCGCTGAAACATAGTAAAATGTTAATTTATCACTGAAGCATAGTAAACTGTTGATCACTGAAGTATAGTAAACTCTGTTCATTCATAACTAAGGTATAGTAAACTGTGTGCATTCATCACTGAAGCATAGTAAACTGTTCATCACGGAAGTATAGTAAACAGTGTTCATTCATAACTGAGGCATAGTAAACTGTGTGCATTCATCACTAAAGCATAGTAAAATATGTTCATTCATCAATAAAGCATAGTAAACCATGTTCATTCATCACTAAAGCACAGTAAACCTTGTTCATTCATCACCGAAACATAGTCAATTGTGTTAATTCACCACTGAAACATAGTAAACTTTGTTAATTTATCACTGAAACATAGTAAATTGAGTTAATTTATAACCAAATCATAGTCAACTGTGTCCATTCATCACTAAAGCATAGTACCATATGTTCATTCATCACTGAAACATAGTAAAATGTGTTTATTCATCTCTGAAACATAGTAAACTGTGTTCATTCATAACTGAAACATAGTAAACTGTGCTCATCCATCACTGAAGCATAGTAAAATATGTTCATTCGTAAATAAAGCATAGTAAACTGTCCTCATTCATCAATAAAGCATAGTAAACTGATCTCATTCATCACTGAAGCAAAGTAAACTGTGCTCATTCAATACTGAAACATAGTAAACTGTGTACATTCATCACTGAAACAGTAAAATGTGTTTATTCATCTCTGAAACATAGTAAACTGTGCTCATCCATCACTGAAGCATAGTAAAATATGTTCATTCATAAATAAAGCATAGTAAACTGTCCTCATTCATCAATAAAGCATAGTAAACTGTGCTCATTCACCACTGAAGCATAGTAAACTGTGCTCATCCATCACTGAAGCTTAGTAAACTGTGCTCATCCATCACTGAAACATAGTAAACTGTTCTCATTCATCACTGAAGCATAGTAAACTATACTTATTCACTACTGAGGCATAGTAAACTGTGCTTGTGAATGAACGGGGAGCCCATGTACAGAGCTCTTCCTGCCCATTCATTCTGTGCAGCTGAGGCTGTCGGGATGGAGAGTGAGGGCTGTGTTTCCTCAATCTCCTTTCTTTGTCTCAACTGTGAAACATCATAGGTCTGTTTAGACCCCCCCCCCCCCCCCCGATATCTCACAAAACCCCCCCCCACCAAATGGGCTCCTAAAAATTGTAAAAAAATTAAATGGTAAAAAATAATTTAAAAACATAAAAAAAAAGCTACTGACACCAGAGGCGGGGCTACAAGGGTCACAAAGGTCACACCACCATGGTGGGGCCCCGGCTGGGGGACCGGGGGGGCCTTTTATGGTTCTGAAGGCCCTAGTGACACGGATATCCTTTGCACACCAATATGAGGATCTGAAGGCATCTGCTGAACTATGGAATGGAGGAGTGTGAAGAAGGAGCTGCTGGGTTCGGAGTGTGAAGAAGGAGCTGCTGGGTTCGGAGTGTGAAGAAGGAGCTGCTGGGATCAGAGTGTGAAGAAGGAGCTGCTGGGATCAGAGTGTGAAGAAGGAGCTGCTGGGTTCAGAGTGTGAAGAAGGAGCTGCTGGGATCGGAGTGTGAAGAAGGAGCTGCTGGGATCAGAGTGTGAAGAAGGAGCTGCTGGGATCAGAGTGTGAAGAAGGAGCTGCTGGGTTCAGAGTGTGAAGAAGGAGCTGCTGGGATCGGAGTGTGAAGAAGGAGCTGCTGGGTTCGGAGTGTGAAGAAGGAGCTGTTGGGTTCGGAGTGTGAAGAAGGAGCTGTTGGGTTCGGAGTGTGAAGAAGGAGCTGCTGGGTTCAGAGTGTGAAGAAGGAGCTGCTGGGATCAGAGTGTGAAGAAGGAGCTGCTGGGATCAGAGTGTGAAGAAGGAGCTGCTGGGATCAGAGTGTGAAGAAGGAGCTGCTGGGATCAGAGTGTGAAGAAGGAGCTGCTGGGATCGGAGTGTGAAGAAGGAGCTGTTGGGTTCGGAGTGTGAAGAAGGAGCTGTTGGGTTCGGAGTGTGAAGAAGGAGCTGTTGGGTTCGGAGTGTGAAGAAGGAGCTGCTGGGTTCGGAGTGTGAAGAAGGAGCTGTTGGGTTCGGAGTGTGAAGAAGGAGCTGCTGGGTTCGGAGTGTGAAGAAGGAGCTGTTGGGTTCGGAGTGTGAAGAAGGAGCTGTTGGGTTCGGAGTGTGAAGAAGGAGCTGTTGGGTTCGGAGTGTGAAGAAGGAGCTGCTGGGTTCGGAGTGTGAAGAAGGAGCTGCTGGGTTCGGAGTGTGAAGAAGGAGCTGCTGGGTTCGGAGTGTCAAGAAGGAGCTGCTGGGTTCGGAGTGTCAAGAAGGAGCTGCTGGGTTCGGAGTGTGAAGAAGGAGCTGCTGGGATCAGAGTGTGAAGAAGGAGCTGCTGGGTTCGGAGTGTGAAGAAGGAGCTGTTGGGTTCGGAGTGTGAAGAAGGAGCTGTTGGGTTCGGAGTGTGAAGAAGGAGCTGCTGGGTTCGGAGTGTGAAGAAGGAGCTGATGGGTTCGGAGTGTGAAGAAGGAGCTGCTGGGTTCGGAGTGTCAAGAAGGAGCTGCTGGGTTCGGAGTGTCAAGAAGGAGCTGCTGGGTTCGGAGTGTCAAGAAGGAGCTGCTGGGTTCGGAGTGTGAAGAAGGAGCTGCTGGGATCAGAGTGTGAAGAAGGAGCTGCTGGGTTCGGAGTGTCAAGAAGGAGCTGCTGGGTTCGGAGTGTCAAGAAGGAGCTGTTGGGTTAGGAGTGTGAAGAAGGAGCTGTTGGGTTCGGAGTGTGAAGAAGGAGCTGCTGGGATCAGAGTGTGAAGAAGGAGCTGCTGGGATCAGAGTGTGAAGAAGGAGCTGCTGGGATCAGAGTGTGAAGAAGGAGCTGCTGGGATCAGAGTGTGAAGAAGGAGCTGCTGGGTGCAGTATGGACTTACCTGTGGACACTGAGCTTGTTGTGGTCGTTGTAGGGGATGTCTGCATAGGAGCTTCGGGGGAACTCAAAAGATTGGCATCATCTAAAGGTATAGAGGAATGTGAATAGTCATTGATCTTAGAGGCTACCTCTTGAATTACAGATCTTTTCTGTATGGTGAGGCCTGGAGATTGTATGCTGAAGCCATCGGTTAGTTGGTTGACACCAGTGATTTGTTGGGTACCACCATCGCTTAGTTGGTTGACACCAGTGATTTGTTGGGTACCACCATCGGTTAGTTGGTTGACACCAGTGATTTGTTGGGTATCACCATCGGTTAGTTGGTTGACACCAGTGATTTGTTGGGTACCACCATCAGTTAGTTGGTTGACACCAGTGATTTGTTGGGTAGCACTATCGGTTAGTTGGTTGACACCAGTGATTTGTTGGGTACCACCATCGGTTAGTTGGTTGACACCAGTGATTTGTTGGTTACCACCATTTTTCTGGTTGGGGCCATTGTTTTGTTGGTTGAAGCCGTTGGTGGGTCCGTTGGTTGGTTGGTTGTTCCCAACTGGGGTACTTTCATTTATTGGATTGGTAAGAGAGGCAACAGTGGTGGACACCAAGGGCCACTGACAAGTAGCGGGAATGTTGGGCGCTGTTGTGTTGGTTGCTGCAGAAGCAAAAGAAAACAAAGGATTGTTATTGGTTATTTGACTACATCGATGTACTGCCCATCCCCCACACTCGGCCATAAAGGAACATCAAATATCCTCACAGTCACAATCTAGGATCGGGAGGGATGTATATTATTGGAATTGGAGAAGAATGCCATGCAGGTGGCAAACTTGGCCTAACATCAGATATAGCGTCCTGCAGATCACTGCACTCTATGGCTGCAGAACATTGTTTTGTGTTCTGGGTTACATGGGCCAATCACAATCATTTCCTAAACAAAAGTATAATATACCCCTTGGGGACCTTATTGATAAGATCCTTGTGCCGAGTTCCCGGGTCTGTACACCCGCTGTGCCCATTATGAGGGCTTCCCACCATCCCTGTGCTGAGTTCCCAGTTCTGTACACCCGCTGTGCCCATTATGAGGGGCTCCCACCATCCCTGTGCTGAGTTCCCGGGTCTGTACAGCCCCCTGTGCCCATTATGAGGGGTTCCCACCATCCCTGTGCTGAGTTCCTGGGTCTGTACACCCGCTGTGCCCATTATGAGGGGTTCCCACCATCCCTGTGCTGAGTTCCCGGGTCTGTACACCCGCTGTGCCCATTATGAGGGGCTCCCACCATCCCTGTGCTGAGTTCCCGGGTCTGCACACCCGCTGTGCCCATTATGCGGGGTTCCCACCATCCCTGTGCTGAGTTCCCGGGTCTGTACACCCGCTGTGCCCATTATGAGGGGTTCCCACCACCCCTGTGCTGAGTTCCCGGGTCTGTACACCCGCTGTGCCCATTATGAGGGGCTCCCACCATCCCTGTGCAGAGTTCCCGGGTCTGTACACCCGCTGTGCCCATTATGAGGGGCTCCCACCATCCCTGTGCTGAGTTCCCGGGTCTGTACACCCGCTGTGCCCATTATGAGGGCTTCCCACCATCCCTGTGCTGAGTTCCCGGGTCTGTACACCCGCTGTGCCCATTATGAGGGGTTCCCACCATCCCTGTGCCTAGTTCCCGGGGCTGTACACCCACTGTGCCCATTATGAGGGGTTCCCACCATCCCTGTGCTGAGTTCCCGGGTCTGTACGCCCACTGTGCCCATTATGAGGGGCTCCCACCATCCCTGTGCCTAGTTCCCGGGGCTGTACACCCGCTGTGCCCATTATGAGGGGTTCCCACCATCCCTGTGCTGAGTTTCTGGGATACATAAGAACCACAGATGACTCAGTGGACCCCACGTGGGCCTGTATCTTTCTATGGACTGTGGCCCCCATGGACTCACCTTTGTAACACACGAAGTAGAATTTCGAGTCACATCTCCCGTCATTCCACTTTAACAAGCTGTACCTGGCACAGGAATAGGAGGTCAGGCCGGGCATCCCGGAATTCCATTTGGTATAGGTTCCTAAGGCGTTGCCGGTACTCCAGCGCCAGAGCCCCGGGGAGCAGAGGTACAGGCCCACCCACACCTCATTTAGGACCGCCACCGCCGACACCTGCATCAGCTCCGTATCCGACTCGATGCTGGCCAGGTCTGTGTACTGCGTCCGGCAATAATTCAAGGCCTCCACCCAGGTCAGTGACTGCTTCACCAGGTAGTATGGAGATGGGGAGAAGCTGAGCCCCCGAGCGGAACCTGTGGAGAGACACAAAGAGGACTTTAGGGGGTACATCAGACGCACCCCCCTTATCACTTCATGTCTCCACTAAGAGACCTTAGAAGTATTCTTCTCCATTCTCACTCGTCCCTCCAGCCAAGAAAGTCCAATTCCACCAAGATGGCGTTCTGCTGATAACTAGGAGCTCCGGATACGGGACCACCAACCAACCACCCACCACCTTGTCAGGGGCTCTCGTCAGGAGGAGCAGGAACACACAAAGATGGCGGGGACCGAGCCGGTGCTATGTGGGGAGAACTTACCGCTGGTGTACACAGGAGAAACATGGAGGCCGTCTCCTCCACTGTATTCAGCGACTCCATCCCCAGAAATTACCAGACAGTCCTAACCGGAGACTACCGGATAACCACCCCATAACCGGAATCCACCACTCAGTCCTAACCTGAGACTACCGGATAACCACCCCATAACCGGAATCCACCACTCAGTCCTAACCTGAGAGTACTGGATAACCACCCCATAACCAGAATCCACCACTCAGTCCTAACCTGAGACTACCGGATAACCACCCCATAACCGGAATCCACCACTCAGTCCTATCCTGAGACTACCGGATAGCCACCCCATAACCAGAATCCACCACTCAGTCCTATCCTGAGACTACCAGATAACCACCCCATAACCGGAATCCACCACGCAGTCCTAACCTGAGACTACCGGATAACCACCCCATAACCGGAATCCACCACTCAGTCCTAACCTGAGACTACCGGATAGCCACCCCATAACCGGAATCCACCACTCAGTCCTGACCTGAGACTACCGGATAACCACCCCATAACCAGAATCCACCACTCAGTCCTAACCTGAGACTACCGGATAACCACCCCATAACCGGAATCCACCACTCAGTCCTAACCTGAGACTACCGGATAACCAACCCATAACCAGAATCCACCACTCAGTCCTAACCCGAGACTACCGGATAGCCACCCCATAACCAGAATCCACCACTCAGTCCTAACCTGAGACTACCGGATAACCAACCCATAACCAGAATCCACCACTCAGTCCTATCCTGAGACTACCAGATAATCACCCCATAACTGGAATCCACCACTCAGTCCTAACCTGAGACTACCGGATAACCACCCCATAACCGGAATCCACCACTCAGTCCTATCCTGAGACTACCGGATAGCCACCCCATAACCAGAATCCACCACTCAGTCCTATCCTGAGACTACCAGATAATCACCCCATAACTGGAATCCACCACTCAGTCCTATCCTGAGACTACCAGATAATCACCCCATAACTGGAATCCACCACTCAGTCCTAACCTGAGACTACCAGATAACCACCCCATAACCAGAATCCACCACTCAGTCCTATCCTGAGACTACCAGATAATCACCCCATAACTGGAATCCACCACTCAGTCCTAACCTGAGACTACCGGATAACCACCCCATAACCGGAATCCACCACTCAGTCCTATCCTGAGACTACCGGATAGCCACCCCATAACCAGAATCCACCACTCAGTCCTAACCTGAGACTACCGGATAACCAACCCATAACCAGAATCCACCACTCAGTCCTATCCTGAGACTACCGGATAGCCACCCCATAACCGGAATCCACCACTCAGTCCTGACCTGAGACTACCGGATAGCCACCCCATAACCAGAATCCACCACTCAGTCCTAACCTGGGACAACCGAATAACCACCCCATAACCAGAATCCACCACTCAGTCCTAACCTGAGACTACCGGATAGCCACCCCATAACCAGAATCCACCACTCAGTCCTAACCTGAGACTACCGAATAACCACCCCATAACCAGAATCCACCACTCAGTCCTAACCTGAGACTACCGGATAGCCACCCCATAACCAGAATCCACCACTCAGTCCTATCCTGAGACTACCGGATAACCACCCCATAACCAGAATCCACCACTCAGTCCTAACCTGAGACTACTGGATAACCAACCCATAACCAGAATCCACCACTCAGTCCTATCCTGAGACTACCGGATAGCCACCCCATAACCGGAATCCACCACTCAGTCCTGACCTGAGACTACCGGATAGCCACCCCATAACCAGAATCCACCACTCAGTCCTAACCTGGGACAACCGAATAACCACCCCATAACCAGAATCCACCACTCAGTCCTAACCTGAGACTACCGGATAACCACCCCATAACCAGAATCCACCACTCAGTCCTAACCTGAGACTACCGGATAGCCACCCCATAACCAGAATCCACCACTCAGTCCTATCCTGAGACTACCGGATAACCACCCCATAACCAGAATCCACCACTCAGTCCTAACCTGAGACTACCAGATAACCACCCCATAACCAGAATCCACCACTCAGTCCTAACCTGAGACTACCGGATAACCACCCCATAACCAGAATCCACCACTCAGTCCTAACCCGAAACTACCAGATAACCACCCCATAACCGGAATCCACCACTCAGTCCTAACCTGAGACTACCGGATAACCACCCCATAACCAGAATCCACCACTCAGTCCTAACCCGAGACTACCAGATAGCCACCCCGTAACCGGAATCCACCACTCAGTCCTAACCCGAGACTACCGGATAACCACCCCATAACCAGAATCCACCACTCAGTCCTAACCTGAGACTACCAGATAACCACCCTATAACCAGAATCCACCACTCAGTCCTAACCTGAGACTACCGGATAACCACCCCATAACCAGAATCCACCACTCAGTCCTATCCTGAGACTACCGGATAACCACCCTATAACCAGAATCCACCACTCAGTCCTATCCTGAGACTACCGGATAACCACCCCGTAAACAGAATCCACCACTCAGTCCTATCCTGAGACTACCGGATAGCCACCCCATAACCAGAATCCACCACTCAGTCCTAACCTGAGACTACCGGATAACCACCCCATGACCAGAATCCACCACTCAGTCCTAACCTGAGACTACCGGATAACCACCCCATAACCAGAATCCGCCACTCAGTCCTAACCTGAGACTACCAGATAACCACCCCATAACCAGAATCCACCACTCAGTCCTATCCTGAGACTACCGGATAACCACCCTATAACCAGAATCCACCACTCAGTCCTAACCTGAGACTACCAGATAACCACCCCATAAACAGAATCCACCACTCAGTCCTTACCTGAGACTACCGGATAACCACCCCATAACCGGAATCCACCACTCAGTCCTAACCCGAGACTACCAGATAACCACCCCATAACCGGAATCCACCACTCAGTCCTATCCTGAGACTACCGGATAACCACCCCATAACCGGAATCCACCATTCAGTCCTATCCTGAGACTACCAGATAGCCACCCCATAACCAGAATCCACCACTCAGTCCTAACCTGAGACTACCGGATAACCACCCCATAACCAGAATCCACCACTCAGTCCTAACCTGAGACTACCAGATAGCCACCCCGTAACCGGAATCCACCACTCAGTCCTAACCTGAGACTACCAGATAACCACCCCATAACCAGAATCCACCACTCAGTCCTATCCTGAGACTACCGGATAACCACCCTATAACCAGAATCCACCACTCAGTCCTATCCTGAGACTACCGGATAACCACCCCATGACCAGAATCCACCACTCAGTCCTATCCTGAGACTACCGGATAACCACCCCATAACCAGAATCCACCACTCAGTCCTAACCTGAGACTACCAGATAACCACCCCATAAACAGAATCCAGCACTCAGTCCTAACCTGAGACTACCAGATAGCCACTCCATAACCGGAATCCACCACTCAGTCCTAACCTGAGACTACCGGATAACCACCCCATAACCAGAATCCACCACTCAGTCCTAACCTTAGACTACCAGATAACCACCCCATAACCGGAATCCACCACTCAGTCCTAACCTGAGACTACCGGATAACCACCCCATAACCAGAATCCACCACTCAGTCCTATCCTGAGACTACCAGATAACCACCCCATAACCAGAATCCACCACTGAGTCCTAACCTGAGACTACCAGATAACCACCCCATAACCAGAATCCACCACTCAGTCCTAACCTGAGACTACCGAATAACCACCCCATAACCGGAATCCACCACTCAGTCCTAACCTGAGACTACCAGATAGCCACCCCATAACCGGAATCCACCACTCAGTCCTAACCTGAGACTACCAGATAACCACCCCATAACCGGAATCCACCACTCAGTCCTAACCCGAGACTACCGGATAGCCACCCCATAACCAGAATCCACCACTCAGTCCTAACCTGAGACTACCGTATAACCACCCCATAACCAGAATCCACCACTCAGTCCTAACCTGAGACTACCAGATAACCACCCCATAACCAGAATCCACCACTCAGTCCTAACCTGAGACTACCAGATAACCACCCCATAACCAGAATCCACCACTCAGTCCTAACCTGAGACTACCAGATAACCACCCCATAACCGGAATCCACCACTCAGTCCTAACCTGAGACTACCGGATAGCCACCCCATAACCAGAATCCACCACTCAGTCCTAACCTGAGACTACCGGATAGCCACCCCATAACCAGAATCCACCACTCAGTCCTAACCTGAGACTACCGTATAACCACCCCATAACCAGAATCCACCACTCAGTCCTAACCTGAGACTACCAGATAACCACCCCATAACCAGAATCCACCACTCAGTCCTAACCTGAGACTACCAGATAACCACCCCATAACCGGAATCCACCACTCAGTCCTAACCTGAGACTACCAGATAACCACCCCATATACAGAATCCACCACTCAGTCCTAACCTGAGACTACTGGATAACCACCCCATAACCAGAATCCACCACTCAGTCCTAACCTAAGACTACCGGATAGCCAGCCCATATACAGAATCCACCACTCAGTCCTAACCTGAGACTACCAGATAACCACCCCATAACCAGAATCCACCACTCAGTCCTAACCTGAGACTACCGGATAACCACCCCATGACCAGAATCCACCACTCAGTCCTAACCTGAGACTACCGGATAGCCACCCCATAACCGGAATCCACCACTCAGTCCTAAAATGAGACTACCAGATAACCACCCCATAACCAGAATCCACTACTCAGTCCTAACCCGAGACTACCGGATAACCACCCCATAACCAGAAACCACCATTCAGTTCTAACCTGAGACTACTGTATACAGGGGCGGACTGACCATTCGGGTACTCGGGCATTGCCCGAGGGCCCCATGCCACTAAGGGGCCCCATCAGGGTTGCCAGCCTAAATAAAACCAGGGACAGTATGTAAAAATCTGTGTTTTTTTAAAAATCCCAATATTATAGCTGCCCCGCCTCTCCAGTACCTTTTCAGTGTGTTTATGTGTATACTGTGTGTATACTGTGTGGCCCCATGATCTATTGCCTTGGGGCCTCATTATCTCCTCCTCCCCATGAGTTTTAAGTCTGCCCCTGACTGGATAGCCACCCCATAACCAGAATCCACAACTCAGTCCTAGCCTGAGACTACTGGATAGCCACCCCATAACCAGAATCCACCACTCAGTCCTAGCCTGAGACTACCAGATAACCACCCCATAACCAGAATCCACCACTCAGTCCTAACCTGAGACTACCGGATAGCCACCCCATAACCAGAATCCACCACTCAGTCCTAGCCTGAGACTACTGGATAGCCACCCCATAAACAGAATCCACCACTCAGTCCTATCCTGAGACTACCGGATAGCCACCCCATAACCAGAATCCACCACTCAGTCCTAGCCTGAGACTACTGGATAGCCACCCCATAACCAGAATCCACCACTCAGTTCTAGCCTGAGACTACTGGATAGCCACCCCATAACCAGAATCCACCACTCAGTCCTAGCCTGAGACTACTGGATAGCCACCCCATAAACAGAAGTCCCCCATTCACTCCTGAAAAGCATGCGCTATGTGTTTTTGAAATTTGAGGCTACCCTTAAACTGCAGTTTGGTTTGGGTTTGATTACTCTAAATACTGACCTCAGCATCAGTCTGACTGGACTGAAGGGTGTTCAGCCAGTCACCCAGTCCAGCCCAGTGGGAGTGTCACTCTTGCTGTGCTTTCTGGGATGGGGTACTTAAGATGCGGATGTCACGTGGTTCCGGGGTTCCGGTCCAGAAGTATGTTCTGACTCCATGGTCCTGATCCTCCGGACCAGCCCCCAGGACGCCTATGGCCTGGGGTGCGGATCCACCCAACTTTACGTCTCGGGGCTGGCTAGCCCGAGGCAAGGAAACTAAAGGAAGGCTTCAGAGGTGGTCCGGTGCCGTCCCGGGTTGTAGAGAGGCCCAGCAACTGTGAAGTTATCCAGGGGAGGACTCTTCGGGAGAAGGCCACGCAAGGGTTGGCTTCTCAACAAGAGCCGGGAAAAGCTGAGGGACCCAAGTGAATCCAATCTCGTGCGGTACCGCCGGACCGGCTGCAAGATACCGGTACCACATGAGTGTCCTACAAGTTTTCAAGTTTCCTTTATATGTTCTATAACAAAATCTGTGGCAGAGACGTGTTCCTGACTCAAGCACCCTGCTGGCTGCTAGGCCTGGTGAGAGAAGGACTCTCCAACTAGGGTGAGGATCCAGCTGTGAATGGCTATTCTCTGGATTTATTCAAAGTAAGAGAGTTATTTCTTCATACTGACTTTGACACTAAGAGTTCCTGGACTTTTCACCGAAACCCTCTGATCAATACTGAGAGAGACTGTTTGTTAACTACTTTTTTGCAAATAAAAATCCCTTCAAGCGGATCAGTCATCAGTCTCTGTAGTTCTTGGGCCATCTACCTCGGGAAACCCCCTAGACGCATATGGGGTGAAGAAGGTAAAGGTAAGCCCAATAAATTCAGCCGCTCCTTCAGGGGTCAGTGCTATACGTGGGGGCTCGTAGTCCGGGATGTACCATTACCCCTCGAAAGAAAGAACTGTGCACGTGGTGAATACAGGACAGAGGGTTGTGTTTTTTGTTTTTTTTTGACTGCGCCATTTTGTGAAAAGTGATGGACATCCACTGTTGGCGCGTAAGCGGGGGAGGAGCCTGGAAAAAGCCTGCGAGTCTCTGTAGTTCTTGGGCCATCTACCTCGGAAAACCCTAGACGCATACGAGGTGAAGAAGGTAAGGGTAAGCCCAATAAATTCAGCCGCTCCTTCGGGGGTTAGTGCTACACTGAGACTACTGGAAAGCCACCCCATAAACAGAATCCACCATTCAGTCCTAACCTAAGACTACCGGAAAGCCACCCCGTAAACAGAACTCCCCCACTCAGTCCTAACCTGAGACTACTGGATAGCCACCCCATAAACAGAATCCACCACTCAGTCCTAACCTGAGACTACCGGATAACCACCCCATAACCAGAATCCACCACTCAGTCCTAACCCGAGACTACTGGATAGCCACCCCATAACCAGAATTCACCACTCAGTCCTAACCTGAGACTACCAGATAGCCACCCCATAAACCAGAATCCACCACTCAGTCCTATCCTGAGACTACCAGATAGCCACCCCATAACCAGAATCCACCACTCAGTCCTGACCTGAGACTACCAGATAACCACCCCATAACCAGAATCCACCACTCAGTCCTAACCTGAGACTACCAGATAACCACCCCATAAACAGAATCCAACACTCAGTCCTATCCTGAGACTACCAGATAGCCACCCCATAACCAGAATCCACCACTCAGTCCTGACCTGAGACTACCAGATAACCACCCCATAACCAGAATCCACCACTCAGTCCTAACCTGAGACTACCAGATAACCACCCCATAACCAGAATCCACCACTCAGTCCTAACCTGAGACTACCAGATAGCCACCCCATAACCAGAATCCAACACTCAGTCCTATCCTGAGACTACTGGAAAGCCACCCCATAAACAGAATCCACCATTCAGTCCTAACCTGAGACTACTGGATAGCCACCCCATAAACAGAATCCCCCACTCAGTCCTAACCTGAGACTACCGGATAGCCACCCCATAACCGGAATCCACCACTCAGTCCTAACCTGAGACTACCGGATAGCCACCCCATAACCAGAATCCACCACTCAGTCCTAACCTGAGACTACTGGATAGCCACCCCATAACCAGAATCCACTACTCAGTCCTAACCTGAGACTACTGGAAATCCCCCCCGTAAACATTACTCCCCCCTACTCAGTCCTAACCTGAGACTACTGGATAGCCACCCCATAAACATTACTCCCCTACTCATTCCTAACCTGAGACTACCGGATAGCCACCCCATAACCAGAATCCACCACTCAGTCCTAACCTGAGACTACCGGATAGCCACCCCATAACCAGAATCCACCACTCAGTCCTATCCTCAGACTACTGGATAGCCACCCCGTAAACAGAATCCACCACTTAGTCCTAACCTGAGACTACTGGATAGCCACCCCTGGATAGCCACCCCATAACCAGAATCCACCACTCAGTCCTATCCTGAGACTACCGGATAACCGCCCCATAACCAGAATCCACCACTCAGTCCTATCCTGAGACTACCAGATAACCACCCCATAACCAGAATCCAACACTCAGTCCTATCCTGAGACTACTGGAAAGCCACCCCATAACCAGAATCCACCATTCAGTCCTAACCTGAGACTACCGAATAACCACCCCATAACCAGAATCCACTACTCAGTCCTAACCTGAGACTACTGGAAATCCCCCCCGTAAACATTACTCCCCCCTACTCAGTCCTAACCTGAGACTACTGGATAGCCACCCCATAAACATTACTCCCCTACTCATTCCTAACCTGAGACTACCGGATAGCCACCCCATAACCAGAATCCACCACTCAGTCCTAACCTGAGACTACTGGAAATCCCCCCCGTAAACATTACTCCACCTACTCAGTCCTAACCTGAGACTACTGGAAAGCCACCCCATAACCAGAATCCACCACTCAGTCCTAACCTGAGACTACTGGATAGCCACCCCATAACCAGAATCCACCACTCAGTCCTAACCTGAGACTACCGGATAACCACCCCATAACCAGAATCCACCACTCAGTCCTAACCTGCTGATACTACTAGAAAGCCACCCCATAAACAGAAACTACCACTCAGTCCTACCCCTGAGAATACCAGATAACCACCCCATAAACAGAAACTGAGACAACCAGGCAGTTATGATGTGAGACTAACAGATAGGCACCCCATAATCAGGGACTATCACTCAGAAACTCCATTACTGGAGACAACCACTCAGAAACCCCATAACCAGAATTCACCACTCAGTCCTAACATGAAGACTACCGGATAGACCACCCAACCCCTTATTACTCAAGATAAATAGATGGTAACCCCATAACCAGAGATTATCCCTCAACCACCAAAAGACTACTGCTTAGCCACCCCATAACCAGAGACTACCGATAAGCCACCCCATAACCGATTACTACAATTCAGCCACCCCATACCCAGAGACTACTGCTAAGCTATTCCATTCCTAGAGACAACTTCTCAGCCACCCCAAAAATCAGGGACTACTGCTTAGCTATCCAATAATCTAAAAAGAGTTCTGAGGAAGCGGGCTTGTCTGATGAAACACGTCAGATTTTCAACCACCGCAATTTGGACATCATCACCTATGCTGGAGTTGTGAGTCGATATGCTCATGTTTGTGAATATGTTTTATGGCATTTTAAAAAATAACAATGGTGTTGGTGGTAAAGCACTAGGCGTTTGCACCCTCCTGCGTTTCTTTGCAGTGTTTGGAGTTTCCCCACTCGAGGAGAGCAGCGTTGTTTTAGGCATTTTATATGTACCGTTGGATGCGAGACAAAGTGAGTGTTGAGGCTTTGTTGCTTTCTGGTCCCATAACTGAAGACTATCGCTCAGCCGCTCCATAACTGGGGACAACAACTCAACCACCCATGGCAGCAGACAACCGTTCAGCCACTCCAAGACTACCACTCAGTCATAACCCGAGATCAACGGATGACAACCCTATAACGGGAGATTACTGCTCAACCACCCCATAACGGGAGATTACTGCTCAACCACCCCAAGACCAAAGACTACTGCTCAGCCAGCCCATAACCAGAGACTACCACTCAGTCATAACCCGAGATCAATGGATGGCAACCCCATAACGGGAGACTACTGCTCAACCACCCCAAGACCAAAGACTACTGATCACCACCCCATAACCAGAGACTACCACTCAGTCATAACCCCAGATCAATGGATGGCAACCCCATAACGGGAGACTACTGCTCAACCACCCCAAGACCAAAGACTACTGCTCAGCCAGCCCATAACCGGAGACTACTGCTCAGCAGCCCCATAACCAGAGACTACTGCTCAGCCACCCCATAGTCGGAGACTACTGCTCAGCCACCCCATAGTCGGAGACTACTGCTCAGCCACCCCATAGTCGGAGACTACTGCTCAGCCACCCCATAGTCGGAGACTACTGCTCAGCCACCCCATAGTCGGAGACTACTGCTCAGCCACCCCATAGTCGGAGACTACTGCTCAGCCACCCCATAACCGGAGACTACTGCTCAGCCCCCCCATAGTCGGAGACTACTGCTCAGCCACCCCATAACCGGAGACTACTGCTCAGCCACCCCATAGTCGGAGACTACTGCTCAGCCACCCCATAACCGGAGACTACTACTCAGCCACCCCATAGTCGGAGACTACTGCTCAGCCACCCCATAATCAGAGACTACTGCTCAGCCACCCCATAACCGGAGACTACTGCTCAGCCACCCCATAGTCGCAGACTACTGCTCAGCCACCCCATAACCGCAGACTACTGCTCAGCCACCCCATAGTCGCAGACTACTGCTCAGCCACCCCATAACCGGAGACAACTGCTCAGCCACCCCATAACCGGAGACTACTACTCAGCCACCCCATAGTCGGAGACTACTGCTCAGCCACCCCATAACCGGAGACTACTGCTCAGCCACCCCATAACCGGAGACTACTGCTCAGCCACCCCATAGTCGCAGACTACTGCTCAGCCACCCCATAGTCGCAGACTACTGCTCAGCCACCCCATAGTCGCAGACTACTGCTCAGCCACCCCATAACCGGAGACTACTGCTCAGCCACCCCATAGTCGGAGACTACTGCTCAGCCACCCCATAGTCGCAGACTACTGCTCAGCCACCCCATAGTCGCAGACTACTGCTCAGCCACCCCATAGTCGCAGACTACTGCTCAGCCACCCCATAGTCGCAGACTACTGCTCAGCCACCCCATAACCGGAGACTACTGCTCAGCCACCCCATAGTCGGAGACTACTGCTCAGCCACCCCATAATCAGAGACTACTGCTCAGCCACCCCATAGTCGCAGACTACTGCTCAGCCACCCCATAGTCGCAGACTACTGCTCAGCCACCCCATAGTCGCAGACTACTGCTCAGCCACCCCATAGTCGCAGACTACTGCTCAGCCACCCCATAGTCGCAGACTACTGCTCAGCCACCCCATAGTCGGAGACTACTGCTCAGCCACCCCATAGTCGCAGACTACTGCTCAGCCACCCCATAGTCGCAGACTACTGCTCAGCCACCCCATAGTCGCAGACTACTGCTCAGCCGCCCCATAACCGGAGACTACTGCTCAGCCGCCCCATAGTCGGAGACTACTGCTCAGCCGCCCCATAGTCGGAGACTACTGCTCAGCCACCCCATAGTCGGAGACTACTGCTCAGCCACCCCATAGTCGGAGACTACTGCTCAGCCACCCCATAACTGGACACTACTGCTCAGCCACCCCATAACTGGACACTACTGCTCAGCCACCCCATAACTGGACACTACTGCTAAGAAACCTCATAACCGGAGATGATCACTCAATCACCTCCGTAATTGGAATCTACCACTCAGCCACCACATAACCTGTCTACTGCTGAGTCTGGCCACAACTGGAGCATACCTCTCAGCCACCTACATAAGTAGAGACTACCGCTCAGCCACTCCAAAACTGCAGACTATGGCTCAGCCACCCCATAACTGGAGACTACCGGTTATCCACTCTATAACAACTGGGGACTACCATTATACGACCTCCTAACCAGAGACTGCTGCTCAGCCACCCCATAATCAGAGACTACTGCTCAGCCACCCCATAACCGGAGACTACTGCTCAGCCACCCCATAATCGGAGACTACTGCTCAGCCACCCCATAACCGGAGACTACTGCTCAGCCACCCCATAACCGGAGACTACTGCTCAGCCACCCCATAACCGGAGACTACTGCTCAGCCACCCCATAATCGGAGACTACTGCTCAGCCACCCCATAACCGGAGACTACTGCTCAGCCACCCCATAGTCGGAGACTACTGCTCAGCCACCCCATAGTCGGAGACTACTGCTCAGCCACCCCATAGTCGGAGACTACTGCTCAGCCACCCCATAGTCGGAGACTACTGCTCAGCCACCCCATAGTCGGAGACTACTGCTCAGCCACCCCATAGTCGGAGACTACTGCTCAGCCACCCCATAGTCGGAGACTACTGCTCAGCCACCCCATAGTCGGAGACTACTGCTCAGCCACCCCATAGTCGGAGACTACTGCTCAGCCACCCCATAGTCGGAGACTACTGCTCAGCCACCCCATAGTCGGAGACTACTGCTCAGCCACCCCATAGTCGGAGACTACTGCTCAGCCACCCCATAGTCGGAGACTACTGCTCAGCCACCCCATAGTCGGGTCAGTAAAGAAAGAGAATAAAGACCCCTATACACCAATAGACTAAAGAGTGAAAAAATATTGACAGATGCCAAAAATTCAATGTAAAATATGCTGTGACCCGGCTCTACTCAACAGGAGGCGTTCTATACCTCCACGAGGGGCATGTGGTGGAACTGGGGGTGGTGGAACTGGGGGGGGGGGGGGCAGTGACGCAGGACAGCTTCATAAATCTCACTATAACCCATATAGGAAGTACAGCCGCCCATATAACACAGGATACTCACTCAGGAAGTAAATGTAAAGAATGGCCGGCACCAACATCTTCGGGAAACGTCCACAGCGCAGTCCAATCCCTTTATACCTGTATAAAAGAAGAGTACACATCAATGTATAGTGGTGAGGTCTGCTCACATGGCCTGTCCTTCCTGTCCCATCTTCCAGGTCTCTGTGGTCCTCCCTCGGTCCTCTATAGGGTTCTATAGGTTGTGTGGTCCGTATTTGGCTGGTTTGATAACTTTGAATAGCAAATTTGCAGGCAGCTGGTAAGCAAATCTTGTGGCGGGTGTGATGGAAAGCGCACAGAGCGCCGTGTGTTCTCACATTTCCATAGAATACAGCCGGGCTATACATCCACATCACCTCCACCTCTCATGTCACAGGCTGTATACAGAATTTACATAGTCATGTAAACCTCGTGCAATGAGCGCAGTGACTCCACAGAAAGAGAACAATGACCCCACAGAACGAGCGCCGTGACCCCACAGAACGAGCGCCGTGACCCCACAGAACGAGCTTTGCGACCCCACAGAACGAGCTTTGCGACCCCACAGAATGAGCGCAGTAACCCCATAGAACGAGCGCAGTGACCCCACAGAATCCCTGTGACCCCATACAATGAGCGCAGCGACCCCACAGAATGAGCGCAGCGACCCCACAGAATGAGCGCAGCGACCCCACAGAATGAGCGCAGCGACCCCACAGAATGAGCGCCGTGACCCCACAGAATGAGCTTTGCGACCCCACAGAACGAGCTTTGCGACCCCACAGAATGAGCGCAGTAACCCCATAGAACGAGCGCAGTGACCCCACAGAAAGAGCGCAGTGACCCCACAGAATCCCTGTGACCCCATACAATGAGCGCAGCGACCCCACAGAATGAGCGCAGCGACCCCACAGAAAGAGCGCAGAGACCCCACAGAACGAGCGCAGTGACCCCACAGAACGAGCTTTGCGACCCCACAGAACGAGCTTTGCGACCCCACAGAATGAGCGCAGTAACCCCATAGAACGAGCGCAGTGACCCCACAGAATCCCTGTGACCCCATACAATGAGCGCAGCGACCCCACAGAATGAGCGCAGCGACCCCACAGAATGAGCGCAGCGACCCCACAGAATGAGCGCAGCGACCCCATAGAAAGAGCGCAGTGACCCCATAGAATCCCTGTGACCCCATACAATGAGCGCAGCGACCCCACAGAATGAGCGCAGCGACCCCATAGAAAGAGCGCAGTGACCCCATAGAAAGAGCGCAGCGACCCCATAGAAAGAGCGCAGCGACCCCATAGAAAGAGCGCAGCGACCCCATAGAAAGAGCGCAGCGACCCCATAGAAAGAGCGCAGCGACCCCATAGAAAGAGCGCAGCGACCCCACAGAATGAGCGCAGCGACCCCACAGAATGAGCGCAGCGACCCCACAGAATGAGCGCAGCGACCCCACAGAATGAGCGCAGCGACCCCACAGAATGAGCGCAGCGACCCCACAGAATGAGCGCAGCGACCCCACAGAATGAGCGCAGCGACCCCACAGAAAGAGCGCAGCGACCCCATAGAAAGAGCGCAGTGACCCCATAGAATGAGCGCAGCGACCCCATAGAAAGAGCGCAGCGACCCCATAGAAAGAGCGCAGCGACCCCATAGAAAGAGCGCAGCGACCCCATAGAAAGAGCGCAGCGACCCCATAGAAAGAGCGCAGCGACCCCACAGAATTAGCGCAGCGACCCCACAGAATGAGCGCAGCGACCCCACAGAATGAGCGCAGCGACCCCACAGAATGAGCGCCGTGACCCCACAGAATGAGCTTTGCGACCCCACAGAACGAGCTTTGCGACCCCACAGAATGAGCGCAGTAACCCCATAGAACGAGCGCAGTGACCCCACAGAAAGAGCGCAGTGACCCCACAGAATCCCTGTGACCCCATACAATGAGCGCAGCGACCCCACAGAATGAGCGCAGCGACCCCACAGAAAGAGCGCAGAGACCCCACAGAACGAGCGCAGTGACCCCACAGAACGAGCTTTGCGACCCCACAGAACGAGCTTTGCGACCCCACAGAATGAGCGCAGTAACCCCATAGAACGAGCGCAGTGACCCCACAGAATCCCTGTGACCCCATACAATGAGCGCAGCGACCCCACAGAATGAGCGCAGCGACCCCACAGAATGAGCGCAGCGACCCCACAGAATGAGCGCAGCGACCCCATAGAAAGAGCGCAGTGACCCCATAGAATCCCTGTGACCCCATACAATGAGCGCAGCGACCCCACAGAATGAGCGCAGCGACCCCATAGAAAGAGCGCAGTGACCCCATAGAAAGAGCGCAGCGACCCCATAGAAAGAGCGCAGCGACCCCATAGAAAGAGCGCAGCGACCCCATAGAAAGAGCGCAGCGACCCCATAGAAAGAGCGCAGCGACCCCATAGAAAGAGCGCAGCGACCCCACAGAATGAGCGCAGCGACCCCACAGAATGAGCGCAGCGACCCCACAGAATGAGCGCAGCGACCCCACAGAATGAGCGCAGCGACCCCACAGAATGAGCGCAGCGACCCCACAGAATGAGCGCAGCGACCCCACAGAATGAGCGCAGCGACCCCACAGAAAGAGCGCAGCGACCCCATAGAAAGAGCGCAGTGACCCCATAGAATGAGCGCAGCGACCCCATAGAAAGAGCGCAGCGACCCCATAGAAAGAGCGCAGCGACCCCATAGAAAGAGCGCAGCGACCCCATAGAAAGAGCGCAGCGACCCCATAGAAAGAGCGCAGCGACCCCACAGAATTAGCGCAGCGACCCCACAGAATGAGCGCAGCGACCCCACAGAATGAGCGCAGCGACCCCACAGAATGAGCGCAGCGACCCCACAGAATGAGCGCAGCGACCCCACAGAATGAGCGCAGCGACCCCACAGAAAGAGCGCAGCGACCCCACAGAAAGAGCGCAGCGACCCCACAGAAAGAGCGCAGCGACCCCATAGAAAGAGCGCAGTGACCCCATAGAATGATCCCTGTGACCCCATAGAATGAGCGCAGTGACCCCCACAGAACAAGCACAGCGACCCCGCCATCCCAGGATTCTCACAGCCAGTCGTTGTAGTGAAGGCCCAGCTAAGGGTTTACCAGCAGCCACACGTCTCTTGTAGGGAGGGGTTTGGACCAGGAATTTAGTATTATAATATGGGGGTGACAACCGTCACCACAGCCCCTCACCATACAAACCAACACAAGAGGGCTAGGAGGACCCGGCGCAGAAGAGCCTCCAATCTATACAAGTGATTGAAAAAGGGTAGTAACTGGAAGGAATGAGCCGATGGAGAGGGAGATGGTCCGCTGTTAGGTGGGATAGACATCCCTGAAGAGATGTTTTCAGGAAGATGGCAGGAGATGGCTAAACAGATTGGGGTAGGGAGTTCCAGAGGATGGGCGGGGCTCTGGACAGATAGTGGTAGGGAGTTCCAGATTCCTAAAACCAGCCTAGGGGGTACCAGCATTCCCTGGTCCAAGAGACCATCCTGTGGGGCACCAGCATTCCCTGGGTTCCTGAGAGCAGCCTGTGGGCTACCAGCGCTCCCTGGTACAAGAGACCACTCCACAGGTTCCAGAGACTAGCTTAGGGGGCTACCAGCTTTCTCTGGTCCAAGACACCATCCCTGGGTTCCTGAAACCTATCTGGGGGGCTACCAGCATCCCTGGGTCCAAGAGCCAATTCCCAAAGGTGGGCTACCAGCATTTCCTGGTCCAAGAGCTAATTCCCCAGGTTCCCAAGACCAGCCTGGGGGACTACCAGCATTTCCTGGTCCAAGAGACCATTCCCCGGGTTCCCAAGACCAGCCTGGGGGGACTACCAGCATTCCCTGGTCCAAGAAACCATTCCCCAGGTTCCTGAGACTAGCATGGGGGGGGGGGGGGGGCTACCAGCTGTCCCTGGTCCAAGAGACCATTCCCGAGACCATCCTGGGGGGTTACCAGCATTCCCTGGTCCAAGAGACCATTCTCTGGGTTTCCTGAGACCGGCCTATGGGGGCTTCCAGCAATTTCTGGTTTAAGAGACCATTACCTGAGTTCCTGAGACCAGCCCGGAGGGCTACTAGCTTTCCTCAGTCCAAGAGACCTTTCCCAGGATTCCAGGGACCAGCCCAGGGGGGGGGGGCTGCCAGCATTCACTGGTACAAGAGACCATTCCCCAGGTTCTTGAGACCATCTTGGGGAGGCTACCAGCTTTCCCTGGTCCAAGAGACCATTCCCTGGGTTCCCCGAGGCCAGTCTGGGGGGGCTACCAGCAATTCCTGGTCCAAGAGACCATTACCTGGGTTCCTGAGATCACCCTAATGGGGGGTACCAGCATTCCTTGGTCCAAATATACCATTACCTGGGTTCCAAAAACCAGCCAGGGAGGCTACAATTCCCCAGTCTGTGAGACCTCTACCAGTGGTTCCAGAGAGCAGCCTATGTGGACTACCAGCAATTCCTGGTTCAAGAGACCATAACCTGGAGTTCCTGAGACCAGCCCGGAGGGCTACTAGCTTTCCTCAGTCCAAGAGACCTTTCCCAGGATTCCTGGGACCAGCCCAGGGGGGGCTACCAGCATTCCCTGGTACAAGAAACCATTCCCTGGGTTCCCCGAGGCCAGTCTGGGGGGCTACCAGCAATTCCTGGTCCAAGAGACCATTACCTGGGTTCCTGAGACCAGCCAGGAGGTATATAGTGGCCTTTCCCTGATCTCCAAAAACCAGCTCAGAGTGCCGGCAGCATTTGCCACAGTCCCAGTAACCAGCCGAGGGGCTCCCAACTTCATCCCAATCTCAGAGACCAGTCAGGCAGCTACCATCATTTTCCAGATACCCCCCTCCCCCCAAAGACTGGATGAGGTTGGAGAACTTTATATTCTGTAGTTTAGATAAATTGTGGACTTAAACCGCGCACACGCACACACGCACAAACACACACACACACACCGAGCGCGCACGCACAGTCTTTAGAGACTTTCGGTTCTTTGAAGATCCTGTATACATAGAAAGGATCCGACACCCCCTCCCTCCCCCCCCCCCCCCATGTAATTTCCCAGCCGCACCATTCCAGATCTCCTTTTGTATACCGGAAACACGGCAGTTTCTATCGGCAACCTCCAGACATAGAACTCCACACCGGGAAAATTAACGGAAACATTTTTTTTTATTAAAAAACACATTTTATGGCAGTGATTGTTAAAAATGGGGGCACATGATTAGAATAAAGCGATAAGGAGTGGGGGGAGGGGGGGGTAGAAAACTTTATTGAGACGTATCGGCCTCTTTTCTGGGGCCTCATCCTCATTCAGAGTCCAGCTCATCCTTCACTAGAAGCTTCTTCCCTTTCTTGGGTTTGATCTCATCCCGACATTTGCGGCATTTCAGAGTTCTGAGGAGACAAAATGGCGTTTATTAGTCAGCGACCCACAACAGACATCGGTGTTAATCAACCCTCCCCAGGTCCCGGCAGTAACAGGTCCTGGCAGTCACCCCTGGAGCCCCAGGTCCTGGCAGTATCCCATGGAGCCCCAGGTCCCTGGGTCCCGGCAGCCACCCGTGGGGTGCGCCACCTCACCAGGTCCCGGCAGTCACCTGTGGGGTGCGCCACCTCACCAGGTCCCGGCAGTCACCTGTGGGGTGCGCCACCTCACCAGGTCCCGGCAGTCACCCATGGAGCCCCACCACCCCAGATCCTGGCAGTCACCCATGGAGCCCCACCTCACCAGGTCCCGGCAGTCACCCATGGAGCCCCACCTCACCAGGTCCCGGCAGTCACCCATGGAGCCCCAGCAGAAACCCCTGGAGCCCCAGCTCCCCGGAGTCACAGGTCCTGGCAGTCACCCCTGGACCCAGGAGTCACAGGTCCTGGCAGTCACCCCTGGACCCAGGAGTCACAGGTCCTGGCAGTATCCCGTGGAGCCCCATCTCCCTGGGTCCCCGGCAGCCACCTGTGGGGTGCGCCACCTCACCAGGTCCCGGCAGCCACCTGTGGGGTGCGCCACCACCCCAGATCCTGGCAGTCACCCATGGAGCCCCAACTCCCCAGGTCCCGCAGTCACCCCTGGAGCCCTCAGGACCCAGCAGTCACCCATGGAGCCCCAGCTCCCCGGAGTCACAGGTCCTGGCAGTCACCCCTGGACCCAGGAGTCACAGGTCCTGGCAAGTATCCCATGGAGCCCCACCTCCCTGGGTCCCGGGCAGCCACCTGTGGGGTGCGCCACCTCACCAGGTCACGGCAGTCACCCATGGAGCCCCACCTCCCCAGGTCCCGCAGTCACCCCTGGAGCCTCAAGACCCAGCAGTCACCCATGGAGCCCCAGCTCCCCAGGTCCCAGCAGAAACCCCTGGAGCCCAAGCTCCCAGGAGTCACAGGTCCTGGCAGTCACCGCTGGACCCAGGAGTCACAGGTCCTGGCAGTATCCCATGGAGCCCCACCTCCCTGGGTCCCGGCAGCCACCTGTGGGGTGCGCCACCTCACCAGGTCCCGGCAGCCACCTGTGGGGTGCGCCACCACCCCAGATCCTGGCAGTCACCCATGGAGCCCCAACTCCCCAGGTCCCGCAGTCACCCCTGGAGCCTCAGGACCCAGCAGTCACCCATGGAGCCCCAGCTCCCCAGGTCCCAGCAGAAACCCCTGGAGCCCAAGCTCCCAGGAGTCACAGGTCCTGGCAGTCACCGCTGGACCCAGGAGTCACAGGTCCTGGCAGTATCCCATGGAGCCCCACCTCCCTGGGTCCCGGCAGCCACCTGTGGGGTGCCCCACCTCCCCAGGTCCCCGGCAGTCGCCCCTGGAGCCCCACCTCCCCAGGTCTCCGGCAGTCGCCCCTGGAGCCCCACCTCCCCGGCAGTCGCCCCACCTCCCCAGGTCCCCGGCAGTGGAGCTCAGCAAGGCCCTCCTCTCTCTGCCATATTACAGAGCGGGGTAACTTACAATTTCTGGGGCTCCGCTTTGTTCTCCTGACCCTCCAGGGCGTCATTTATCTTCTTCAACATTTCGTAGCGTTCACGTCCTCGGATCTGGAGGAGGAAATTAGGCAGCGTCAAGAGGGAAAACAAAATGGGGAGGAGCCAGAGGGAAAGCGGGGTTACCTGGAGGGTGAAGACTTCCTCCTCGCTGACGAGCCGTTTTTTGGGAATTAGGGAATCTAACATCTGAGGGTTTGGAATAGCTGGAAGGACGAGAAACAAAAAGGTCGTTACAGCAAACCCCTCCCCCCTCATTACTTAAACCCCTCCCCTAGAGGATTAAAGCGAATTCCTGCACCGCCCCAATAACTCAAACCCCTCCCCTGGATATGGAAAGGATATTCCTGCACCGCCCCAATAACTCAAACCACGCCTCTTGCCTCCAATGCCAGAATTCCTGAACCACCCCCATTCTGATGAAGCGAAGGAGCGCCGCACTCAAATACTCAGCCAATCCTCACCGGCCCCTCCCTTGGTCCGCCCCCGCAGAGTCTCACCTCTTTTCCCGCTGCCCTTCAGCTCCTTCTTCTTGATGAAGTTCTCCTCCTCCGTTCGGCGGTCTCTGCCGGGGCAGGCGCAGACACGGACCTCGAAGCAGCGCCGGCCCAAGAGGACACCCCTGGAAGACATGGAGGGATCAGAGAGGGGGCAGACAGAGGATGATCCCTATCGTAGCTGAACCCCTAAATAAATAGGAATACTTAACATGGGGGGGTGGGGAGAAGAGATAGATAAAGGCAATCAAACCCCAACAGAGAGCCCAGCAAGAGGAGAACCAAAACCATTCCTGGGGAAACCGCTGCCCTTCCACTCCTTCCAGTGCTGGATTCCAAGGTCTGCAGTGATCTTCCCTTCACCAGAGAAGTGATAATCAGCACCGGAAGGAGCCAAAAAGCAGCTCTTTCTCCAGGAAAGTCAGCACTTCAGTCTGGTGGGACAGAGCCGGTCACATGCCTATCTCAACGGGCTTTACGATTGGCTCCCAAAACTCCATACTCACTCCTTGGACTCCAGGGTGATGATGGTCATGATGGGTCGGCGGTTCATTCCCCCCATACAGGAACTGTTACACATGTAGTTCAGGAGGATGGTTGTACACTGGGACCCCACCTGGAAAAGGAGAGCACATGAGGGGTCACTGAAGATTCCACACACCCCAATAACCCCCCCCCCCCCTCACATTCCCCTCTCCACCAATAGGGGCTCAAGAGAGATCACCAAGGATCTGGAAACACCCCCACCCCAACCGTTCCCCTCTCCACCACAATATGGCCCCCAGAATCCACAGCACAGGAGGCCCTAGAGCAGTGATGGCGAACCTCGGCACCCCAGACGTTTTGGAACTACATTTCCCCTGATGCTCAACTACACTGCAGAGTGCATGAGCATCATGGGAAATGTAGTTCCAAAACATCTGGGGTGCCAAGGTTCGCCATCACTGCCCTACAGGAAGCTCCAGCCCCAATACCTACCCCCACCATTCCCCTCCACCACAAAATGGCCCTGGGGGGGGGGCGTGGCTTGCGGCGGATGGAGTAGGCAGCATGAAGAGAGAGCTTCGCTGAGACTCCGTGCTATAATCCTGACTAAGGCATCCCGATATCCCGTTCTGCCACCACAGCACACCGGAACGCTCCCCGCAGGGTCCCCGATCCAGCGGTGCCCTCCTTGCCGTGATCCAATGCGCGGACATGTCCCGCAGAGGAGGTAAAGACCTCCTGCAGGCAGCAGAGCATGGCGGCAAGATGGTGCCCGGTCACAGCGGTCAGCTGAAGAAGCAGCCATGAGGATGTTCAGCGGGGCCATGGGGAAGGACACCCCCTCCAAGTTTCCATCCCCTCTCCTGGACTCCGCAGAGCACAACAACAATGACCATGAGGCTCCGGAGAACGGCTGGCCTGAGGACATCGCAGATGCATCTGCATGGGACCCAGTAAGTACACTAGGCCCAGTCAGTAATGGTGCAGTTACACCAGGCCAGGAGACACCTACCCCAGAGCCAACCCTCAGAGACATATTCACTGCAGTTACCCCCTGTACCATGTCCATTACCACATTGACCACAGAGATCAAAGGGGTGAAGCTGGAAGTAAATCTAGTCAGACAGGACATGGAGAAGCTGCGGGACCGCACGGCTTCCCTTGAAGACAGAGTAAGCAATGTGGAACCATTACAGAGGGTGATGCGCCATATGCAAATCGGCTATTACTGGTCACTCAGCCCGCTTAGAAGATATGGAGAACAGGTAAAGACGCAAAAACGTCGGAGCAGTGGGCATACCCAAGAGGGCAAAGGGGAAAGAACCCGGTGGCATTCATAGAGAACTGGCTGCTCGCTACCTTTGGCAAAGAGACCTTCTCCCCCCCCATGTTTACGGTGGAGAGGGCCCACAGAGTCCCACCCAGGCCGCCTAAACCCGGGGGGGGGGGAACCTCCTCTGCCGTTTTTGTTTAAAAATGCTGAACGACAAAGACCGTGATGCCGCCCTAACCCAGGCCAGAACCAAAGGCGATCTTATGAAAATTGATAATGCCCGCTTATCATTTTATCCGGATTTCTCTGCAGAATTGCAACGCCAGAGGGCCGAGTTCACTGAAATGAAAAAGTGCCTCCGAAAATATGACGTCGCATACGCCATGCTATACCCGGCCAATGCATCTCCCTGGTTGGATCGAGCAGAGCATACCCTTCAGAAAGCCGCTACCTCTAGGGATTGACTATCCTTTACCCAACATTTTCATTTGACTTCTCCTTTAGCCCCCCCCCCCTTTTTTTTTTGGCTGCTCCAGCTGTCATGCCCTCCCGGGTGCAGAAAGGAGGAAATATGTCCACCTTCCCATATTTTCTCCGGCAAGGCGGAAAGTTACGAAATACTTTTGCTTTTACTACACTCCACCAATGGACTCGGACTGCCAAGTCCCTTTGGATCAGCAGAACGGAGATACTGCCCCCCCCCCCCTCCCTTACAACAGTCCTGCGAGGACAAACCCAATGGAACTGTGCTCCTTACACTCCCTTACAATGATTCTTAATACATGGGTAAGATGCCAATGGCTATGCACTGTCACCCCTCTGTAGAATGCTGGAATTGTAACAGATATTACTGTTCATTGACTGTGTGCCTTTGTAAACACTCCGTGTGGTGCCTTAAAGCGGGAGTCCGCCGGGACTCCGCTTTTTTTTTTTTTTAAGCCAGCAGCTACAAATACTGCAGCTGCTGACTTTTAAAATAGTGACACTTACCTGTCCAGCGCGCCCGCGATGTCGGCACCCGAAGCCGATCTCTAGATCGTCTCTCGGGGTGCTGCCGCCGCCATCTTGGGTATGGGAATCAGGAAATGGAGCCTTTCGGCTTCATTTCCCGGTTCCCTACTGCGCATGCGCGAGTCGCGCTACGCAATAAGGACGGTCCCCACTGTCCCTGGGATCCGTGTGTTTCCCAGCAGGCAGCGGGGCACTTGTGGAAAGGGGCGGGCACTTGCGGAAAGGGGCGTAATCTACGCCCCTTTCCGCAGAGAGCTATCCCGGAAGTGGGAGCAGATACCTGTACTGTACAGGTATCTGCACCCCCCTCCCCCCTGAAAGGTGCCAATTGTGGCGCCGGAAGGGGGGGGAGGGTTCCAATGAGCGGAAGGTCCACTTTAGGGTGGAGCTCCGCTTTAAGTTCTCATCAATAAAAAACAAAAATATGGCCCCCAGAACCCACAGCACAGGAGGTCCCAGAGGATTCCCCTCCCCCACCCCCCAATACCTACCCACCCATTCCCCTCCACCACAATATGGCCCCCAGAATCCACAGCACAGGGAGGTCCCAGAGGATTTCTCACCCCCCAATACCTACCCAACCTTTCCCCTCCACCACAATATGGCCCCAGGACCCAAAAGGAGGTCCTAGAAGAATCTCCACCCTCAATAACTACCCCACTATTCCCCTCCACCACAATATGGCCCCCAGAACCCACAGCAAAGGAGGTCCCAGAGGATTACCCTCCCCCCACCCCCAATACCTACCTCACCATTCCCCTCCACCACAATATGGCCCCAGGACCCAAAAAGGAGGTCCTAGAAGAATCTCCACCCTCAATACCTACCCCACTATTCCCCTCCACCACAATATGGCCCCCAGAATCCACAGCACAGGAGGTCCCAGAGAATTTCCCACCCCCAATACCTACCCCCACCTTTCCCCTCCACCACAATATGGCCCCTAGAACCCACAGCACAAGAGGTCTCAGGGGATTCCACACATCTCTCCTCCCCCCATACCTATCCCACCATACAATATGATCCCTGGTACCCACAGCACAGGAGGTCCCAGACAAATCCATACTTCTCCTCCTCCTCCTCCCTCCACCCCCAATACCTACCCCACCATTCCCCCTCCACCATACAATATGGCCCCTGGAAACCCACAGCACAGGAGATCCCACCATACAATATGGACCCTGGAACCCACAGCACAGGAGATCCCACCATACAATATGGCCCCTGGAACCCACAGCACAGGAGATCCCACCATACAATATGGCCCCTGGAACCCACAGCACAGGAGATCCCACCATACAATATGGACCCTGGAACCCACAGCACAGGAGATCCCACCATACAATATGGCCCCTGGAACCCACAGCACAGGAGATCCCAGACTCCTCCTCCTACTCCGACTCCGAACCCACAGCACAGGAGGTCCCAAGGGATTCCCCTCCACCCCCATACCTACCCCATCATTCCCCTCCACCACAATATGGCCCCTGGAACCCACAGCACAGGAGATCCCACACATCTCCCCCTCCCCCAATACAACATGGCCCCTGGAACCCACAGCACAGGAGGTCTCAGACAAATCCATACTTCTCCTCCCTCTCCCCCCACCCCCCAATACCTACCCCACCTTTCCCTTCCACCACAATATGGCCCCAGCTCACCTGTGGCTCCTCATAGGGCAAGCACACGCTGTGTCGCCCATTAACATCCTCTGCATACTGTGCCATGGAATTCCCTTCGATGCGGATCAGGTGACTTCGAGGGGCGTAGTCTAAAAAAAAAAACAAAGAGAACGGCTTGATTAAGAGGAAGTCATGTGATCTGAACAACGAGGTCGTGTGCGCCCTGACTGGGTCACTTCCTGTCCTCAGGACACCAGAGGTCTTCCTGTGAACTACAAACAACCAATCAGCTCCTTGCATCTACTTCCTAGCCTGAACAGAGCTTGATGCTGATTGGTGGCACATTTTCCCAGGCCGCAGGATGAAAATTAAACAGGATTTTGGTACTTACCGTAAAAACCCAAATTCTTGGAGCTCAGTGAGGAACACAGGAGGTCAGATACAGGTCGGGTTATACTGCTGACCACAGGAGGACCGGAAAACAAACAAACATTGTGTTTGAGTCCATTATAAGCCTATCCTATTCCCAGCATGCCTCACTTCTGTGGCCAAGACATTTCGGTCTATTGAAGGACACAAATTCAAAAGCTGTGAAGAGGTCAAAATCAGAGCCCCAGAAGGGGAGGGGCAACTAAACACGGACACAAACATCAGAACTTGGGGAGAGCCACCTGAAGGACCTCACACCTGAAGCCGGCATCAGAGAAGGCCGGAACATCCACTTGTTAAAACCTGGACACCCGTGTGACCGGAACGCCAGATGGAAGCCTTGCAGATCTTGAAAACAGCTCGATGCTGAAAAGCCCAAGAGGCTCGTACTGATCTGCTGGAGCGTGCCAAGGCAGGAGAGGATGGAGCCCACACATTAGGACCAGAAGCTTTAAATGGTGGAAGAAGACGCTCCAGTCTAATGGAAGACCCATCAGATATGAGGAAGACGCTCCAGTCTAATGGAAGACCCATCAGATATGAGGAAGACGCTCCAGTCTAATGGAAGGCGCTCCAGTCTAATGGAAGGCGCTCCAGTCTAATGGAAGGCGCTCCAGTCTAATGGAAGGCGCTCCAGTCTAATGGAAGGCGCTCCAGTCTAATGGAAGGCGCTCCAGTCTAATGGAAGGCGCTCCAGTCTAATGGAAGGCGTTTACAGCCAAACCTGCATTCAAAAGGCCATGGAGGGGAATGGAGGACCTCCCCCGAGGAGTTGGACAGGAGGGACTGAAAAACTATGTTCTGGCCGAGGTGAAAACGATAAAACCACTTAAAGGGTGGAAAGCCGTTCTTTTGCCTCAACACCATCTTGTCCCTCGAGTAAGACCAGAATAGGTTCTTTACGGGAGAGAGCCATCAGCTCAGATACATCACAGCAACGAAGAACCCAAACCTGAGTGGAAGGGGGATACCTCCAAGGAGGTTCAAAAGGTGTTTTTGTTGTGTTGACATTACCAAAATAAGATCCCACAAAGTCAGGCAAGAGCAAAACGAGGGGGGGGGGGGGGGGGGGGAGGGAAGAGCCTCAACAGTTAGGCAGCACTCTCTCTAGAACAGCAGTTTTTCCAAACTGTGGCCCTTCGCTCTTGTCGGGCTGCTGGGGCCCAAATTCTCCCACTGATGGGGCAATCAATGGGGCACAAATCCCCCCCCCCCACTGACACCAAAGATTGGAAATAATTCTGCCATCGACACCAACAAAAAGGGGGACAATTTCTCCCACTGCAAATCAAAGATGGGGCATGGTGTACTTACACTGGATGCCAGGACATTTTCTACCCTCACCGGCCCTACTCTAGCTCCCCTAAAGTCTGAAGGACAGCACAATGGCTCTTTATTACGAAAGTTTGGAGACCCCAGCTCCAGAATAAGACCACCAGTGCATAGACTGGATCCTGAACGATATCAAAAAGGCCAAATTCCTGGTCCGCGCCCATATGCAAAAATGCCAGGTTTTGCACAACAAAGAATCTGAGATGAAAGTTTCTTGCCTGGCACCAAGCAAAGTGCGGCCTCCATGTGTAAAGGTAGACCGCTTTGAGATCCACCTTTTTAACCAAGTTCTCAAACAAGTATAATGCTGATAAGACGCTTGGGGAGGGACAAACCATTTGTCAGGGTTCCTCTAGTCTCAAAAGGAAGGCTGAAAAGTCTTGGTTGTTTTGGTAGGCTTAAGAAAGCCTAGACATCCCGGGCAGAAGCTCAAGGCCAAGCCCCGGGGTAGAAGCTCAAGGCCAAGCCCCGGGGTAGAAGCTCAAGGCCAAGCCCCGGGGTAGAAGCTCAAGGCCAAGCCCCGGGGTAGAAGCTCAAGGCCAAGCCCCGGGGTAGAAGCTCAAGGCCAAGCCCCGGGGTAGAAGCTCAAGGCCAAGCCACAAGTTTCAAAGTGGTGCATAGCACATCGATGGCTGAAACGCTAAACAGTCTCCTTTCATTTTGAGGTGCTGGCAGAAGACGGACTCCTTTAGTGTAGGTTTGTCTGTAAACAACTTGGGATACTAAACATCAGACAGGGTCTCTGTGGTGAGAAGGTCTCAAGGCCAAGCCACGGGGTAGAAGGTCTCAAGGCCAAGCCACGGGGTAGAAGGTCTCAAGGCCAAGCCACGGGGTAGAAGGTCTCAAGGCCAAGCCACGGGGTAGAAGGTCTCAAGGCCAAGCCACGGGGTAGAAGGTCTCAAGGCCAAGCCACGGGGTAGAAGGTCTCAAGGCCAAGCCACGGGGTAGAAGGTCTCAAGGCCAAGCCACGGGGTAGAAGGTCTCAAGGCCAAGCCACGGGGTAGAAGGTCTCTCAAGGCCAAGCCACGGGGTAGAAGGTCTCAAGGCCAAGCCACGGGGTAGAAGGTCTCAAGGCCAAGCCACGGGGTAGAAGGTCTCAAGGCCAAGCCACGGGGTAGAAGGTCTCAAGGCCAAGCCACGGGGTAGAAGGTCTCAAGGCCAAGCCACGGGGTAGAAGGTCTCAAGGCCAAGCCACGGGGTAGAAGGTCTCAAGGCCAAGCCACGGGGTAGAAGGTCTCAAGGCCAAACCACAAGTTTCAAAGTGGTGCATAGCACAATCGATGGCTGAAAAGATAAACAGTCTCCCTTCATTTTGGGGTGCTGGCAGAAGACGGACTCCTTCAGTGTAGGTTTGTCTATAAACAACTTGGGAGACTAAACATCAGACAGGGTCTCTGTGGTGAGAAGGTTGGAGGTTGCAGGGGGGGAAGACATAGAAATACGCTTTTGGCCTCACCGGACAGCAACCACAAAATGTGCCATTTAGACCATGAAATTCTGCATACATCAAATATTGATAACCTACCCACCTATAACTGTCCCCATGCGGCAATTGTAGAATACCCAAAACCTTCAGTTGCCCCATAGTTTACATGTAGCCCACCCCCACCCCCCCTGAGAATTTCCCCATGGCAAAATTGTGGAATACACAAAACACTTCCAATTTCAACCTACGGTAGATGTAGCATGACCCCCCCCCCCCCGAACCGCTATCCACATAGAATATAACGGAAGGTAGGAGGAGACCTCCTCACCAATGACTGCTCCACTCCACCATAAGAAACATTGCAGAAGAAACCCCGCCCCTTCTGGGGTCACTTACCATCACCTGGCTCCACAGATCTCTCATGATGAGGGCACCGCTTCACCACCTCTGCCATGTGCTCCGATTTCTTGTACACCGCCACAGCACGGAGCACGGAACCGCTGGGAGGGGGGGCCTGAACGTGGATCAGAACCGGGCAGGTCTTCGCTGATTGGCAGAACAGCTTGTTCAGGTCTGGGGAGTACTGCAAACAGGATGGGGGAGGGGGTGAGCCAACGGGGCCCCAAACCAAACTCTGGGTGTATTAAACCCCCCCCCCACCCCCCCACATTAGACGTGTCCAATCATCCAACTCCCCCCGCCAAAAGGGCACGTCCACCCAACTCCCCCGCAAATACAGAACATATCCATCACAATTCCTATCCCACTGGAGCGCAAACCCCCCCCCCCCCCCAAATTCCCTCCGGGGACCCAGCTACCCCTCCTCTCCCATTACCACGGGGACCCAGCTACCCCTCCTCTCCCATTACCACGGGGGACCCAGCTACCCCTCCTCTCCCATCACTCCGGGGACCCAGCTACCCCTCCTCTCCCATCACTCCGGGGACCCAGCTACCCCTCCTCTCTCCCATCACCCCGGGGACCCAGCTACCCCTCCTCTCTCCCATCACCCCGGGGACCCAGCTACCCCTCCTCTCTCCCATCACCCCGGGGACCCAGCTACCCCTCCTCTCTCCCATCACCCCGGGGACCCAGCTACCCCTCCTCTCTCCCATCACCCCGGGGACCCAGCTACCCCTCTCTACCATCACTCCGGGGACCCAGCTACCCCTCTCTACCATCACTCCGGGGACCCAGCTACCCCTCCTCTCCCATCACTCCGGGGACCCAGCTACCCCTCCTCTCTCCCATCACTCCGGGGACCCAGCTACCCCTCCTCTCCCATTACCCCGGGGACCCAGCTACCCCTCCTCTCCCATCACTCCGGGGACCCAGCTACCCCTCACAACAAGGACCCACCTACCCCTCATCTCCCATCACACAGGAAGGAGACCACCTCTCCAACACAGGGCCCCCCCCCTTTCCCCACACACACCTGATCACACAGGGGCCCACTCACAGCTTCCATCCAGCCTCTGACGACATCATGTCACAGGACGGCTGCAGATCATCTCTTCTCCGTAGCGTCGATTCCTAGGGAGGTCCTGCAGAACATCACTGCTGACTGCCTGAATCTCGGGCTCCATTGCTGGACAGTGCTGCAACTCCACATCTCTCCACTCTGTTCTATGGTGAGTGAGGAGGAGGAGGAGCTGCACACACACGAGGATCCCAACTAGTCTGGACATGTTCAGGACAGGGGCCGGACCTGTGTCTTATCCTCAGCACACAGGGGCCCATCCCTCACACCCAGCATGGGGCCCATCTCATCCCTTAAACCCAGCACATGGGGCCCGTCCCATCCCTCACACCCAGCAGGGGGCCCATCCCCCACACACGTACCGTACAGGTGACAGACTTGGCGGTCCCGTTCTGCTCGAACTCCAGCTCCAGGTGGTGGTTCCCGGGGTAATCCTCGGTGGAGGGGACGGCGGTGGTTGGTGGAGGAGTGAAGGTGCTGGTGATCCCGCCCTCCTGCAAAGTGGTCATGGTGGGGGGAAGGGGGGTAAATCAAGTCCTGATAACGGAGAGGAACGAGAAGAAGAAAAGTGACGAGCGATGACAATAAGAACGATGGAAACCCAACAATAGAAATTCTGCGAGAAATTAGTGACATTCCCTCCCCCACCCCGAGACCCACCCAGGAAACCCCATACATGGCAGGAGACACCTGAGAACATGGCGGGGGTTCGGGTGGAGGGGGGACGACACACAGCGGGGTCACTTACTGGAAATCCCTCTTCTGGACAATTAACCGTCTGTATGGCCGGCAACCTGAAGAATAAAGAGAACATCAAAAATCAAACACTTCACTACAATGCTCCACCCTTTGTAGGGTGACAAGCCTGCTCCTCCTCCTGCTGGGTGATAGAAGGGAGCTAGGAGTCTGACCTCCTTCTCTTCTGGGGTGACAGTGGTGTCCTGGGGGGTCTCAGCAGTGGGGCGTCATTGGGTACATCGGGGGGTCGGCAGTGGGGGCGTCATTGGGTACATCGGAGGGTCGGCAGTGGGGGCGTCATTGGGTACATCGGAGGGTCGGCAGTGGGGCGTCATTGGGTACATCGGAGGGTCGGCAGTGGGGGCGTCATTGGGAACATCGGAGGGTCGGCAGTGGGGGCGTCATTGGGAACATCGGAGGGTCGGCAGTGGGGGCGTCATTGGGAACATCGGAGGGTCGGCAGTGGGGGCGTCATTGGGAACATCGGAGGGTCGGCAGTGGGGGCGTCATTGGGTACATCGGAGGGTCGGCAGTGGGGGCGTCATTGGGTACATCGGAGGGTCGGCAGTGGGGGCGTCATTGGGTACATCGGAGGGTCGGCAGTGGGGGCGTCATTGGGAACATCGGAGGGTCGGCAGTGGGGGCGTCATTGGGAACATCGGAGGGTCGGCAGTGGGGGCGTCATTGGGAACATCGGAGGGTCGGCAGTGGGGGCGTCATTGGGTACATCGGAGGGTCGGCAGTGGGGGCGTCATTGGGTACATCGGAGGGTCGGCAGTGGGGGCGTCATTGGGTACATCGGAGGGTCGGCAGTGGGGGCGTCATTGGGTACATCGGAGGGTCGGCAGTGGGGGCGTCATTGGGTACATCGGAGGGTCGGCAGTGGGGGCGTCATTGGGTACATCGGAGGGTCGGCAGTGGGGGCGTCATTGGGTACATCGGAGGGTCGGCAGTGGGGGCGTCATTGGGTACATCGGGGGGTCGGCAGTGGGGGCGTCATTGGGTACATCGGAGGGTCGGCAGTGGGGGCGCCATTGGGTACATCGGAGGGTCGGCAGTGGGGGCGTCATTGGGAACATCGGAGGGTCGGCAGTGGGGGCGTCATTGGGAACATCGGAGGGTCGGCAGTGGGGGCGTCATTGGGAACATCGGAGGGTCGGCAGTGGGGGCGTCATTGGGTACATCGGAGGGTCGGCAGTGGGGGCGTCATTGGGTACATCGGAGGGTCGGCAGTGGGGGCGTCATTGGGTACATCGGGGGGTCGGCAGTGGGGGCGTCATTGGGAACATCGGAGGGTCGGCAGTGGGGGCGTCATTGGGAACATCGGAGGGTCGGCAGTGGGGGCGTCATTGGGAACATGGGAGGGTCAGCAGTGGGGCGTCATTGGGAGCATCGGAGGGTCGGCAGTGGGGCGTCATTGGGAACATCGGAGGGTCAGCAGTGGGGGCGTCATTGGGAACATCGGAGGGTCGGCAGTGGGGGCGTCATTGGGAACATCGGAGGGTCGGCAGTGGGGGCGTCATTGGGAACATCGGAGGGTCAGCAGTGGGGGCGTCATTGGGAACATCGGAGGGTCAGCAGTGGGGGCGTCATTGGGTACATCGGAGGGTCGGCAGTGGGGGCGTCATTGGGAACATCGGAGGGTCAGCAGTGGGGGCGTCATTGGGAACATCGGAGGGTCAGCAGTGGGGGCGTCATTGGGAACATCGGAGGGTCAGCAGTGGGGGCGTCATTGGGTACATGGGAGGGTCAGCAGTGGGGGCGTCATTGGGAACATCGGAGGGTCAGCAGTGGGGGCGTCATTGGGTACATGGGAGGGTCAGCAGTGGGGGCGTCATTGGGAACATGGGAGGGTCATCAGTGGGGCGTCATTGGGGACATCGGAGGGTCATTGGGAACATCGGAGGGTCAGCAGTGGGGGCGTCATTGGGAACATGGGAGGGTCATCAGTGGGGCGTCATTGGGGACATCGGAGGGTCATTGGGTACATGGGAGGGTCAGCAGTGGGGCGTCATTGGGGACATCGGAGGGGTCAGCAGTGGGAACATGGGAGGGTCAGCAGTGGGGCGTCATTGGGAACATGGGAGGGGTCAGCAGTGGGAACATGGGAGGGTCAGCAGTGGGGCGTCATTGGGAACATGGGAGGGGTCAGCAGTGGGAACATGGGAGGGTCAGCAGTGGGGCGTCAGTGGGAACATGGGAGGGTCAGCAGTGGGGCGTCATTGGGAACATGGGAGGGTCATCAGTGGGGCGTCATTGGGGACATCGGAGGGTCAGCAGTGGGAACATGGGAGGGTCAGCAGTGGGGCGTCATTGGGAACATGGGAGGGGTCAGCAGTGGGAACATGGGAGGGTCAGCAGTGGGGCGTCATTGGGAACATGGGAGGGGTCAGCAGTGGGAACATGGGAGGGTCAGCAGTGGGGCGTCAGTGGGAACATGGGAGGGGTCAGCAGTGGGAACATGGGAGGGGTCAACAGTGGGAACATGGGAGGGGTCAACAGTGGGAACATGGGAGGGGTCAACAGTGGGAACATGGGAGGGGTCAACAGTGGGAACATGGGAGGGGTCAACAGTGGGAACATGGGAGGGGTCAACAGTGGGAACATGGGAGGGGTCAACAGTGGGAACATGGGAGGGGTCAACAGTGGGAACATGGGAGGGGTCAACAGTGGGAACATGGGAGGGGTCAACAGTGGGAACATGGGAGGGGTCAACAGTGGGAACATGGGAGGGGTCAACAGTGGGAACATGGGAGGGGTCAGCAGTGGGAACATGGGAGGGGTCAGCAGTGGGGCGTCATTGGGGACATCGGAGGGGTCAGCAGTGGGAACATGGGAGGGTCAGCAGTGGGGCGTTATTGGGAACATGGGAGGGGTCAGCAGTGGGAACATGGGAGGGGTCAGCAGTGGGAACATGGGAGGGTCAGCAGTGGGGCATTATTGGGAACATGGGAGGGTCAGCAGTGGGAACATGGGAGGGGTCAGCAGTGGGAACATGGGAGGGTCAGCAGTGGGAACATGGGAGGGTCAGCAGTGGGGCATTATTGGGAACATGGGAGGGGTCAGCAGTGGGAACATGGGAGGGTCAGCAGTGGGGCATTATTGGGAACATGGGAGGGTCAGCAGTGGGGCGTCATTGGGAACATGGGAGGGGTCAGCAGTGGGGCGTCATTGGGAACATCGGAGTCTCATTGGCTACATCGGAGTGTGAACAGTTGGGCGTCATTGGGTATATCAGGGTGCCAGCAGAGGGGCGTCATTGGGTACATTGGGGTGCCAGAAGTGGGGCGTCATTGGGTACATTGGGGTGCCAGAAGTGGGGCGTCATTGGGTACATTGGGGTGCCAGCAGTGGGGCGTCATTGGGTACATTGGGGTGCCAGCAGTGGGGCGTCATTGGGGTGTCAGCAGTGGGTGGAGAGTGAACAAGTCTTGTTTGAGTGCTGGTGATTGGTGGGTGCCATTTTTAGGTTTTTTTTTGCTTTTCCTTGTAGCTTATTAACACCCTTTTCTGACACTCTGTAAACAGTTTTTTCCTTTGCTTCCTTCTCCCGACTAATTAAGGGGAGGGGTTAATTGGTCACATGTGCGTGAGGACTATATAACCTTGCATAGCACTCATTGTGAGCTGATCATCTCGGAGTCTGCTGGAACTGTCCTAATGGAACTGGACTAAGTGGAGAGTACCCGGGTACTGAGTAGCTGCCGGGGGAAGAACTCCTCCAGTGAGAGTGGGGGGGGGGGAAGGGAAAGGAAGGACAGATCCTGGTGGTAGGGGACTCAATTCTTAGGAGGACAGAGAGGACAATCTGTAACAAATGGACAGGTTACTGGTAGGGGGTGGGGAAGAGCCGGCTGTCATGGTGCACCAATGACAAAGTCAGAGGCAGATGGAGGGTCCTAAAGAACGATTTTAGGGACTTGGGAGCTAAATTGAAGAGAAGGACCTCCGGGGGGGTATTCTCAGGAATACTACCAGTATTGGGCGGAGGGAACCGCGCATTCATCTAAGGCTCGCCAGTTCCTAAATGTCTTGCAGGACAATTTTATGAGTCAGATGGTAGACGCACCAACTAGAAATAAAGGGTCACCGGATCTACTGATTACCAACAATGCAGACCTTATATTAGGACCAGATAAAGGAAGGCCCGTAGACGTGGTGTATCTGGATAAAGGAAGGCCCGTAGACGTGGTGTATCTAGATAAAGGAAGGCCCGTAGACGTGGTGTATCTAGATAAAGGAAGGCCCGTAGACGTGGTGTATCTAGATAAGGGAAGGCCCGTAGACGTGGTGTATCTAGATAAGGGAAGGCCCGTAGACGTGGTGTATCTAGATAAAGGAAGGCCCGTAGACGTGGTGTATCTAGATAAAGGAAGGTCCGTAGACGTGGTGTATCTAGATAAAGGAAGGCCCGTAGACGTGGTGTATCTAGATAAAGGAAGGCCCGTAGACGTGGTGTATCTAGATAAAGGAAGGTCCGTAGATGTGGTGTATCTGGATAAAGGAAGGTCCGTAGACGTGGTGTATCTAGATAAAGGAAGGCCCGTAGACGTGGTGTATCTAGATAAAGGAAGGTCCGTAGACGTGGTGTATCTGGATAAAGGAAGGTCCGTAGATGTGGTGTATCTAGATAAAGGAAGGTCCGTAGATGTGGTGTATCTGGATAAAGGAAGGTCCGTAGACGTGGTGTATCTAGATAAAGGAAGGCCCGTAGACGTGGTGTATCTAGATAAAGGAAGGCCTGTAGATGTGGTGTATCCGGATAAAATAAGGTGGGTTGGCATGGACCATAGGGGTGAGGACATGGAATGAAAACTGGCTACAAGGGGGAGTTGAAAGGGTGGTGATAAATGGGGAGTACTCGGAATGGTCGGGGGAGGGTAGTGGGGTCCCCCAGGGTTCTGTGCTGGGACCAATCCTGTTTAAATTTGCACATAGATGACCTGGAGGATGGGAATGGGGGAAACAGTCCAATCTCTGTATTTGTAACTATGCCATATCAGTGGGGTATTTTGGGGTATATCGGGGTGAAACTTACAGACTCCAGAGGTCCTCGAAGGTCTCCTGGCTGAGGGGCGGCTCCATTCCATTGTCACTGGGAGGATCCATCACATGAGATCTGTGGGGGGGGGAGGGGAGAACATCATACACAGTGCAAGAGAGGATACAAGATATTCCATACAGAGTGTGAGAAACGGGGAAGAGGAAGAGGTTAAAAAAAAAAAAAAAAAAAAAAATCTAGCTTGGCTCCGCCTCCATATGAAGAATACAAAACTCTCCATCTCATACAATCCTCACAGGGTTCTCATCAAAGTGCTGCTGGTTTTATCTGCAATTTTAAACCCCCCCCCCCCCCCCCACTACCGGCATAAGAAAGGGTTAAATGCACCAGAAAAGCGACACTTCAGGAGCGGTGCCCACTGATTCCAATGGGGAGGGGCGGAGCCTAAACTGACCCAAAGATGATGCTTGCAGGACTGTTCCAAAAATACCGCCAGAGCACCGGCCCCTCCCTCCCCTTCTGTCCCTTCAACCACACGCCCCCCTCCTGGGTCACAGTCTCTCTACACCAGGTGATCCCCTCAGTGCTCTGATACAACCCGCCCCCTCCTGGGTCACAGTCTCTCTACACCAGGTGATCCCCTCAGTGCTCTGATACAACCCGCCCCTCCTGGGTCACAGTCTCTCTACACCAGGTGATCCCCTCAGTGCTCTGACACAACACGCCCCCTCCTGGGTCACAGTCTCTCTACACCGGGTGATCCCCTCAGTGCTCTGACACAACACGCCCCCTCCTGGGTCACAGTCTCTCTACACCAGGTGATCCCCTCAGTGCTCGGACACAACACGCCCCCTCCTGGGTCACAGTCTCTCTACACCGGGTGATCCCCTCAGTGCTCTGACACAACACGCCCCCTCCTGGGTCACAGTCTCTCTACACCAGGTGATCCCCTCAGTGCTCGGACACAACACGCCCCCTCCTGGGTCACAGTCTCTACACCGGGTGATCCCCTCAGTGCTCTGACACAACCCGCCCCCTCCTGGGTCACAGTCTCTACACCGGGTGATCCCCTCAGTGCTCTGACACAACCCGCCCCCTCCTGGGTCACAGTCTCTCTACACCAGGTGATCCCCTCAGTGCTCTGACAGTCCCGCTCCCTGCACAGGAGGCTCTGGCTGCTCGGCTCCCGTGCACTATGACATCATCCTGCCATCATCAGGCCGCCCCTCAAACACTTGGATGTGGTCAGGCAGCTCCAGACCGGCGTTTCGTCACATATGACAAGAAATCACATTTGGCTACCCGCTGGACTGCGCATGCGCGATGTCGCCATATGCGTTCCACCGCTGCGTTTAGGTACAAGCCCCACCGTCCAAGTGGACACAGAGTTGGATTATAATCACGCCCCGAGTGCGGCGAGCGAAGCGAGGGGTCCCGTGTTGGAACGTATATGGGGGGCGTTGCGCATGCGCAGTCCAGCGGGGAGCAAATGTGACGTGACACGGGGACCGTGCGCAGAGTCCTGACAGTCACAGCTATACTTTGAATTGGCAGCCTTTTCCAGTCTCTGACAGGAGAAAAGTGACTCGTTTTCCTGGCTGCAGGTAAAATAGTGACAGTTGACGATGAGCGGTCATGTTGTAGATTGCTGTGTATAAGTAAGGATCGGATCCCGTCCCCCCCCGTCCCCCCGCAGTGGTCTCTCCCGCCGTGTGATCCTGAATGGGCCGGTCTGTACCATCGGGTGATTGGGGGGGGGGGGGGTAGCGGGATAATAAAGAAGACTGCGGAAAGGACGTCATCACCATGAAAACGTGCGCGCCGGGGGCGGAAGCTCCACGCTGGAACTGAGAGCAGGAAGCCGAGAGCCGAACCCGGAAGTGAACCGGAAGTACGTCACCGCATATCGGGATAAACACGAACGGGGCTGAGCGGCGTGAGAACCGAATTTCAGCGCGACCCGCCCCGCCCCCAACACCGAGCCGCTCCCCCTCTATACATGACATAGAAAAATCCCCTCCCCCAACACCGCCTTGAGAGAGGGGGCGGGGTTGTTATGGTCATAAGACAGACCCCGCCCATATAGTCATGTGGGGGAGGAGTCTGACTCGTGTGATTGGCTCCCGACACATGAAGGTGGGGGATATGACTCCGCCTCCATGTATTGTAGCTATAGGGGGTTGGGGTGTAGTCCCCGCCTTCAGTGACAGGAGCCAATCACAGCCCTGGGAGGGATATCTGACTGCTACAATTGGTTCCTCAGACAGACCTCGGGGGAGGGGAATCAGATGACTCCGCCCCCATCTAGGACAACCATTGGAGGAGGAGTCCGACTCTCCTGTGATTGGCTCATCAGACAGGCGGAGTCTGAATATTTTATCTCCTCCCCTGACACGCCCACTACTGATGGGGATCCAGACTCCGCCCCCCAATGGTGAGCCAATCGTGATACAGACAAGAGTGTACAGGGGGAGGAGCTCAGGTATAGGCCACTCCCATACACAGGGAAGGGGGCGGAGTGTGCATTGGAATCTGTCTTTGGAGGCGGGCCCAATGTCTCTTCTCCAATAAAACCCTCCCATGTCCTGGCTCCTCCCCCATGGGCTGACAATGTACATCGAGGCATGCCCCTCCCCCGCTGATCTGTGATTGGCCACACAAGAAGTGCTTCAGCCAATTGTTCCCTCCAATCACTGCGCCCTTTATTATTATTATTATTATTATTATTATGTCCCCATTACTAGTAGTGGGTTGGAGCCAATTAGGTCCCTCCTGGGTGGGGCCCCATTTCTATCATCTGGAATTCGTCTCCCCATTTTCCTCCACACAACCGCCGCTCACTGGATATTTTCCCTTTTGTAATCCCGAGAGGTGATCAGAAATACTCCGACCGACACCAGAGCAACCCCCCCCTCCCCCGAGAAACTCCGACCGACACCAGAGCAACCCCCCCCCACCCCCGAGAAACTCCGACTGACACCAGAGCAACCCCCCCTCCCCCGAGAAACTCCGACTGACACCAGAGCAACCCCCCCTCCCCCGAGAAACTCCGACTGACACCAGAGCAACCCCCCCTCCCCCGAGAACTCCGACTGACACCAGAGCAACCCCCCCCTCCCCCGAGAAACTCCGACCGACACCAGAGCAAACCCCCTCCCCCGAGAAACTCCGACTGACACCAGAGCAACCCCCCCTCCCCCGAGAAACTCCGACTGACACCAGAGCAACCCCCCCTCCCCCGAGAAACTCCGACTGACACCAGAGCAACCCCCCCTCCCCCGAGAAACTCCGACTGACACCAGAGCAACCCCCCCCCCTCCCCCAAGAAACTCCGACCGACACCAGAGCAAACCCCCCTCCCCCGAGAAACTCCGACTGACACCAGAGCAACCCCCCCTCCCCCGAGAAACTCCGACTGACACCAGAGCAACCCCCCCCTCCCCCAAGAAACTCCGACCGACACCAGAGCAAACCCCCCTCCCCCGAGAAACTCCGACCAACACCAGAGCAACCCCCCCCTCCCCCGAGAAACTCCGACCGACACCAGAGCAAACCCCCCTCCCCCGAGAAACTCCGACCGACACCAGAGCAAACCCCCTCCCCCGAGAAACTCCGACCGACACCAGAGCAACCCCCCCCCTCCCCGAGAAACTCCGACCGACACCAGAGCAACCCCCCCTCCCCCGAGAAACTCCGACCAACACCAGAGCAACCCCCCCCCTCCCCCGAGAAACTCCGACCAACACCAGAGCAACCCCCCTCCCCCGAGAAACTCCGACTGACACCAGAGCAACCCCCCCTCCCCCGAGAAACTCCGACTGACACCAGAGCAACCCCCCCTCCCCCGAGAAACTCCGACTGACACCAGAGCAACCCCCCCCCACCCCCGAGAAACTCCGACCGACACCAGAGCAACCCCCCCCTCCCCCGAGAAACTCCGACCGACACCAGAGCAACCCCCCCCCCTCCCCCGAGAAACTCCGACCGACACCAGAGCAACCCCCCCTCCCCCGAGAAACTCCGACCAACACCAGAGCAACCCCCCCCCTCCCCCGAGAAACTCCGACCGACACCAGAGCAACCCCCCCCTCCCCCGAGAAACTCCGACCGACACCAGAGCAACCCCCCCCCACCCCCGAGAAACTCCGACTGACACCAGAGCAACCCCCCCTCCCCCGAGAAACTCCGACTGACACCAGAGCAACCCCCCCTCCCCCGAGAAACTCCGACTGACACCAGAGCAACCCCCCCCCCTCCCCCAACTCCGACCGACACCAGAGCAAACCCCCCTCCCCCGAGAAACTCCGGACTGACACCAGAGCAACCCCCCCTCCCCCGAGAAACTCCGACTGACACCAGAGCAACCCCCCCTCCCCCGAGAAACTCCGACTGACACCAGAGCAACCCCCCCTCCCCCGAGAAACTCCGACTGACACCAGAGCAACCCCCCCCCCTCCCCCAAGAAACTCCGACCGACACCAGAGCAACCCCCCCCTCCCCCGAGAAACTCAGACCGACACCAGAGCAACCCCCCCTCCCCCGAGAAACTCCGACCGACACCAGAGCAACCCCCCCTCCCCCGAGAAACTCAGACCGACACCAGAGCAACCCCCCCCCCTCCCCCGAGAACTCCGACCGACACCAGAGCAACCCCCCCCCTCCCCCGAGAAACTCCGACCGACACCAGAGCAACCCCCCCCCTCCCCCGAGAAACTCCGACCGACACCAGAGCAACCCCCCCACAGTACACTGCCCCCCCAACCCCACAGGGGTCCCCCACGAGCAGAGTCCCACCCCAACAGCACAGGGGTCCCCCCAACATTTTAAATGCCCCAAACAGTATAGCCCACTCTCAGGACGGGGTTAGAATTACATTTATGAAGAAAATAAATTTTATTGGATTTGTAGCACAAAGTATCAATTTATATTCCTTATATAACCCCCGCCCCCTCCCCTCCCCCCAGGGGAAGAAATCTCTGGAGTGTGGGGGAGGGGACATCTCCTGAAGGGGGCGGGGACAAGGACAGAATCTCTGTTCTTCTCTATACAAGGCAGGCAGATGATGGCGGGTGGGAGGGGCTGATCACAGACAACGCCCCTTCCCTGTCCTGACACCGGCGGTGGGAGGAGTTATGCCTTAAGAGGAGGAGTTGGCAGTCCTAAACCGGTAATATTTGCATAGGTGACGCCCAGTCTTCATGACTGTCACCCAATGAAAGGGGGGATGGGGAGGAAAGAGCTAGATGATGCTTGATGTCCTCAGACTTCCTCCAACCCGCCCACAATAGGGTGGGACTCACAGCAGACTCCTCCCACATCCACTGACAGATCCCGCCCCTCCTTCCTCTGATTGAATTGTAATATCTGTGTGATGGGGGGGGGAGGGGAGACCCCGATATAAGAGAGGACAGGGGGAGGGGCGTACAGAGGACCGCCCACATATCACCCAGCAATGTTATTATTGTGGTCCCGCCCATCTCCGGCACCCCATCCCCCCACCGATCCCTACCCCTCCCCCTTCCCCGGTACACTCACCCCCGGGAGGAGTCTCGGTCAGTCTGTGGGGTGTAGAGATCGATAGATTAGAGCCTTCCCGTCTCCTCCGCTCTCTGTGCGCCTCCTCGTGTCGGGGAATCCCCTTCCCCACAATCCTCCGCTCCTCATACACTCCAACACCCCGCCCACACCCTACCACTTCCGCCCCCGTGGAACGCAAAACACTTCCGCCCATGTGGAACGCAATACACTTCCGTCCCTGTGGTACGCAACACACTTCCGCCCATGTGGAACGCAACACACTTCCGCTGTAGTGTCACAGTTTGATGCCTATCACAGGATGGTGCGGAAGTGACGTTGTTGCGTACTGCGCATGCGCGATGCGCTCCAAACGCTCGCGCCGTGCGTTCCAACATAGTTTCGGCAATACAGTTCAGCGAAACCATCACATAATGTTACGGAAGTGATGTTACACACAACACAAACACGGGCCACGTTGTTGCGTACTGCGCATGCGCGATGCGTTCCAAACACTTGCGCCGTGCGTTCCAACATAGTTTCGGCAATACAGTTCAGCGAAACCATCACATAATGTTACGGAAGTGACGTTACACACAACACAAACACTGGGCCGTGCGTCACAACACTAATACTTCCCTTGTTACCTAGTAGGTTTTGCATTGCTGGGACTTGTAGTGCCTATCCTGAGCTACATGCTTCAATGTTCAGTGTCCTCATCCCTATCCCCATGCTTCAATGTTCAGTGTCCTCATCCCTATCCCCGTGCTTCAATGTTCAGTGTCCTCATCCTTATCCCCGAGCTTCAATGTTCAGTGTCCATCCTTATCCCCGTGCTTCAATGTTCAGTGTCCATCCTTATCCCCGTGCTTCAATGTTCAGTGTCCTCATCCCTATCCCCGTGCTTCAATGTTCAGTGTCCATCCTTATCCCCGTGCTTCAATGTTCAGTGTCCTCATCCCTATCCGCGAGCTTCAATGTTCAGTGTCCTCATCCTTATCCCCGAGCTTCAATGTTCAGTGTCCTCATCCCTATCCCCATGCTTCAATGTTCAGTGTCCTCATCCCTATCCGCGAGCTTCAATGTTCAGTGTCCTCATCCTTATCCCTGTGCTTCAATGTTCAGTGTCCTCATCCCTATCCCCATGCTTCAATGTTCAGTGTCCTCATCCCTATCCGCGAGCTTCAATGTTCAGTGTCCTCATCCTTATCCCTGTGCTTCAATGTTCAGTGTCCTCATCCCTATCCCCATGGCTTCAATGTTCAGTGTCCTCATCCCTATCCGCGAGCTTCAATGTTCAGTGTCCTCATCCTTATCCCTGTGCTTCAATGTTCAGTGTCCTCATCCCTATCCCCATGCTTCAATGTTCAGTGTCCATCCTTATCCCCGTGCTTCAATGTTCAGTGTCCTCATCCTTATCCCCGAGCTTCAATGTTCAGTGTCCTCATCCTTATCCCCCGTGCTTCAATGTTCAGTGTCCTCATCCTTATCCCCGAGCTTCAATGTTCAGTGTCCATCCTTATCCCCGTGCTTCAATGTTCAGTGTCCATCCTTATCCCCGTGCTTCAATGTTCAGTGTCCATCCTTATCCCCGTGCTTCAATGTTCAGTGTCCTCATCCCTATCCGCGAGCTTCAATGTTCAGTGTCCTCATCCTTATCCCCGAGCTTCAATGTTCAGTGTCCTCATCCCTATCCCCATGCTTCAATGTTCAGTGTCCTCATCCCTATCCGCGAGCTTCAATGTTCAGTGTCCTCATCCTTATCCCTGTGCTTCAATGTTCAGTGTCCTCATCCCTATCCCCATGCTTCAATGTTCAGTGTCCTCATCCCTATCCGCGAGCTTCAATGTTCAGTGTCCTCATCCTTATCCCTGTGCTTCAATGTTCAGTGTCCTCATCCCTATCCCCATGCTTCAATGTTCAGTGTCCTCATCCCTATCCGCGAGCTTCAATGTTCAGTGTCCTCATCCTTATCCCTGTGCTTCAATGTTCAGTGTCCTCATCCCTATCCCCATGCTTCAATGTTCAGTGTCCTCATCCTGATCCGCAAGCTTCAATGTTCAGTGTCCTCATCCTTATCCCTGAGCTTCAATGTTCAGTGTCCTCATCCCTATCCGCGAGCTTCAATGTTCAGTGTCCTCATCCTTATCCCCCTGCTTCAATGTTCAGGGTCCTCATCCTTATCCCCGAGCTTCAATGTTCAGTGTCCTCATCCCTATCCCCCTGCTTCAATGTTCAGTGTCCTCATCCCTATCCGCGAGCTTCAATGTTCAGTGTCCTCATCCTTATCCCCCTGCTTCAATGTTCAGGGTCCTCATCCTTATCCCCGAGCTTCAATGTTCAGTGTCCTCATCCCTATCCCCCTGCTTCAATGTTCAGTGTCCTCATCCCTATCCGCGAGCTTCAATGTTCAGTGTCCTCATCCCTATCCGCGAGCTTCAATGTTCAGTGTCCTCATCCTTATCCCGAGCTTCAATGTTCAGTGTCCTCATCCCTATCCCCCTGCTTCAATGTTCAGTGTCCTCATCCCTATCCGCGAGCTTCAATGTTCAGTGTCCTCATCCTTATCCCCCTGCTTCGATGAGGACACTGAACATTGAAGCTCGCGGATAGGGATGAGGACACTGAACATTGAAGCAGGGGGATAGGGATGAGGACACTGAACATTGAAGCTCAGGGATAAGGATGAGGACACTGAACATTGAAGCACAGGGATAAGGATGAGGACACTGAACATTTAAAGCTTGCGGATAGGGATGAGGACACTGAACATTGAAGCACAGGGATAAGGATGAGGACACTGAACATTGAAGCTTGCGGATCAGGATGAGGACACTGAACATTGAAGCATGGGGATAGGGATGAGGACACTGAACATTGAAGCACAGGGATAAGGATGAGGACACTGAACATTGAAGCTTGCGGATAGGGATGAGGACACTGAACATTGAAGCATGGGGATAGGGATGAGGACACTGAACATTGAAGCACAGGGATAAGGATGAGGACACTGAACATTGAAGCTCGCGGATAGGGGATGAGGACACTGAACATTGAAGCATGGGGATAGGGATGAGGACACTGAACATTGAAGCACAGGGATAAGGATGAGGACACTGAACATTGAAGCTCGCGGATAGGGATGAGGACACTGAACATTGAAGCACGGGGATAAGGATGGACACTGAACATTGAAGCTCGGGGATAAGGATGAGGACACTGAACATTGAAGCACGGGGATAAGGATGGACACTGAACATTGAAGCATGGGGATAGGGATGAGGACACTGTACATTGAAGCATGTAGCTCAGGATAGGCACTACAAGTCCCAGCAATGCAAAACCTACTAGGTAACAAGGGAAGTATTAGTGTTGTAACGAACGGCCCAGTGTTTGTGTTGTGTGTAACATCACTTCCGTAACATTATGTGATGGTTTCGCTGAACTGTATTGCCGAAACTATGTTGGAACGCACGGCGCAAGTGTTTGGAACGCATCGCGCATGCGCAGTACGCAACAACGTGGCCGTGTTTGTGTTGTGTGTAACATCACTTCCGTAACATTATGTGATGGTTTCGCTGAACTGTATTGCCGAAACTATGTTGGAACGCACGGCGCGAGCGTTTGGAGCGCATCGCGCATGCGCAGTACGCAACAACGTCACTTCCGCACCATCCTGTGATAGGCATCAAACTGTGACACTACACCGCAACTGTACAACGCAATACACTTCCGCCCCTGTGCAACGCAATACACTTCCGCCCTATGGAACGCAATACACCCCCGCTACTATGGAACGCAATACACTTCCGGCCCTGTGGAACGCACACTGCATCGCAGGTCACAATAACCACCGCCCCCTCCATTCAAAAACATCACCGAGATCCCCGCCCACCGCACCTGACGACTGACAGCCACCGGCACGAGGTAATGTAACGGTACTTACCGACCCACCTACCTACCTACCTACCCCCACCCACCCACCCACCATATACCCGATACCCACCACCGAGAGATATGATAGGGGGAGGGGTGTATACAGAGATATTATATATATATATATATATATATATATATATATATGAGGAATGTATGAAATGTGATTGGAGGAGGAGTGAGGGGGCGGAGCCTTCCTGAACCCCCATCCCTAATCCCCCCAAATCACATATTAAAGGGGAACTCCACCGTCATGGGAAATCACAGAGAGAATATGAGCGGAGTTCTTCCTTAGAGTCCGTCCATCGGATGGTGTACGCTGTGTAGTGCGCAGAACTCAGCACAACCACATTCCGGAAATATACGGAGACGAGCGGCGCCTGCGCACTGCGTCCGGGTTCTACCCCAACCATCCAAGTGTACATAGAGTCAGAATACACAGAGCCGAGGGAAGCGAGGGCCCGCTAATATGTGCCGCCCTGTGTGCACCTGGATGGAGGGGCTTCAACCCGGACTCTGTGCGCCTGGATGGGGGGCTTCAACCCGGACTCTGTGCGCCTGGATGGGGGGCTTCAACCCGGACTCTGTGCGCCTGGATGGGGGGCTTCAACCCGGACTCTGTGCGCCTGGATGGGGGGGCTTCAACCCGGACTCTGTGCGCCTGGATGGGGGGGCTTCAACCCGGACTCTGTGCGCCTGGATGGGGGGCTTCAACCTGGACTCTGTGCACCTGGATGGGGGGCTTCAACCCGGACTCTGTGCACCGCTCATCTTCCGAGATTTCCCGAATCTCCTTCTCCTCCGTACTACACAAACACTGCGCCTGCACAGGACGGGGCGGAGACCATCCCATGGGGGGCGATATATGGCAGAACTCCGGCAATCATTGTCACTTCTGTGCCCCGCCCCCAGATATTATGTCCTATCCTGCTTGTGTGATTGGCTGACTGATTTTCCTAGAAGTCTGCACAGAGATACATGTCACATTTTGTGCATCTCCTGCAACACAAATGACCTTTTTTTGGGGAGATCCTTCCAATAGGAAATCACATCTAAAGGGATGCAGACCCCGCCCCCTTTCCTTATTAAAGCCCTGCAGGTGCACAGCTGATTGATAATTATAAAGTCCCTCCCATTCACTCTACACATGTACACAGAGAAACACACAGGGGGTTTCTTCAAAAAAAAAAGGGAGGAATCTGCAACAGACCCCGCAATGTGCAGAGATCACCCAGAGGAGGAGGAGGGGGATTGGTGGAGAGGGATTGGGGGAGGGGGATTGGTGGAGAGGGATTGGGGAGGGGGATTGGGTGGGGCTTATTGATGCGGACCCCGTACAGCACTGACACTGTTTTTTCAGGCCTCCTGCAGCGTTCCATCGTCCCGCACTGAGATCAATGTGGGAGGAGCCATCACCGGGGATCATGTGACAGGAGGTGAGACTGAGCAGTTTGTTATCCTTTCTCCTGATTGGCAGTGTGTTAGGTCCAGCCTACTCAGGGGCGGTCCTCAGAGCGTCAGTGATTTCCTTCTTCATGCTTCAATCAACTGAAACCTGGAATCTTATTGGTGACTGGTGGTATGAGGCATATTCATTGTTCATAAAGGAGGGTTCCCGGGGGAGGGGTTTGGGATGACTACTCATGGAGGATGGCTCCCCGGGGGAGGGGTTTGGGATGACTACTCACGGAGGATGGTTCCCGGGGGAGGGGTTTGGGATGACTACTCATGGAGGATGGTTCTCCGGGGGAGGGGTTTGGGATGACTACTCATGGAGGATGGTTCCCCGGGGGAGGGGTTTGGGATGACTACTCATAGAGGATGGTTCTCCGGGGGAGGGGTTTGGGATGACTACTCATGGAAGATGGTTCCCGGGGGAGGGGTTTGGGATGACTACTCATTAGAGGATGGTTCTCCGGGGGAGGGGTTTGGGGTGACTACTCATGGAGGATGGTTCCCCGGGGGAGGGGTTTGGGATGACTACTCATAGAGGATGGTTCTCCGGGGGAGGGTTTGGGATGACTACTCATGGAAGATGGTTCCCGGGGGAGGGGTTTGGGATGACTACTCATAGAGGATGGTTCTCCGGGGGAGGGGTTTGGGGTGACTACTCATGAGGATGGTTCCCCGGGGGAGGGGTTTGGGGATGACTACTCATGGAGGATGGTTCCCCGGGGGAGGGGTTTGGGATGACTACTCATGGAGGATGGTTCCCGGGGGAGGGGTTTGGGATGACTACTCATGGAGGATGGTTCCCCGGGGGAGGGGTTTGGATGACTACTCATAGAGGGATGGTTCTCCGGGGGAGGGGTTTGGGGATGACTACTCATGGAAGATGGTTCCCGGGGGAGGGTTTGGGATGACTACTCATAGAGGATGGTTCCCGGGGGAGGGGTTTGGGTGACTACTCATGGAGGATGGTTCCCCGGGGGAGGGGTTTGGGATGACTACTCATGGAGGATGGTTCCCCGGGGGAGGGGTTTGGGATGACTACTCATGGAGGATGGTTCCCCGGGGGAGGGGTTTGGGATGACTACTCATGGAGGATGGTTCCCGGGGGAGGGGTTTGGGATGACTACTCATGGAGGATGGTTCCCCGGGGGAGGGGTTTGGGATGACTACTCATGGAAGATGGTTCCCGGGGGAGGGGTTTGGGATGACTACTCATAGAGGATGGTTCTCCGGGGGAGGGGTTTGGGGTGACTACTCATGGAGGATGGTTCCCGGGGGAGGGGTTTGGGATGACTACTCATGGAGGATGGTTCCCCGGGGGAGGGGTTTGGGATGACTACTCATGGAGGATGGTTCCCGGGGGAGGGGTTTGGGATGACTACTCATGGAGGATGGTTCCTGGGGGAGGGGTTTGGGATGACTACTCATGGAGGATGGTTCCCGGGGGAGGGGTTTGGGATGACTACTCATGGAGGATGGTTCCCGGGGGAGGGGTTTGGGATGACTACTCATGGAGGATGGTTCCCCGGGGGAGGGGTTTGGGATGACTACTCATGGAGGATGGTTCCCCGGGGGAGGGGTTTGGGATATCTACTCATGGAGGATGGTTCCCGGGGGAGGGGTTTGGGATGACTACTCATGGAGGATGGTTCCCGGGGGAGGGTTTGGGATGACTACTCATGGAGGATGGTTCCCGGGGGAGGGGTTTGGGATGACTACTCATGGAGGATGGTTCCCGGGGAGGGGTTTGGGATGACTACTCATGGAGGATGGTTCCCCGGGGGAGTGGTTTGGGATGACTACTCATGGAGGATGGTTCCCCGGGGGAGGGGTTTGGGATGACTACTCACGGAGGATGGTTCCCGGGGGAGGGGTTTGGGATGACTACTCATGGAGGATGGTTCTCGGGGGAGGGGTTTGGGATGACTACTCATGGAGGATGGTTCTCCGGGGGAGGGGTTTGGGATGACTACTCATGGAGGATGGTTCCCGGGGGAGGGGTTTGGGATGACTACTCATGGAGGATGGTTCTCCGGGGGAGGGGTTTGGGATGACTACTCACGGAGGATGGTTCCCGGGGGAGGGGTTTGGGATGACTACTCATGGAGGATGGTTCTCCGGGGGAGGGGTTTGGGATGACTACTCATGGAGGATGGTTCCCCGGGGGAGGGGTTTGGGATGACTACTCATGGAGGATGGTTCTCCGGGGGAGGGGTTTGGGATGACTACTCACGGAGGATGGTTCCCGGGGGAGGGGTTTGGGATGACTACTCATGGAGGATGGTCCCGGGGGAGGGGTTTGGGATGACTACTCACGGAGGATGGTTCCCCGGGGGGAGGGGTTTGGATGACTACTCATGGAGGATGGTTCTCCGGGGGAGGGGTTGGGATGACTACTCATGGAGGATGGTTCCCGGGGGAGGGGTTTGGGATGACTACTCATGGAGGATGGTTCCCCGGGGGAAGGGTTTGGGATGACTACTCATGGAGGATGGTTCTCCGGGGGAGGGGTTTGGGATGACTACTCATGGAGGATGGTTCCCCGGGGGAGGGGTTTGGGATGACTACTCATGGAGGATGGTTCCCGGGGGAGGGGTTTGGGATGACTACTCACGGAGGATGGTTCCCGGGGGAGGGGTTTGGGATGACTACTCATGGAGGATGGTTCCCGGGGGAGGGGTTTGGGATGACTACTCATGGAGGATGGTTCCCCGGGGGAGGGGTTTGGGATGACTACTCATGGAGGATGGTTCCCGGGGGAGGGGTTTGGGATGACTACTCATGGAGGATGGTTCCCGGGGGAGGGGTTTGGGATGACTACTCATGGAGGATGGTTCCCGGGGGAGGGGTTTGGGATGACTACTCATGGAGGATGGTTCCCGGGGGAGGGGTTTGGGATGACTACTCATGGAGGATGGTTCCCCGGGGGAGGGGTTGGGATGACTAATCATGGAGGATGGTTCCCGGGGGAGGGGTTTGGGATGACTACTCATGGAGGATGGTTCCCCGGGGGAGGGGTTTGGGATGACTAATCATGGAGGATGGTTCCCCGGGGGAGGGGTTTGGGATGACTACTCATGGAGGATGGTTCCCGGGGGAGGGGTTTGGGATGACTACTCATGGAGGATGGTTCCGGGGGAGGGGTTTGGGATGACTACTCATGGAGGATGGTTCCCCGGGGGAGGGGTTTGGGATGACTACTCATGGAGGATGGTTCCCGGGGGAGGGGTTTGGGATGACTACTCATGGAGGATGGTTCCCCGGGGGAGGGGTTTGGGATATCTACTCATGGAGGATGGTTCCCCGGGGGAGGGTTTGGGATGACTACTCACGGAGGATGGTTCCCGGGGGAGGGGTTTGGGATGACTACTCATGGAGGATGGTTCCCCGGGGGAGGGGTTTGGGATGACTACTCACGGAGGAGGGTTCCCCGGGGGAGGGGTTTGGGATGACTACTCACGGAGGAGGGTTCCCCGGGGGAGGGGTTTGGGATGACTACTCATGGAGGATGGTTCCCGGGGGAGGGGTTTGGGATGACTACTCATGGAGGATGGTTCCCCGGGGGAGGGGTTTGGGATGACTACTCACGGAGGAGGTTCCCGGGGGAAGGGTTTGGGATGACTACTCATGGAGGATGGTTCCCGGGGGAGGGGTTTGGGATGACTCATCATGGAGGATGGTTCCCCGGGGGAAGGGTTTGGGATGACTACTCATGGAGGATGGTTCCCCGGGGGAGGGGTTTGGGATGACTACTCATGGAGGATGGTTCCCCGGGGGAGGGGTTTGGGATGACTACTCATGGAGGATGGTTCCCCGGGGGAGGGGTTTGGGATGACTACTCATGGAGGATGGTTCCCCGGGGGAGGGGTTTGGGATGACTACTCATGGAGGATGGTTCCCCGGGGGAGGGGTTTGGGATGACTTCTCATGGAGGATGGTTCCCCGGGGGAGGGGTTTGGGATGACTACTCATGGAGGATGGTTCCGGGGGAGGGGGAGGGGATGACTACTCATGGAGGATGGTTCCCGGGGGAGGGGGAGGGGATGACTACTCATGGAGGATGGTTCCTCCATATTTGTTGCAGCTCAGAGGATGGTTCTCTCGGGGGGTGGGGTTTGGGGTTCCTCAGGGGGCGGGTCCTGCTCATGGAAGGTGGTTTGTTGGAGGTGAGCGCTCATGACTCTTCGAGGACGGTTCCCCAGGGGTGGGTTTTGGTGTACAGTTCATGACTCTTTAAGGATGGTTCCGCAGGTTTTGATTGGCTGTCTAATCAGAAGGGGGATTGTGTTTGTGGGATGCTGTAGGGATGGGGACACCTGAAGTGTGGGAGATCCGCCCCTCTGACTCCGACCACCCTTCTATAACTAGGAGTCACTTCCTTCTGATCACCCTCCATGATAAGATCGTTTCTCCATTGGTGGATTCCATTCCCCCGTTGTAGATAACCCCTCAGCTCAGATATATATATATATATATATATATATATATATATATATATATATATACTACACCCCCCCTCCCGCAGATGGATATACCCCACCCCCTCCATGTGACAGAGAGACGCTCCTTCTCCCAGCAGTGACGGGGGCTCTCCTCTCACAGCTGGGAGGAGGTGGTTCAGCCTGCCGGAGACTTCACCTGCAGGACTCTGTACACCCCCCCAGACCAGTACCCACCTGACTCTTTACACCCCCCACCTGACTCGGTACACCTCATATGAGCTCACTTGACTCTGTACACCCCCAGACCAGTACCTACCTTACTCTGTATCCCCCGCACCTGCGCCCACCTGAATGTAAACACCCCCCCACAACTGTACCCACCTGACTCTGAGCACCCACCACACCTGTGCACACCTGATTCTGTACACCCCCAGACCTGTGCCCACCTGACTCTGTACACCCCCCCCCCTGTGCCCACCTGACTCTGTACACCCCCCCCCTGTGCCCACCTGACTCTGTACACCCCTCACACCTGTACCCACCTGACTTTACACCCCCCACCTGTCTCTGTGCACCCCCCAGACCTGTGCCCACCCTGAATCTGTACACCCCCCCCCCATACCTGTACCCACCTGGCTCTGTCCCCCTCCCCAGATACGTGTGCCCACCTGACTCTGTACCCCCCCCCACCTGTCTCTGTACACCACCCACACCTGTGCCCACCTGAGTCTGTACACCCCCCAGACCTGTGCTCACCTGACTCTGCACACCCCCCCCCCCACACCTGTTCCCACCTGACTCTGTACACCCCGCACCCGTGCCCACCGGACTCTTTAGACCTCACCTGTGCCCACCTGACTTCTGAACATCCCCCCAATCCCCCGCACCTGTACCCACCTTATTCTGTACCCCCCCACCTGACTCTGAGCACCCCCACCTGTACCCACCTGACTCGGTACACCTCATATGAGCTCACTTGACTCTGTACACCCCGCCCTACTTGTGCCCAACTGACTCCATACACCTCACCTGTACCAACTGACTCTTTACACCCCCCACCTGTACCAACCTGACTCTTTACACCCCCCACCTGTACCAACCTGACTGTACCACCCCCCCCCACCTGTAGCCACCTGTCTCTGTGCACCCCCCCACCTGTGCCCACCTGAATCTGTACACCCCCACCTGTCTCTGTACACCACCCACACCTGGGCCCACCTGTCTCTGCACACCCCCCCCCCCCACACCCTGTTCCCACCTGACTCTGTACACCCCCCCACCCGTGCCCACCTGACTCTTTACACCTCACCTGTACCCACCTGACTCTGAACACAACCCCCACCTGTATCCACCTGACTCTGTCCCCCCCCACACCTGTACCCACCTGACTCTGTACACCCCCCACCTGTACCCACCTGACTCGGTACACCCCCCCCCACCTGTACCCACCTGACTCTGTACACCACCTGCCACCTGTGCCCACCTGACTCTGTACACCCCCCCCCCATCTGTACCCACCTGACTCTGTACACCCCCCACCTGTACCCAAATGACTGTACACCCCCCACACCTGTACCTACCTGGACTCTGAGCACCCCCCACACCTGTGCCCACCTAAATCTTTGCACCCCCCTCCTGTACCCACCTGACTCTGTACACCCGCCAGTCCTGTACCCACCTGACTCTGTACACCCGCAGACCTGTGCCCACCTGACTTTTTACACCCCCCACCTGTACCCACCTGACCTCTTTACACCCCCCCACCTGACTCGGTACACCTCATATGAGCTCACTTGACTCTGTAAACCCCGCCCTACTTGTGCCCACCTGACTCCATACACCTCACCTGTACCCACCTGACTCTTTACACCCCCCACCTGACTGTACACACCCCCCACCTGACTCTGTGCACCCCCCCAGACCTGTGCCCACCTGACTCTGCGCACCCCCCAGACCTGTACCCACCTGACTCTGTACCCCCCAGACCTGTGCCCACCTGAATCTGTACACCCCCCACACCTGTGCTCACCTAAATCTTTGCACCCCCCACCTGTACCCACCTGACTCTGTACACCACCTGCCACCTGTGCCCACCTGACTCTGTACACCCCCCCCCCCATCTGTACCCACCTGACTCTGTACACCCCCCACCTGTACCCAAATGACTGTACACCCCCCACACCTGTACCTACCTGACTCTGAGCACCCCCACACCTGTGCCCACCTAAATCTTTGCACCCCCCTCCTGTACCCACCTGACTCTGTACACCCGCCAGTCCTGTACCCACCTGACTCTGTACACCCGCAGACCTGTGCCCACCTGACTTTTTACACCCCCCACCTGTACCCACCTGACTCTTTACACCCCCCACCTGACTCGGTACACCTCATATGAGCTCACTTGACTCTGTAAACCCCGCCCTACTTGTGCCCACCTGACTCCATACACCTCACCTGTACCCACCTGACTCTTTACACCCCCCACCTGACTGTACACACCCCCCACCTGACTCTGTGCACCCCCCCAGACCTGTGCCCACCTGACTCTGCGCACCCCCAGACCTGTACCCACCTGACTCTGTACACCCCAGACCTGTGCCCACCTGAATCTGTACACCCCCCACACCTGTGCTCACCTAAATCTTTGCACCCCCCACCAGTACCCAGCTGACTCTGTACACCCCCCAGTCCTGTACCCACCTGACTCTGTACACCCACAGACCTGTGCCCACCTGACTTTTTACACCCCCCCACCTGTACCCACCTGACTCTTTACACCCCCCACCTGTACCCACCTGACTCTTTACACCCCCCCCACCTATACCCACCTGACTCGGTACACCTCATATGAGCTCACTTGACTCTGTACACCCCGCCCAACTTGTGCCCACCTGACTCCATACACCTCACATGTACCCACCTGACTCTTTACACCCCCCACCTGTACCCACCTGACTGTACACACCCCCCACCTGACTCTGTGCACCCCCCAGACCTGTGCCCACCTGAATCTGTACACCCCTAGACCTGTGCCCACCTGAATCTGTACACCCCCCATACCTGTACCCACCTGGGTCCCCCCCCCACACACACACACACACACACACGTGTGCCCACCTGGCTCTGTACCCCCCCCCACCTGTCTCTGTACACCACCCACACCTGTGCCCACCTGACTGTGCATCCCCCACACCTGTGCCCACCTAAATCTTTGCACCCCCCACCTGTACCCACCTTACTCTGTGCACCCCCCACACCTGTGCCCACCTAAATCTTTGCACCCCCACCTGTACCCTCCTGACTCGGTACACCTCATATGAGCTCACTTGACTCTGTACACCCCGCCCTACTTGTGCGCACCTGACTCCATACACCTCCACCTGTACCAACTGACTCTTTACACCCCCCACCTGTACCCACCTGACTGTACACCCCCCCACCTGAATCTGTACGCCCCCAGACCTGTGCCCACCTGAATCTGTACGCCCCCAGACCTGTGCCCACCTGAATCTGTACACCCCCAGACCTGTGCCCACCTGAATCTGTACACCCCCAGACCTGTGCCCACCTGAATCTGTACACCCCCAGACCTGTGCCCACCTGAATCTGTACACCCCCAGACCTGTGCCCACCTGAATCTGTACACCTCCAGACCTGTGCCCACCTGAATCTGTACACCCCCCCTACCTGTACCCACCTGGCTGTGTCCCCCCCACATGCACACGTGTGCCCACCTGGCTCTGTACCCCCCCGCCTGTCTCTGTACACCACCCACACCTTTGCCCACCTGACACTGTACACCCCCACCTGTACCCACTTGACTCTGAACACCCCCACCTGTGCCCACCTGTCTCTGAACACACACCCCCCACCTGTACCCACCTGTCTCTGAACACACACCCCCACCTTATCCACCTGACTCTGCCCCCCCCCCCCCCCGCACCTGTACCCACCTGACTCTGTACCCCCCGCACCTATACCCACCTGACTCTGTGCACCCCATCTGTACCCACCTGACTCTGTAAACCCCCCACCGTGCCCACCTGGCTCTTTACACCTCACCTGTGCCCACCTGACTCTGAACACCCCCCACCTGTACCCACCTTACTATGTACACACCCCCACCTGTACCCACTTGAACCTGTACACCCCCCACCTGTATCCACCTGACTCTGCCCCCCCCCCCCGCACCTGTACCCACCTGACTCTGTACACCCCCCCACTCGTACTCACCTTACTCTGTACGCTCCCCTACCTGTGCCCACCTAGCTCTGTAAACCCCCTACCTGTAATCACCTGACTCTGTACACCCCCCCCACACCCCCCACCTGTACCCACCTTACTATGTACACACCCCCACCTGTACCCACCTGAATCTGTCCCCCCCCCGCACCTGTACCCACCTGACTCTGTACACCCCACTTGTACCCACCTGACTCTGTACGCCCCCTACCTGTGCCCACCTGACTCTGTAAATCCCCCACCTGTGCCCACCTGACTCGGTACACCTCATATGAGCTCACTTGACTCTGTACACCCCGCCCTACTTGTGCCCACCTGACTCCATACACCTCATCTGTACCCACCTGACTCTGAACACCTCGCCTGTGCCCATCTGAGTCTGTAAACCCCCTAACCTGTACCTACCTGACTCTGTACATCCCCCCCCCCCCCCACCTGTACTCACCTGACTTTGTACATCCAACACTCCCCCACCTGTGCCCACCTGACTCCGTACACCTCACTTGTACCCACCTGATTCCCGTACACCCCCACCCTGACCCTGTACACCTCACCTGTACCCTCCTTATTCCATATACCCCATCTGTACCCCTCACCTGTACTCACCTGATTCCATATACCTCACATGTACCCGTCTTGATTTAGTCCACTTCGCTTGTACCCACATAGATGCTCACCTGTTCCCACCTGACTAGATTGACATCATCAGGGGCGTCCCTCACCTGTACCCACCTTATGACATCGATCTATGACCAAACAACGTAGCGAGGAGTCGGTGACGTGACGCTGATATATACCGGGAAGTGGTGGCCATCTTGTTGGTGGGGACTGTTGAAAACGTTACAAGCGTGTTTTTTTATTTTATTTGTGGAGCGTGTGAGTTTATCTCCGATTATATTAATGTTGCCCCACCATGGGGTACATTTATACCTTTATGGGCTGAATTCATCTGCGGTGATCTCTGATAAGAAGGTTTTCATTGAGAATCGTCATATCTGTCCCCCGGCTTTCTCACCCTGACCTGGAGCTTTCCACATCGTTCATGGGGCCTTGGTAATGTGGGGCCACCTTCTGCTGACCACCTTGTGAATTGTGTGGAGCGCCATCCTGTGGATTTCTTTTCTATGGACTTTCGCTACACCTTACTCCTAATGTCAGTCATCAGTGACCTGTATTATTTCCTCTCCCCCCTCCCCTCCAGATCAGACGTCTCTGCCCCGGTATGGCGGACACATGGGTGTGGTGTTGCTCCTCTCCTGCTTCCTCCAGGCTGGACTTGTATTCGGAACGCTGCGATCATTTGGGATTTTCTTCCCGGAATTGTGGAGTATTTTGAGTCGACTTCCAGCAGTGTTTCCTGGGTGACATCATGCGCAGTCGCCGTGCAGCAACTAATGAGTAAGTACTATAGAGTGCCTGATCCGCCCCTGCATCACACTGCGGCCCCTCGTCCCCTTCCCGCATCACGCCGCGGCCCCTCACTCCCCTTCCCCGCATCACGCCGCGGCCCCTCACTCCCCTTCCCGCATCTCGTCCCCCTCCGCATCACGCCGCGGCCCCTCGTCCCCCTCCCGCATCACGCCGCGGCCCCTCGTCCCCTTCCCGCATCACGCCGCGGCCCCTCGTCCCCTTCCCGCATCACGCCGCGGCCCCTCGTCCCCTTCCCGCATCACGCCGCGGCCCCTCGTCCCCTTCCCGCATCACGCCGCGGCCCCTCGTCCCCCTCTCGCATCACGCCGCGACCCCTCGTCCCCCTCTCGCATCACGCCGCGGCCCCTCGTCCCCCTCCGCATCACGCCGCGGCCCCTCGTCCCCCTCCCGCATCACGCCGCGGCCCCTCGTCCCCCTCCCGCATCACGCCGCGGCCCCTCGTCCCCCTCCCGCATCACGCCGCGGCCCCTCGTCCCCCTCCCGCATCACGCCGCGGCCCCTCGTCCCCTCCCGCATCACGCCGCGGCCCCTCGTCCCCCTCCCGCATCACGCCGCGGCCCCTCGTCCCCCTCCCGCATCACGCCGCGACCCCTCGTCCCCCTCCCGCATCACGCCGCGACCCCTCGCCCCCCTCTCGCATCACGCCGCGGCCCCTCGCCCCCCTCTCGCATCACGCCGCGGCCCCTCGTCCCCCTCCCGCATCACGCCGCGGCCCCTCGTCCCCTTCCCGCATCACGCCGCGGCCCCTCGTCCCCCCTCCCGCATCACGCCGCGGCCCCTCGTCCCCCTCCCGCATCACGCCGCGGCCCCTCGTCCCCCTCCCGCATCACGCCGCGGCCCCTCGTCCCCCTCCCGCATCACGCCGCGGCCCCTCGTCCCCTTCCCGCATCACGCCGCGGCCCCTCGTCCCCCTCCCGCATCACGCCGCGGCCCCTCGTCCCCCTCCCGCATCACGCCGCGGCCCCTCGTCCCCCTCCCGCATCACGCCGCGGCCCCTCGTCCCCCTCCCGCATCACGCCGCGGCCCCTCGTCCCCCTCCCGCATCACGCCGCGGCCCCTCGTCCCCCTCCCGCATCACGCCGCGGCCCCTCACTCCCCTCCCGCATCACGCCGCGGACCCTCACTCCCCTCCCGCATCACGCCGCGGACCCTCACTCCCCTCCCGCATCACGCCGCGGCCCCTCGTCCCCCTCCCGCATCACGCCGCGGCCCCTCGTCCCCCTCCCGCATCACGCCGCGGCCCCTCGTCCCCCTCCCGCATCACGCCGCGGCCCCTCGTCCCCCTCCCGCATCACGCCGCGGCCCCTCGTCCCCCTCCCGCATCACGCCGCGGCCCTCACTCCCCTCCCGCATCCCCTCACCCATCAGGCCCGGCGCCTCGTCCCCCTCCCGCATCACGCCGTGGCCCCTCGCCCCCTGTCCCCCTCCCGCATCACGCCGCGGCCCCTTGTCCCCCTCTCTGATCACGCCGCGACTTCTCGTCCCACCTCTCGCATCACGCCGCGGCCCCTCGCCCCCCTCTCGCATCACGCCACGGCCCCTCGCCCCCTCTCGCATCACGCCGCGGCCCCTCACTCCCCTCCCGCATCACGCCGTGGCCCCTCGCCCCCTGTCCCCCTCCCGCATCGGCCCCTCTCTGATCACGCCGCGACCTCTCGTCCCACCTCTCGCATCACGCCGCGGCCCCTCGCCCCCCTCTCGCATTACGCCGCGGCCCCTCGCCCCCTCTCTGATCACGCCGCAATCCCTCGTCCCCCTCTCTGATCACGCCGGGGCCCCTCGCCCCCTCTCGCATCACGCTGCGGGCCCTCGTCCCCCTCTCGCATTACGCCGCGGGCCCTCACCCCCTCTCGCATCACGCCGCGGCCCCTCGTCCCCCTCTCGCATCACGCCGTGGCCCCCTCGTCCCCCTCTCGCATCACGCCACGGCCCCTCGCCCCCCTCTCGCATCACGCCACGGCCCCTCACCCCCTCTCGCATTACGCCGCAGCCCCTCACTCCCCTCCCGCATCACGCCGCGGCCCCTCACTCCCCTCCCGCATCACGCCGTGGCCCCTCGTCCCCTTCCCGCATCACGCCACGGCCCCTCGCCCCCTGTCCCCCTCCCGCATCGGCCCCTCTCTGATCACGCCGCGACCTCTCGTCCCACCTCTCGCATCACGCCGCGACCCCTCGCCCCCCTCTCGCATTACGCCGCGGCCCCTCGCCCCCCTCTCTGATCACGCCGCAATCCCTCGTCCCCCTCTCGCATCACGCCGCGGCCCCTCGTCCCCCTCTCGCATCACGCCGCGGCCCCTCGCCCCCCTCTCGCATCACGCCGCGGCCCCTCGCCCCCTCTCGCATCACGCCCCGGCCCCTCGTTGCCCTCCCACATCATGCTGCGGCCCCTCGCCCCCCTCTTTGATCACGCCGCGGCCCCTCGCCCCCTCCCGCATCACGCCGCGGCCCTTTGCCCAACCTCTCGCATCACGCCGCGGCCCCTCATGCATCACGCCGTGGCCCCTCTTCCCCCTCATGCATCACGTACGGCCCCTCATCTCTTTTTTTTTTTATTCCCCAGGCCCGCTGGGCTGTGCCCTCGCCCTCCGGTTTGGATATCGGCGGGTGGTCGCTGTGGGCGGAGTTCTCTCTTCTCTGGGGATGTTTTTGGCCTCTTCTGCACTCACCTCTACCAGCTCTACCTCAGTATTGGAGTCGTGACAGGTAAGTCATCCCAGGTGAGGCTTAGGGGGCGGGACTTCCTTACACCTCCATCATTTCCCAGATTGTGAACTCCATGTCACCCAGCAGGGGGAGGGGTAGACTCATAGCTCCTTTCTGGGTCGCACTCTAGGGGGGGGGGGGGGGCAGACTCGTAGCTCCTTTCTTGGTCACCCAGCGGTGGGGGGGGGGGGCTGTAAATTGTGAGTATGAATTTTTTGGGGGTAACTCTTTGTCTCTTCTTCTCTGCAGGGCTCGGATGGGCATTGATCTTCTCCCCCTCGATGGCGGCCGTGTCCTCGTGTTTTTCCCGCCGGCGTACTCTGGCCACAGGGGTTTGTGCTGACGGGTTGCGGGGTGTTCTCCTTCGCCCTGACGCCCCTTCTGCAGTATCTGGTGGAGAGGTACTCCTGGCGGGGTGCCATGCTCCTCCTGTCGGGGATCACCCTAAATTCAGTGCCTTGTGGGCCCTCCTGCCTCCGGTAGGGGCGGATCCTCCACACCATCAGCGCTCTTTTTTATGGGGGTGGGAACTTCTCCGTGTTGGCCCTTTCTGCAGTACTGTCTGGCCATCACACTGATCAATGCTGCATACTTTGTGCCGTACATTCACCTGGTCGCCCACATGCGGGTGAGGGGAGTCGGAGAAAGCCAGGCGGCCATATTAATGTCCCTGGTGGGCATTGCAGATGTTTGCGGACGTTTGATTGCCGGCTGGCTGGCGGATCTCACCCCCCAAACGTATCCTGCTCCACCTCAGTTTCTGGACTGGATTGACCGCCGCTGGTTCTG
>NW_027507903.1:692393243-692458885 GCF_037356315.1 Lithobates pipiens | reverse complement strand
GTGTGGTGTTGCTCCTCTCCTGCTTCCTCCAGGCTGGACTTGTATTCGGAACGCTGCGATCATTTGGGATTTTCTTCCCGGAATTTGTGGAGTATTTTGAGTCGACCTCCAGCAGTGTTTCCTGGGTGACATCATGCGCAGTCGCCGTGCAGCAACTAATGAGTAAGTACTATAGAGTGCCTGATCTGCCCCCGCATCACGCCGCGGCCCCTCGTCCCCCTCCCGCATTATGTCGCGGCCCCCCGTCCCCTTCCCGCATCACGCCGCGGCCCCTTGTCCCCCTCCCGCATCACGCCACGGCCCCTCGTCCCCCTCCCGCATTATGTCGCGGCCCCTCGTCCCCCTCCCGCATTATGTCGCGGCCCCTCACTCCCCCTCCCGCATCACGCCGCGGCCCCTCGTCCCCCTCCCGCATTATGTCGCGGCCCCTCACTCCCCCTCCCGCATCACACCGCGGCCCCTTGTCCCCCTCCCGCATCACGCCACGGCCCCTCGTCCTCCTCCCGCATCACGCCGCGGCCCCTCACTCCCATCACGCCGCGGCCCCTCGCCCCCTCCCGCATCACGCTGTGGCCCCCTCTCTGATCACGCCACGGCCCCTCGCCCCCCTCTCTGATCACGCCGCGACCCCTCGCCCCCCTCTCTGATCACGCCGCGACCCCTCGCCCCCTGTCCCCCTCCCGCATCACGCCGCGGCCCCTTGTCTCCCTCTCTGATCACGCCGCGACTTCTCGTCCCACCTCTCGCATCACGCCGCAACCCCTCACTCCCCTTCCTGCATCACGCCGTGGCCCCTCGCCCCCTGTGCCCCTCCCGCATCACGCTGCGGCCCCCTCTCTGATCACGCCGCGACCCCTCGCCCCCCTCCCGCATCACGCCGCGGCCCCTCGCCCCCCTCCCGCATCACGCCGCGGCCCCTCGCCCCCCTCTCGCATCACGCCGCGGCCCCCCGTCCCCCTCCCGCATCACGCCGCGGCCCCTCGTCCCCCTCCCGCATCACGCCGCGGCCCCTCGTCCCCCTCCCGCATCACGCCGCGGCCCCTCGTCCCCCTCCCGCATCACGCCGCGGCCCCTCGTCCCCCTCCCGCATCACGCTGCGGCCCCTCACTCCCCTCCCGCATTACGCCGCGGCCCCTTACTCCCATCACGCCGCTGCCCCTCGCCCCCCTCCCGCATCACGCTGTGGCCCCCTCTCTGATCACGCCACGGCGCCTCGCATCACACCGCGGCCCCTCGTCCCGCTCTCTGATCACGCCGCGACCCCTCGCCCCTTGTCCCCCTCCCGCATCACGCCACGGCCCCTTGTCCCCCTCTCTGATCACGCCGCGACTTCTCGTCCCACCTCTCGCATCACGCCGCAACCCCTCACTCCCCTTCCTGCATCACGCCGCGGCCCCTCGCCCCCTGTGCCCCTCCTGCATCACGCTGCGGCCCCCTCTCTGATCACGCCGCGACCCCTCGCCCCCCTCCCGCATCACGCTGCGGCCCCTCACCTCTCTCCCGCATCACGCCGCAACCCCTTGCCCCCCTCCCGCATCACGCTGTGGCCCCCTCGCCCCCCTCCCGCATCACGCCGCGGCCCCTCACTCCCCTCTCGCATCACGCCGTAACCCCTTGCCCCCCTCCCGCATCACGCTGTGGCCCCCTCGCCCCCCTCCCGCATCACGCCGCGGCCCCTCACTCCCCTCCCGCATCACGCCGTGGCCCCTCGTCCCCTTCCCGCATCACGCCGTGGCCCCTCGTCCCCTTCCCGCATCACGCCACGGCCCCTCGCCCCCTGTCCCCCTCCCGCATCGGCCCCTCGCCCCCTGTCCCCCTCCCGCATCACGCCGCGGCCCCTTGTCCCCCTCTCTGATCACGCCGCGACCTCTCGTCCCACCTCTCCCATCACGCCGCGGCCCCTCGCCCCCCTCTCGCATTACGCCGCGGCCCCTCGCCCCCCTCTCTGATCACGCCGCAATCCCTCGTCCCCCTCTCGCATCACGCCGCGTCCCCTCGTCCCCCTCTCCCATCACGCCGCTGCCCCTCGCCCCCCTCTCTGATCACGCCGCGACTCCTCGTTGCCCTCCCACATCATGCTGCGGCCCCTCGCCCCCCTCTCTGATCACGCCGCGGTCCCTCGCCCCCCCTCCCGCATCACGCCGCGGTCCCTCGCCCCCCCTCCCGCATCACGCCGCGGTCCCTCGCCCCCCCTCCCGCATCACGCCGCGGTCCCTCGCCCCCCCTCCCGCATCACGCCGCGGTCCCTTGCCCAACCTCTCGCATCACGCCGCGGCCCCTCTTCCCCCTCATGCATCACGTACGGCCCCTCATCTCTTTTTTTTTTATTCCCCAGGCCCGCTGGGCTGTGCCCTCGCCCTCCGGTTTGGATATCGGCGGGTGGTCGCTGTGGGCGGAGTTCTCTCTTCTCTGGGGATGTTTTTGGCCTCTTTCTGCACTCACCTCTACCAGCTCTACCTCAGTATTGGAGTCGTGACAGGTAAGTCATCCCAGATGAGGCTTAGGGGGCGGGGCTTCCTTACATCTCCATCATTTCCCAGATTGTGAACTCCATGTCACCCAGCAGGGGGAGGGGTAGACTCATAGCTCCTTTCTGGGTCGCACTCTAGGGGGGGGGGCAGACTCGTAGCTCCTTTCTTGGTCACCCAGCGGTGGGGGGGGGCTGTAAATTGTGAGTATGAATTTTTTGGGGGTAACTCTTTGTCTCTTCTTCTCCGCAGGGCTCGGATGGGCATTGATCTTCTCCCCCTCGATGGCGGCCGTGTCCTCGTGTTTTTCCCGCCGGCGTACTCTGGCCACAGGGTTTGTGCTGACGGGTTGCGGGGTGTTCTCCTTCGCCCTGACGCCCCTTCTGCAGTATCTGGTGGAGAGGTACTCCTGGCGGGGTGCCATGCTCCTCCTGTCGGGGATCACCCTAAATTCAGTGCCTTGTGGGGCCCTCCTGCCTCCGGTAGGGGCGGATCCTCCACACCACCAGCGCTCTTTTTTATGGGGGTGGGAACTTCTCCGTGATTGGCCCTTTCTGCAGTACTGTCTGGCCATCACACTGATCAATGCTGCATACTTTGTGCCGTACATTCACCTGGTCGCCCACATGCGGGTGAGGGGAGTCGGAGAAAGCCAGGCGGCCATATTAATGTCCCTGGTGGGCATTGCAGATGTTTGCGGACGTTTGATTGCCGGCTGGCTGGCGGATCTCACCCCCAAACGTATCCTGCTCCACCTCAGTTTCTGGACTGGATTGACCGCGCTGGTTTTGGGGCTCCTCCCACTGGCGTGGAACGAGGTGGGGATGGGGATGGCCTGTGTGGTGTTTGGATTTTGTGCCGGAGCCCTGACCCCCGGCGTCTTCTCCTGCCTGACGTGGGTGGTGGGAACGGAGAAGGTTCTGCCTGCAATCGGACTGCTGCAGATGGTGGAGAGTGTTGGGGGACTGCTGGGACCGCCCATCTCAGGTGAGACCACCTCTGTACACTGCTTTGTGGCAGTGCTGCAAACACCATTACCAGCTCTGATTTACACAGTGCAGGATTACCAGATTACCTGAACCATCCCCTCTCCATAGGATAGGATTACTGCAACCCAGATAATAACCCGAAGGGCAGAACAGAGACTGCTAAAGAGACCAGAGAGGGGGCGGAGACTGAGAGAAGGAGAGAGAGGGCGGAGACTGAGAGGAGGAGAGAGGGGGCGGAGACTGAGAGGAGGAGAGAGGGGCGGAGACTGAGAGGAGAGAGGGGCGGAGACTGAGAGGAGGAGAGAGGGGGCGGAGACTGAGAGGAGGAGAGAGGGGGCGGTGACTGAGAGGAGGAGAGAGGGGGCGGTGACTGAGAGGAGGAGAGAGGGGGCGGGGACTGAGGAGGAGAGAGGGGGCAGAGACTGAGAGGAGGAGAGAGGGGGCGGAGACTGGTAGAGAGGAGGAGAGATGGGGCGGAGACTGGTAGAGAGGAACAGAGATAGGGGCAGAGACTGAGAGGAGGAGAGATGGGGCGGAGACTGGTAGAGAGGAGGAGAGATGGGGCATAGACTGAGGAGGAGAGATGGGGCGGAGACTGGTAGAGAGGAGGAGAAATGGGGCGGAGACTGATAGAGAGGAGGAGAAATGGGGCGGAGACTGAGAGGAGGAGAGATGGGGCGGAGACTGAGAGGAGGAGAGAGGGGCGGAGACCGGTAGAGAGGAGGAGAGATGGGGAGGAGACCGGTAGAGAGGAGGAGAGATGGGGCGGAGACGGGTAGAGAGGAGGAGAGATGGGGTGGAGACCGGTAGAGAGGAGGAGAGATGGGGCGGAGACCGGTAGAGAGGAGCAGAGATGGGGCGGGGACGGGTAGAGAGGAGGAGAGATGGGGCGGAGACGGGTAGAGAGGAGGAGAGATGGGGCGGAGACCGGTAGAGAGGAGGGGAGATGGGGCGGAGACGGGTAGGGAGGAGGGGAGATGGGGCGGAGACGGGTAGAGAGGAGGAGAGATGGGGCGGAGACCGGTAGAGAGGAGGGGAGATGGGGAGGAGACCGGTAGAGAGGAGGAGAGATGGGGCGGAGACCGGTAGAGAGGAAGAGAGATGGGGCGGAGACGGGTAGAGAGGAGGAGAGATGGGGCGGAGACCGGTAGAGAGGAGGAGAAATGGGGCGGAGACTGAGAGGAGGAGAGATGGGGCGGAGACTGAGAGGAGGAGAGATGGGGAGGAGACCGGTAGAGAGGAGGAGAGATGGGGCGGAGACGGGTAGAGAGGAGGAGAGATGGGGCGGAGACCGGTAGAGAGGAGGAGAGATGGGGCGGAGACCGGTAGAGAGGAGGAGAGATGGGGCGGGGACCGGTAGAGAGGAGGAGAGATGGGGCGGAGACGGGTAGAGAGGAGGAGAGATGGGGCGGAGACGGGTAGAGAGGAGGAGAGATGGGGCCGTGACGGGTAGAGAGGAGGAGAGATGGGGCGGAGACCGGTAGAGAGGAGGAGAGATGGGGAGGAGACCGGTAGAGAGGAGGAGAGATGGGGCGGAGACCGGTAGAGAGGAGGAGAGATGGGGAGGAGACCGGTAGAGAGGAGGAGAGTTGGGGAGGAGACCGGTAGAGAGGAGGAGAGATGGGGCGGAGACCGGTAGAGAGGAGGAGAGATGGGGCGGAGACCGGTAGAGAGGAGGAGAGATGGGGCGGAGGACCGGTAGAGAGGAGGAGAGATGGGGAGGAGACCGGTAGAGAGGAGGAGAGTTGGGGAGGAGACCGGTAGAGAGGAGGAGAGATGGGGCGGAGACCGGTAGAGAGGAGGAGAGATGGGGCGGAGACCGGTAGAGAGGAGGAGAGTTGGGGAGGAGACCGGTAGAGAGGAGGAGAGATGGGGAGGAGACCGGTAGAGAGGAGGAGAGATGGGGCGGAGACCGGTAGAGAGGAGGGGAGATGGGGAGGAGACCGGTAGAGAGGAGGAGAGATGGGGAGGAGACCGGTAGAGAGGAGGGGAGATGGGGAGGAGACCGGTAGAGAGGAGGAGAGTTGGGGAGGAGACCGGTAGAGAGGAGGGGAGATGGGGAGGAGACCGGTAGAGAGGAGGGGAGATGGGGAGGAGACCGGTAGAGGGGAGATGGGGAGGAGACCGGTAGAGAGGAGGAGAGATGGGGCGGAGACCGGTAGAGAGGAGGGGAGATGGGGAGGAGACCGGTAGAGAGGAGGAGAGATGGGGCGGAGACCGGTAGAGAGGAGGAGAGATGGGGCGGAGACCGGTAGAGAGGAGCAGAGATGGGGCGGGGACGTGTAGAGAGGAGGAGAGATGGGGCGGAGACCGGTAGAGAGGAGGAGAGATGGGGCGGAGACCGGTAGAGAGGAGCAGAGATGGGGCGGGGACGGGTAGAGAGGAGGAGAGATGGGGCGGAGACGGGTAGAGAGGAGGAGAGATGGGGCGGAGCCCGGTAGAGAGGAGGAGAGATGGGGCGGAGACGGGTAGAGAGGAGGAGAGATGGGGCGGAGACCGGTAGAGAGGAGGGGAGATGGGGAGGGAGACCGGTAGAGAGGAGGAGAGATGGGGCGGAGACCGGTAGAGAGGAGGAGAGATGGGGCGGAGACGGGTAGAGAGGAGGAGAGATGGGGCGGAGACCGGTAGAGAGGAGGAGAGATGGGGCGGAGACGGGTAGAGAGGAGGAGAGATGGGGCGGTGACGGGTAGAGAGGAGGAGAGATGGGGCGGAGACGGGTAGAGAGGAGGAGAGATGGGGCGGAGACCGGTAGAGAGGAGGAGAGATGGGGCGGAGACCGGTAGAGAGGAGGGGAGATGGGGCGGAGACCGGTAGAGAGGAGGGGAGATGGGGCGGAGACCGGTAGAGAGGAGGAGAGTTGGGGCGGAGACCGGTAGAGAGGAGGAGAGATGGGGAGGAGACCGGTAGAGAGGAGGAGAGATGGGGCGGAGACCGGTAGAGAGGAGGGGAGATGGGGAGGAGACCGGTAGAGAGGAGGGGAGATGGGGAGGAGACCGGTAGAGAGGAGGGGAGATGGGGAGGAGACCGGTAGAGAGGAGGGGAGATGGGGAGGAGACCGGTAGAGAGGAGGAGAGTTGGGGAGGAGACCGGTAGAGAGGAGGAGAGATGGGGAGGAGACCGGTAGAGAGGAGGGGAGATGGGGAGGAGACCGGTAGAGAGGAGGAGAGATGGGGCGGAGACCGGTAGAGAGGAGGAGAGATGGGGCGGAGACCGGTAGAGAGGAGGAGAGATGGGGCGGTGACGTGTAGAGAGGAGGAGAGATGGGGCGGAGACCGGTAGAGAGGAGGAGAGATGGGGCGGAGACCGGTAGAGAGGAGCAGAGATGGGGCGGGACGGGTAGAGAGGAGGAGAGATGGGGCGGAGACGGGTAGAGAGGAGGAGAGATGGGGCGGAGACGGGTAGAGAGGAGGGGAGATGGGGCGGAGACGGGTAGAGAGGAGGAGAGATGGGGCGGAGACCGGTAGAGAGGAGGGGAGATGGGGCGGAGACCGGTAGAGAGGAGGAGAGATGGGGCGGAGACCGGTAGAGAGGAGGGGAGATGGGGCGGAGACGGGTAGAGAGGAGGAGAGATGGGGCGGAGACGGGTAGAGAGGAGGAGAGATGGGACGGAGACCGGTAGAGAGGAGGAGAGATGGGGCGGAGACTGAGAGGAGGAGAGATGGGGCGGAGACTGAGAGGAGGAGAAAGGGGCGGAGACTGGTAGAGAGGAGGAGAGATGGGGAGGAGACCGGTAGAGAGGAGGGAGATGGGGAGGAGACGGGTAGAGAGGAGGAGAGATGGGGCGGAGACTGAGAGGAGGAGAGATGGGGCGGAGACTGAGAGGAGGAGAGATGGGGCGGAGACTGAGAGGAGGAGAGAGGGGCGGAGACTGAGAGGAGGAGAGATGGGGCGGAGACTGAGAGGAGGAGAGAGGGGCGGAGACTGAGAGGAGGAGAAAGGGGCGGAGACTGGTAGAGAGGAGGAGAGATGGGGAGGAGACCGGTAGAGAGGAGGGGAGATGGGGAGGAGACGGGTAGAGAGGAGGAGAGATGGGGCGGAGACGGGTAGAGAGGAGGAGAGATGGGGCGAAGACTGGTAGAGAGGAGGAGAGATGGGGCAGAGTCCGGTAGAGAGGAGAAGAGATGGGGCGGAGACCGGTAGAGAGGAGCAGAGATGGGGTGGAGACCGGTAGAGAGGAGGGGAGATGGGGCGGAGACTGGTAGAGTGGAGTAGAGATGGGTGGAGACCGGTAGAGAGGAGGAGAGATGGGGAGGAGACCGGTAGAGAGGAGGGGAGATGGGGCGGATACTGGTAGAGAGGAGGAGAGATGGGGCGGAGACCGGTAGAGAGGAGGAGAGATGGGGAGGAGACCGGTAGAGAGGAGCAGAGATGGGGCGGAGACTGGGAGAGGACCATAGCGCCATTTTCAGGAAAGGATCGACACGCAGTTGTTTGTCATGAGGCATTTATTGCAGCATAAAACATTTCATGCCGAGGTGACATCACTACATAGCTATGATGTCACGGTAATTCTCCACCTCTCTCCCATAGGCTGGCTCCGGGATTGGTCGGGGGATTTCTCGCTCTCCTTCATCATCTGTGGCCTCTTCCTCTTTCTTGGAGCCATCATCATCCTCGCCCTTCCCGGAGTTCTCTGCAGGCCAATGCCCGACCAATCGCAGACCAGAAACCAAAGCCATCAGAATCACATTCCAGCAGCCAAAGAGAGTCTGGTGGTGACCAATGGTACGAGTCGATCAGATCAGAGGGCGGAGCCAGTGGAGAATAAGGGCGGCGCCGATCTCCCGCCACATGTAACATCTTCATCTGTACACCATCTGTGCCTTAATACAGCCAACATGGCGGAACCGACTACTGGACCACGCCTAGAAAATAACAGCTCCTCCACCTGCGCTGTGACATCATCACACAATATGAACTCTGTGCTATGACGTCATCAATAAAAAGGCTATTTATTAGAAAGCAGCGTCCGAGTCATTGATCCGGAGTGGGGGGGGGGGGGCGAGGGGGCAGGGAGCTCACAAAGTGCTGAGGCGCAGATCGCAGGCTCTCCGGGACAACTTCTCCGGGGAATCCGACGCCATCAGCGAGAAATCCCGGAATATGTCCATGTAGGTCTCGTCTCCTGTGTGTGAGAGGAGGACCAATTACATACTGGTACAAGGTTACTGGGAAGGTGGGGGCTCCGCCCCATTGTGTTTCCCCCCACCATATATATATATCCACCCAGTCCTGTGTATACCCTACCTACTGTTGTATAGACCCCACCCACTTGTGTATACGCCCAACACCCGTACCCTCCCTTGTATACACCTAACACCCCCACCAACAACTGTATGCACCTGACTCCCTCACCCCAACATCTCTACACCTGACCCTTTCGCCCACTCTATCCTAGCACCGGGTCCCCCCAGGCTTTCACACATACCATCTTCAGCGCACCAAGAGCCCAATTCCCGGGGTCTTCAGTAGGAAAACTGGGAGGGGCGGGGCAGCCCTCGACTTTCTTTGTCGTACATCACGGGACACAGATCCATAATATTAACTATATCGGTATATAAGCACCTTCGGGTGATGGACACTGGCACACCCAAGACAGGACGTTCACTCCCTATATAACTCGTCCCACTACTGGGAGTACCTCAGTTTTTTCGTCAGTGTCTAAGGTGTTGGTCACGATTGAAGATATACTCTGAGGAGCTCTGCTGGAAGGACCCTTCATTGGACTGAAACCAGTTTCTACAGACCGGATCCATCCAAAGTGCCACTGAGGCCAAAGTGGATGGTACCCGGGCCTCGTATAAGAAGAGCGAGGCTTTGCCTGTAACAGCCTCTCCTTGGACTGGGTCCTGGGCTGGCCCCCCGGGACACAGTGCTTTGATCATTGCTCACATTACCATAAAGTTTTGCTGGCGGGGCGCAATACAGGTCCAAGGGAGTGGAACCCACAATAAAAAAGGAACCCGGTCCTTGAAGGTTTTCTTAACGCAGCCTGCCGTGATGGGGGAAGGTTGGATCGGTCTGTTATCAGCAGAATCTTGTGGCAAGGATAAGGTAAGGGAAGGAGCCTAGGAACTGTAAAAAGAGAGTACAGCTGCTGATCACACAGGAGCGGTGGGGGCACGTAAGGCGCTGTATACAGGCATTCCCAAAGAGAAGAAATGCATTTTACTCAGCACCAGGCTGAACTTTATTAGCAGCATTGTATTGCTGGACTATTGTTCAGCAAGTAGTGCATTTACCTAGTGCCTCTGCTTTTGTAGGACTATGCCTCCCAAAAAGGCCAGTGCAGACACCTCAAAAAAGGTACCTAAAGCATCACCTCCAGGCGCTGGGGACTCTAGTCATGCCTCCACATCATCATCTTCTCCTGAAATACCAGCATTGGCTAGCCAGGGTGAGCAATTGGAACCAGTGGGTGTTGCAGCTGCTTCTAACATTTCAGCCCCTGTATACGTGACTGAAGATGCCTTTTTCTCCGCCCTTCTGGGGCTAGAAGAGAGACTGGGGGCTTTAGTCGCATCTTCCATCCCAAGGTATAGGAAGCGTGGTAGATCCACCTCAGACCCTTTATCAGGGGAACAGTGAGTGGAGGTTGAGCTATTCTGATCGGGGGATCAGGAGGAAAGGCAATCCAATGACTCCTCTTCTAAGGAATCAACGGTGAATCTCTAAGCCCCTTGTACACACGGTCGGAAATTCTGACGGAAAAATGTCCAATCGGACCGTGTTGTCAGATAATCCGACCGTGTGTGGGGTTCCATCTGACTTTTTCCGTCGGAATGTACGACCAACAAAGTTTGAGAGCCGGATATAAAATTTTCCCACAACATGATCAAGTCCGATCGTTTGTAGAGAATTCCGATCGGACAAAGTACCACGCATGCTCAGATCAAATTACGAGACCAAAGCTATTGGCTACTAGCCTGAACGTAGTCCAGTCGTAACGAGTGAACGTCATCACGTTCCGAACGATCGGATTTTCCGACAACTTTGTCCGACCGTGTGCATGCGCAACACCAGTTTCGGACAAAATCCGTCTGAAAAAATTCCAACGGATTTTGTGGTCGGAATTTTCCGAACGTGTGTACGGGGGCTTACAGAAATGGTTCGTTCTGCTTTCAAGCTGCCCCTAATTGAGTCAGCCGAAAGTTCAGTTTCTTCTTTGGGTTCCTTAAAACTTCCACAGACTTTGCATGCGTTTCCCGTCCATGCATTACTGGAACAGCTTATTTATGCTGAATGGGATCACCCGGATCAGCATTTTCTCCCTCCAAAAAGGGTTTTCAGTACTTTATCCCATGGAGGAGAAATTCACCAAAAGATGGAATGCACCAGCAGTTGATGCTGCGATTTCCAGTGGGAATAAAAGTCGAACTTGTCCGGTAGACAATGCTCAAATGCTTAAGGATCAAACGGATAAAAGATTGGAATTCCTGATTAAATACTCTATTTCTTTGGCAGGTGCAGTTACTCCTGCAGTGCCTGCAGTCGCTGCAATAGGCATTGGTCAATCCCTGAAGGACCAGTTTAGACAGACCTTTAAGGAGGTTCCTGTACAACAGGCCCGGGACTTGGTCGAGCTGCCAAGAGAACGTTATGTTTTGCTATTGACGCCATTAAAGATTCTATTCACCAGGCACCTCGCCTTGCGCTTGCGCACATGCGTAGGATCCTGTGGTTGAAAAATTGGTCAGCTGAAGCACCATGCAAAAGGCTCCTCACTGGTTTTCCTTTTCATGGGGATTGGCTATTTGGGGAGGATTTGGACAAATATATCCAAAAGATTTAAAGTGGGAAGAGTACTTTTTTTGCTAGTCAAAAGAAGGAATAAACGCCCTTCATTTAAGCGGGCTCCTTCTCCAGCGCCAGGGATATTTGCCTCTAGGCAGTCACGATGGCCTCTGCCGTCAGAGTCTAGAGGAAAGCCTCACGGTCAGGCCCAGGCCAAGAAGAAGACCTAGGAGTAGAAACCTGCCTTGCCTTGCGCTTGTGCTAGTGCACGTGCGTAGGATCCTGCGGTTGAAAAATTGGTCAGCTGAAGCAACATGCAAAAGGCTCCTAACTGGTTTTCCTTTTCATGGGGATTGGCTATTTGGGGAGGATTTGGACAAATACATCCAAAAGATTTAAAGTGGGACGAGTACTTTTTTGCTAGTCAATAGAAGGAATAAGCGCCCTTCGTTTAAGCGATGGCCTCTGCCGTCAGAGTCTAGAGAAAAGCCTCACAGTCAGGCCCAGGCCAAGAAGAAGGCCTGGGGGTGGAAACCTGAAAAAAAGAATTCTAAAGCCTCATTATGAAGGGGCGCACCCGCTCGCCAGGGTGGGGGGGGAGACTTCTGCAGTTCTCAGAAGTCTGGCAGGAGGAAATTCAGGACAGATGGGTCATCTCTATGATAGCTCTAGGGTAAAAACGAGTTTCCACCGCCTCGTTTTCTGAGGTCAAACTTTCCCCAAAGATCCAGGGAAAAGGCGATCTCGGTTTCAGGCATTAGACCGATTACTGGCTCAGGGAGCGATCATACAAATCCCCACAGAAGAGATAGGTTTGGGGTTCTTTTTCAAACCTCTTCACGGTACCAAAACCGAATGGAGATGTCAGACCCATTCTAGATCTAAATCAATTCCTGAAGGTCCGCTCTTTTCGCATGGAGTCGGTGGGATTCTATCCTACAAGGAGGAGAACTTCTGGTGTCAATCGACATCAGGGATGCATATCTGAATGGTCCTATATTTCCCGCTCACCAAAGGTTTCTGCGGTTCGCGGTAGAACAGCATCATCTTCAGTTTGTAGCCTTGCCCTTCGGGCTGTCTACAGCACCCCCCGGGGTATTTACAAAGGTTCTGGCTCCACCTCTAGCCAGGCTAAGGGCGCAGGGCATAACAATCCTGGCATACCTGGACGATCTATTGCTAATAGACCAGTCGGTGGCCCGTTTGGAGCAAAGCGTGCGCATTACAACCAAATACCTGGAATATCTAGGTCGGGTTCTCAACCTAGAGAAGTCTTCCTTAAAACCACTAAAAAGGCTGCAGTACTTCGGTCCCGATCATAGACACAGCCCAGAAAAAGGTGTTCTTGCCTCAGGTAAAGATCAATGCCATAGGAGAACTGGTGCAAATTGGTCAGGTTGATAAGCGATCCCTCCATTCACCTTTGCATGAGACTGTTAAGAAAGATGGTGGCTTCATTTGAAGCGGTTCCCTATGCCCAGTTCCATTCGAGGCTGTTGCAAAACAACAGCCTCTCTGCTTGGAACAAAACGGTTCAAGCTCTAGATTTGCCAATGCGGCTGTCCCTGAGAGTGTCCCAGAGCCTCAGTTGGTGGTTGCCAACCCAGAATCTGCTGAATGGAAAATCCTTCAGACCAGTTATCTGGAAGGTGGTAATGACAGGTGCCAGCCCTTCAGGTTGGGGAGCAATACTAGAGAAGACAACTGTCCAGGGACTGTGGTCAAGAACCGAAAAAGAACTTTGCCCATCAATATCCATCGAGATCCGGGCAGCAGGTCTGGCTCTGAAGGCCTGGACATTCAGGTTATGGGGTTGTCCTGTCAGGATCCAATCCGACAATGCCACAGCTGTGGCTTCTATCACCAAGGGGGCACCAAGAGTCCCGCAGCACAGAGGGAGGTGAACCATATTCTATCACCAAGGGGGCACCAAGAGTCTCACAGAGGGAGGTGAACCATATTCTATCACCAAGGGGGCACCAACAGTCTCACAGAGGGAGGTGAACCATATTCTATCACCAAGGGGGCACCAAGAGTCTCACAGAGGGAGGCGAACCATATTCTATCACCAAGGGGGCACCAAGAGTCTCACAGCACAGAGGGAGGTGAACCATATTCTATCACCAAGGGGGCACCAAGAGTCTCACAGAGGGAGGTGAACCATATTCTATCACCAAGGGGGCACCAAGAGTCTCACAGAGGGAGGTGAACCATATTCTATCACCAAGGGGGCACCAAGAGTCTCACAGAGGGAGGTGAACCATATTCTATCACCAAGGGGGCACCAAGAGTCTCACAGAGGGAGGTGAACCATATTCTATCACCAAGGGGGCACCAAGAGTCTCACAGAGGGAGGTGAACCATATTCTATCACCAAGGGGGCACCAAGAGTCTCACAGCACAGAGGGAGGTGAACCATATTCTATCACCAAGGGGGCACCAAGAGTCTCACAGAGGGAGGTGAACCATATTCTATCACCAAGGGGGCACCAACAGTCTCACAGAGGGAGGTGAACCATATTCTATCACCAAGGGGGCACCAAGAGTCTCACAGAGGGAGGCGAACCATATTCTATCACCAAGGGGGCACCAAGAGTCTCACAGAGGGAGGCGAACCATATTCTATCACCAAGGGGGCACCAAGAGTCTCACAGAGGGAGGTGAACCATATTCTATCACCAAGGGGGCACCAAGAGTCTCACAGAGGGAGGTGAACCATATTCTATCACCAAGGGGGCACCAACAGTCTCACAGAGGGAGGTGAACCATATTCTATCACCAAGGGGGCACCAACAGTCTCACAGCACAGAGGGAGGTGAACCATATTCTATCACCAAGGGGGCACCAAGAGTCTCACAGAGGGAGGTGAACCATATTCTATCACCAAGGGGGCACCAACAGTCTCACAGAGGGAGGTGAACCATATTCTATCACCAAGGGGGCACCAAGAGTCTCACAGAGGGAGGCGAACCATATTCTATCACCAAGGGGGCACCAAGAGTCTCACAGAGGGAGGTGAACCATATTCTATCACCAAGGGGGCACCAAGAGTCTCACAGAGGGAGGTGAACCATATTCTATCACCAAGGGGGCACCAACAGTCTCACAGCACAGAGGGAGGTGAACCATATTCTATCACCAAGGGGGTACCAAGAGTCTCACAGAGGGAGGTGAACCATATTCTATCACCAAGGGGGCACCAAGAGTCTCACAAAGGGAGGTGAACCATATTCTATCACCAAGGGGGCACCAAGAGTCTCACAGAGGGAGGTGAACCATATTCTATCACCAAGGGGGTACCAAGAGTCTCACAGAGGGAGGTGAACCATATTCTATCACCAAGGGGGCACCAAGAGTCTCACAGAGGGAGGTGAACCATATTCTATCACCAAGGGGGCACCAAGAGTCTCACAGAGGGAGGTGAACCATATTCTATCACCAAGGGGGCACCAAGAGTCTCACAGCACAGAGGGAGGTGAACCATATTCTATCACCAAGGGGGCACCAAGAGTCTCACAGAGGGAGGTGAACCATATTCTATCACCAAGGGGGCACCAACAGTCTCACAGAGGGAGGTGAACCATATTCTATCACCAAGGGGGCACCAAGAGTCTCACAGAGGGAGGCGAACCATATTCTATCACCAAGGGGGCACCAAGAGTCTCACAGAGGGAGGTGAACCATATTCTATCACCAAGGGGGCACCAAGAGTCTCACAGCACAGAGGGAGGTGAACCATATTCTATCACCAAGGGGGCACCAAGAGTCTCACAGAGGGAGGCGAACCATATTCTATCACCAAGGGGGCACCAAGAGTCTCACAGAGGGAGGTGAACCATATTCTATCACCAAGGGGGCACCAAGAGTCTCACAGCACAGAGGGAGGTGAACCATATTCTATCACCAAGGGGGCACCAAGAGTCTCACAGCACAGAGGGAGGTGAACCATATTCTATCACCAAGGGGGCACCAAGAGTCTCACAGAGGGAGGTGAACCATATTCTATCACCAAGGGGGCACCAAGAGTCTCACAGAGGGAGGTGAACCATATTCTATCACCAAGGGGGCACCAAGAGTCTCACAGCACAGAGGGAGGTGAACCATATTCTATCACCAAGGGGGCACCAAGAGTCTCACAGAGGGAGGTGAACCATATTCTATCACCAAGGGGGCACCAAGAGTCTCACAGAGGGAGGTGAACCATATTCTATCACCAAGGGGGCACCAAGAGTCTCACAGAGGGAGGTGAACCATATTCTATCACCAAGGGGGCACCAAGAGTCTCACAGAGGGAGGTGAACCATATTCTATCACCAAGGGGGCACCAAGAGTCTCACAGAGGGAGGTGAACCATATTCTATCACCAAGGGGGCACCAACAGTCTCACAGAGGGAGGCGAACCATATTCTATCACCAAGGGGGCACCAAGAGTCTCACAGAGGGAGGTGAACCATATTCTATCACCAAGGGGGCACCAAGAGTCTCACAGAGGGAGGTGAACCATATTCTATCACCAAGGGGGCACCAAGAGTCTCACAGAGGGAGGTGAACCATATTCTATCACTAAGGGGGCACCAAGAGTCTCACAGAGGGAGGTGAACCATATTCTATCACCAAGGGGGCACCAAGAGTCTCACAGAGGGAGGTGAACCATATTCTATCACCAAGGGGGCACCAAGAGTCTCACAGCACAGAGGGAGGTGAACCATATTCTATCACCAAGGGGGCACCAAGAGTCTCACAGCACAGAGGGAGGTGAACCATATTCTATCACCAAGGGGGCACCAAGAGTCTCACAGAGGGAGGTGAACCATATTCTATCACCAAGGGGGCACCAAGAGTCTCACAGAGGGAGGTGAACCATATTCTATCACCAAGGGGGCACCAAGAGTCTCACAGAGGGAGGTGAACCATATTCTATCACCAAGGGGGCACCAAGAGTCTCACAGCACAGAGGGAGGTGAACCATATTCTATCACCAAGGGGGCACCAAGAGTCTCACAGAGGGAGGTGAACCATATTCTATCACCAAGGGGGCACCAAGAGTCTCACAGAGGGAGGTGAACCATATTCTATCACCAAGGGGGCACCAAGAGTCTCACAGAGGGAGGTGAACCATATTCTATCACCAAGGGGGCACCAAGAGTCTCACAGAGGGAGGTGAACCATATTCTATCACCAAGGGGGCACCAACAGTCTCACAGAGGGAGGCGAACCATATTCTATCACCAAGGGGGCACCAAGAGTCTCACAGAGGGAGGTGAACCATATTCTATCACCAAGGGGGCACCAAGAGTCTCACAGAGGGAGGTGAACCATATTCTATCACCAAGGGGGCACCAAGAGTCTCACAGAGGGAGGTGAACCATATTCTATCACCAAGGGGGCACCAAGAGTCTCACAGAGGGAGGTGAACCATATTCTATCACCAAGGGGGCACCAAGAGTCTCACAGAGGGAGGTGAACCATATTCTATCACCAAGGGGGCACCAAGAGTCTCACAGCACAGAGGGAGGTGAACCATATTCTATCACCAAGGGGGCACCAAGAGTCTCACAGCACAGAGGGAGGTGAACCATATTCTATCACCAAGGGGGCACCAAGAGTCTCACAGAGGGAGGTGAACCATATTCTATCACCAAGGGGGCACCAAGAGTCTCACAGAGGGAGGTGAACCATATTCTATCACCAAGGGGGCACCAAGAGTCTCACAGAGGGAGGTGAACCATATTCTATCACCAAGGGGGCACCAAGAGTCTCACAGCACAGAGGGAGGTGAACCATATTCTATCACCAAGGGGGCACCAAGAGTCTCACAGAGGGAGGTGAACCATATTCTATCACCAAGGGGGCACCAAGAGTCTCACAGAGGGAGGTGAACCATATTCTATCACCAAGGGGGCACCAAGAGTCTCACAGAGGGAGGTGAACCATATTCTATCACCAAGGGGGCACCAAGAGTCTCACAGAGGGAGGTGAACCATATTCTATCACCAAGGGGGCACCAACAGTCTCACAGAGGGAGGCGAACCATATTCTATCACCAAGGGGGCACCAAGAGTCTCACAGAGGGAGGTGAACCATATTCTATCACCAAGGGGGCACCAAGAGTCTCACAGAGGGAGGTGAACCATATTCTATCACCAAGGGGGCACCAAGAGTCTCACAGAGGGAGGTGAACCATATTCTATCACCAAGGGGGCACCAAGAGTCTCACAGAGGGAGGTGAACCATATTCTATCACCAAGGGGGCACCAAGAGTCTCACAGAGGGAGGTGAACCATATTCTATCACCAAGGGGGCACCAAGAGTCTCACAGCACAGAGGGAAGTGAACCATATTCTATCTTGGGCAGAAAGTAACGTTCTGTGCCTATCTGCAGTTTTTATTCCGGGAGTAGAGAATTGGTAGGCGGACTACTTGAGTCACCAGCAGTTGTTCCCGGGGTAATGGTCCCTTTACCCCCCCCCCCCCCCCCGACACTTTCCTGGCTATTTGCCAAAGATGGGGGAATCCGGACGTAGATATTCTGGCTTCCAGGTCAAGGCATTCAAGTCAAGGCGCACTTTACCAGATCGGTTAGTGCTTCTTGGGCAGTGCATCACCAGGCCTCCATGGCCGCAACTTGGCCTTCAGTACATACATTCGCCAAGTTTTATCAGCTGGATGTAAAAAGGCACGAGGATACAGTGCCTTGCGAAAGTATTCACCCCCCTTGAACTTTTCAACCTTTTGCCACATTTCAGGCTTCAAACATAAAGATATAAAATGTTTATTTTTTGTGAAGAATCACCAACAAGTGGGACACAATTGTGAAGTGGAACGAAATCTATTGGATATTTGAAACTTTTTTAACTAATAAAAAAATGAAAAGTGGGGCGTGCAAAAGTATTCGGCCCCCCTTGCGTTAATACTTTGTAGAGCCCCCTTTTGCTGCGATTACAGCTGCAAGTCTCTTGGGGTGTCTCTATCAGTTTTGCACATCGAGAGACTGAAATTCTTGCCCATTCTTCCTTGCAAAACAGCTGGAGCTCAGTGAGGTTGGATGGAGAGCGTTTGTGAACAGCAGTTTTCAGCTCTTTCCACAGATTCTCGATTGGATTCAGGTCTGGACTTTGACTTGGCCATTCTAACACCTGGATACGTTTATTTGTGAACCATTCCTTTGTAGATTTTGCTGTATGTTTGGGATCATTGTCTTGTTGGAAGATAAATCTCTGTCCCAGTTTCAGGTCTTTTGCAGACTCCAACAGGTTTTCATCCAGAATGGTCCTGTATTTGGCTGCATCCATCTTCCCCTCAATTTTAACCATCTTCCCTGTCCCTGCTGAAGAAAAGCAGGCCCAAACCATGATGCCGCCACCACCATGTGTGACAGTGGGGATGGTGTGTTGATGGTGATGAGCTGTGTTGCATATCGTTTTGCATTGTGGGCAAAAAGTTGGATTTTGGTTTCATGTGACCAGAGCACCTTCTTCCACATGTTTGGTGTGTCTCCCAGGTGGCTTGTGGCAAACTTTAGACAAGACTTTTTATGGATATCTTTGAGAAATGGCTTTCTTCTTGCCACTCTTCCATAAAGGGCAGATTTGTGCAGTGTACGACTGATTGTTGTCCTATGGACAGACTCTCCCACCTCAGCTGTAGTTCTCTGCAGTTCATCCAGAGTGATCATGGGCCTCTTGGCTGCATCTCTGATCAGTCTTCTCCTTGTCTGAGCTGAAAGTTTAGAGGGACGGCCAGGTCTTGGTAGATTTGCAGTGGTCTGATACTCCTTCCATTTCAAAATGATCGCTTGCACAGTGCTCCTTGGGATGTTTAAAGCTTGGGAAATCTTTTTTGTATCCAAATCCGGCTTTAAACTTCTCCACAACAGTATTACGGACCTGCCTGGTGTGTTCCTTGGTCTTCATGATGCTCTCTGCGCTTTCAACAGAACCCTGAGACTATCACAGAGCAGGTGCATTTATACAGAGACTTGATTACACACAGGTGGATTCTATTTATCACCATCAGTCATTTAGGACAACATTGGATCATTCAGAGATCCTCGCTGAACTTCTGGAGGGAGTTTGCTGCACTGAAAGTAAAGGGGCCGAATAATTTTGCACGCCCCACTTTTCAGTTTTTTATTTGCTAAAAAAGTTTAAAATATCCAATAGATTTCGTTCCACTTCACAATTGTGTCCCACTTGTTGGTGATTCTTCACAAAAAATTACAATTTTATATCTTTATGTTTGAAGCCTGAAATGTGGCAAAAGGTTGAAAAGTTCAAGGGGGCCGAATACTTTCACAAGGCACTGTATCTCCTTTGGGTGCAGTGTGCTGCAGGCAGCAGTATAGGTCCTCAAGTCTGGGGGCGCCCTGCGGGTTGTGTCTCCCTCCCCTCAAATAGCATTGCTATGGGACGGCCCATATATATATTGAATACTGACCCGTGATGTACGATAAAGAAGATAGGATTTTTATAACAGCTTCCCTGTAAAATCCTTTTCTTGGAGTACATCACGGGACACAGAGCTCCCGCCCCCTCTTTTGGGATTTGTGTATATTGCTTTGCTACAAAAACTGAGGTACTCCTGGTAGGAGGAGGGGTTATATAGGGAGTGAACTTCCTGTTTTGGGTATACCAGTGTCCATCACCTGAAGGTGCCTATATAACCATATAGATAATACTATGGGTCTGTGTCCCGTGATGTACTCCTAGAAATGGATTTTACAGGTAAGCGGTTATAAAAATCCTATTTTTTCCCAGATAAAGTCACTATTTTCATATCAGCGTTCCCAGGTTCTGGAGGGGCCTTGAAGATGCTGAAGGTAGGGGTGGCTGCATTATAGTGTGGATACAATGTGTAATCCTAATGGTGGGCATGGGGACGTATCCTAACCCCCCATTCCTATCCCAACAGCATGACCCCCCATATCACTTTCTGACCACCATGTGAAATTCCTACCCCCCCCCCCCCCAACATCCCTTTCCCACCAATGTGACCCACCACATCCCTTTACTGTCACTGTAACCCCACATCCCACTCCCGCCAATGTGACCCACCACATCCCTTTCCTGCCACTGTAACCCCACATCCCACTCCCACCAATGTTACCCTCCACATCCCTTTCCTGCCACTGTAACCCCACATCCCTCTCCCACCAATGTGACCCTCCACATCCCTTTCCTTCCACTGTAACCCCACATCCCACTCTCGCCAATGTGACCCTCCACATCCCTTTCCTGCCACTGTAACCCCACATCCCACTCCCACCAATGTTACCCTCCACATCCCTTTCCTGCCACTGTAACCCCACATCCCACTCCCGCCAATGTGACCCTCCACATCCCTTTCCTGCCACTGTAACCCCACATCCCACTCCCACCAATGTGACCCTCCACATCCCTTTCCTGCCACTGTAACCCCACATCCCACTCCCGCCAATGTGACCCACCACATCCCTTTCCTGCCACTGTAACCCCACATCCCACTCCCGCCAATGTGACCCACCACATCCCTTTCCTGCCACTGTAACCCCACATCCCTCTCCCACCAATGTTACCCTCCACATCCCTTTCCTGCCACTGTAACCCCACATCCCACTCCCGCCAATGTGACCCTCCACATCCCTTTCCTGCCACTGTAACCCCACATCCCACTCCCACCAATGTGACCCTCCACATCCCTTTCCTGCCACTGTAACCCCACATCCCACTCCCGCCAATGTGACCCACCACATCCCTTTCCTGCCACTGTAACCCCACATCCCACTCCCGCCAATGTGACCCACCACATCCCTTTCCTGCCACTGTAACCCCACATCCCACTCCCACCAATGTTACCCTCCACATCCCTTTCCTGCCACTGTAACCCCACATCCCTCTCCCACCAATGTGACCCTCCACATCCCTTTCCTTCCACTGTAACCCCACATCCCACTCTCGCCAATGTGACCCTCCACATCCCTTTCCTGCCACTGTAACCCCACATCCCACTCCCACCAATGTTACCCTCCACATCCCTTTCCTGCCACTGTAACCCCACATCCCACTCCCGCCAATGTGACCCTCCACATCCCTTTCCTGCCACTGTAACCCCACATCCCACTCCCACCAATGTGACCCTCCACATCCCTTTCCTGCCACTGTAACCCCACATCCCACTCCCGCCAATGTGACCCACCACATCCCTTTCCTGCCACTGTAACCCCACATCCCACTCCCACCAATGTGACCCTCCACATCCCTTTCCTGCCACTGTAACCCCACATCCCACTCCCACCAATGTGACCCTCCACATCCCTTTCCTGCCACTGTAACCCCACATCCCACTCCTGCCAATGTGACCCTCCACCCCCCACATCCCTTTCCTGCTACTGTGACCCTCCACCCCCACAACCCTCTCCCACCGCCCAACATATAAAGTGGATACAATACCACACCCAGCACTCTACAGACCACGGTCCTCCATGATCCAACATACTCACCGGCCTGGCCAAGAGCAATGTCCGCCTCCCTCATCTTCACTAATCTCAGCCTATGATGGAAGAGAAGACATGACCGTCACAGCCTGACCCTCTCTCATACATCCCCATTATAGACATGTCCACCATTTACCAACAAACCAATTGGCACCAACAGCCATACATATGTGTATGTTAGTCCTCCTGGCCCACCAGCTCTCTTAGTCATGTGACCTACACTCTGCTGCTCAGTTGCATTTGGGAGGGGGATATAAGGTGTCCAATGCCAGTACATTTCTGGTTTGGTAGGTCCAGAGACATCTGGCCAGTTCGAGTGATGATCATGTTATCTATATATTGTGTAATGTCCAGCCCCTGTAGAGCGCACACACACGATGTCCAGCCCCTGCAGAGCACACACACACACGCACACACACACACACGATGTCCAGCCCCCGCAGAGCACACACACACGATGTCCAGCCCCCGCAGAGCACACACACACGATGTCCAGCCCCTGCAGAGCACACACGATGTCCAGCCCCTGCAGAGCACACACACACACGATGTCCAGCCCCTGCAGAGCACACACGATGTCCAGCCCCTGCAGAGCACACACACACACGATGTCCAGCCCCTGCAGAGCACACACACACACGATGTCCAGCCCCTGCAGAGCACACACACACACATGATGTCCAGCCCCCGCAGAGCACACACACATGATGTCCAGCCCCTGCAGAGCGCGCACACACATGATGTCCAGCCCCCGCAGAGCACGCACACATGATGTCCAGCCCCCGCAGAGTGCGCACACACACATGATGTCCAGCCCCAGCAGAGCACGCACACACATGATGTCCAGCCCCTACAGAGCGCGCACACACGATGTCCAGCCCCTACAGAGCTCGCACACACATGATGTCCAGCCCCTACAGAGCGCGCACACACATGATGACCAGACCCTGCAGAGCGCGCACACACACATGATGTCCAGCCCCTGTAGAGCGCACACACACGATGTCCAGCCCCCGCAGAGCGCACACACACACACACACACGATGTCCAGCCCCCGCAGAGCACACACACACGATGTCCAGCCCCCGCAGAGCATGCACACATAATGTCCAGCCCCCGCAGAGCGCGCACACACACATGATGTCCAGCCCCCGCAGAGCACGCACACATGATGTCCAGCCCCTGCAGAGCGCACACACACATGATGTCCAGCCCCCGCAGAGCACGCACACATGATGTCCAGCCCCCGCAGAGTGCACACACACACATGATGTCCAGCCCCTACAGAGCGCACACACACATGATGACCAGCCCCTGCAGAGCACACACACATGATGTCCAGCCCCTGAAGAGCACACACACACATGATGTCCAGCCCCTGAAGAGCGCACACACACATGATGTCCAGCCACTGCAGAGCGCACACACATGATGTCCAGCCCCTGCAGTACACGTAATATTCCACGCCTGCAGAGCATGTACATGTGGTATCCCACCTCTGCAGAACGTTTACATGCGATATCCCATCCCTGAAGAGTATGCTCATGTGATTTTCCCACCCCTGCAGAGCATGTACATGTGATATTTCACCTTTGCAGAGCATTTACATGTGATAACCATCAGCAGGGACCCACCCCACGGATAGGAAGTGTCATGTGGGACATTTCTTGTGACACCTGTAATGTCCACCTGACATTCTGAGATATGATGGCCAAATGTGGTGAACAAGACAATAGGATGTTATTTATATGATGGTAGATCGGTGTCAGTATAAAATGATGGGATATGTATTATGACAGTAGTGTCAGCATCAGTAGTAGTAACCAGTGTCAGTATGTTAAACTCGGTAGAAGATTTTCTTTTTGAGTTGGCAGGTTGTCGTGGAGGCTTGGGTGGCAGTTGCTTTCATATGTTGGTTGCGGCTCCTGGTGACCTTCGTCCCAGAACACTACAGAGAACTGTAAACCAGTAACAGGATAGAATGTGAACAAACACCAATTCCTACTACATCGGGTCAAAGTGAACCATGAAACGTCACCCTGGATGGAAGGCCAGTTACCCAACACGGGAAAATGATGACAAAGCCTTCCTGTCAATCATTATATGGCCATCTATAAAGTGTCAGGAAAGCTCTACGTAGATTTATAGAAGATCGTACCAAGAGGGAAGATTTACTACAGCAGAGGAAATGGAAGAAAAGCGAGGCCATCAGCAAACCGATCTCTGGGGCCCTCCAAAAACGGAATACAACCAATAACAGAACAGAGGCGGTTTAGGTGAAGGAGTCTGGACTCTCCTGTTCTCTGTCACCTTCATTAACATCTTGACCTCTTGTGACTCCCCTATAACCCCTCCATGACCTTTCCTCTAACAATCTTTGACCCTATTTGTAGAATTCCATGACCCAGATATGCTAATACCCACACCCATTTGGTTGGGGCAGCATTATCAGAAATAGGTCTGGTGATTGGCCGGACTCTACGTGTGTCTGGTATTGTCAGCCACGTTTGACATTCCTATCCATACTTTCCCAGAACCCCACCTTCCCCTCTACTCACAAGGTTACAATGTCAGCATTGGCTTTTTCAATGGCAATGGAGAGGACATCCTTTCTTTCATTGTCCAAGGCGTTAATGTCAGCTCCTCTCTTCAGAAACAAACAAGCCAACCTGGTGGACATGACACAGAAAGAAGAGACACCATGAGAGGAGGCAGATGGCACCAGAGGTGGAGGAAGGGAGGTGATGAGGTAGGGCTGAGTGCCAGGGATGGAGACAAGAGACGAAGAGGTGATATGATAGGAATGGTGAGATGGAACACGTCAGTGGAAAGGACAGCATTAGATGAGAGATGGGAACCACCAATGGAAGAGAAGTGGCATGATCTCCAACAAAGATGAGACGGAACATGTCAGTGGAAAGGACAGCGTTAGATGAGAGATGGGAACCACCAATGGAAGAGAAGTGGCATGATCTCCAACAAAGACGAGATGGAACACGTCAGTGGAAAGGACAGCGTTAGATCAAAGATGGGAACCACCAATGGAAGAAAAGAGGCATGATCTCCAACAAAGATGAGATGGAACACGTCAGTGGAAAGGACAGCGTTAGATGATGGATGAGAACCACCAATGGAAGAGAAGTGGCATGATCTCCAACAAAGATGAGATGGAACACGTCAGTGGAAAGGACAGCATTAGATGAGAGATGGGAACCACCAATGGAAGAGAAGTGGCATGATCTCCAACAAAGATGAGATGGAACACGTCAGTGGAAAGGACAGCATTAGATGAGAGATGGGAACCACCAATGGAAGAGAAGTGGCATGATCTCCAAAAAAGATGAGATGGAACACGTCAGTGGAAAGGACAGCGTTAGATGAGAGATGGGAACCACCAATGGAAGAGAAGTGTCATGATCTCCAACAAAGATGAGATGGAACACGTCAGTGGAAAGGACAGCGTTAGATGAGAGATGGGAACCACCAATGGAAGAAAAGTGGCATGATCTCCAACAAAGATGAGACGGAACACGTCAGTGGAAAGGACAGCATTAGATGAGAGATGGGAACCACCAATGGAAGAGAAGTGGCATGATCTCCAACAAAGATGAGATGGAACACGTCAGTGGAAAGGACAGCGTTAGATGAGAGATGGGAACCACCAATGGAAGAGAAGTGGCATGATCTCCAACAAAGATGAGATGGAACACGTCAGTGGAAAGGACAGCGTTAGATGAGAGATGGGAACCACCAATGGAAGAGAAGTGGCATGATCTCCAACAAAGATGAGACGGAACACGTCAGTGGAAAGGACAGCGTTAGATGAGAGATGGGAACCACCAATGGAAGAAAAGTGGCATGATCTCCAACAAAGATGAGATGGAACACGTCAGTGGAAAGGACAGCGTTAGATGAGAGATGGGAACCACCAATGGAAGAAAAGTGGCATGATCTCCAACAAAGATGAGATGGAACACGTCAGTGGAAAGGACAACGTTAGATGAGAGATGGGAACCACCAATGGAAGAGAAGTGGCATGATCTTCAACAAAGATGAGATGGAACACGTCAGTGAAAAGGACAACGTTAGATGATGGATGAGAACCACCAATGGAAGAGAAGTGGCATGATCTCCAACAAAGATGAGATGGAACACGTCAGTGGAAAGGACAGCGTTAGATGAGAGATGGGAACCACCAATGGAAGAGAAGTGGCATGATCTTCAACAAAGATGAGATGGAACACGTCAGTGAAAAGGACAACGTTAGATGATGGATGAGAACCACCAATGGAAGAGAAGTGGCATGATCTCCAACAAAGATGAGATGGAACACGTCAGTGGAAAGGACAACGTTAGATGATGGATGAGAACCACCAATGGAAGAGAAGTGGCATGATCTCCAACAAAGATGAGATGGAACACGTCAGTGAAAAGGACAACGTTAGATGATGGATGAGAACCACCAATGGAAGAGAAGTGGCATGATCTCCAACAAAGATGAGATGGAACACGTCAGTGGAAAGGACAGCGTTAGATGAGAGATGGGAACCACCAATGGAAGAGAAGTGGCATGATCTCCAACAAAGATGAGACGGAACACGTCAGTGGAAAGGACAGCGTTAGATGATGGATGAGAACCACCAATGGAAGAGAAGTGGCATGATCTCCAACAAAGATGAGATGGAACACGTCAGTGGAAAGGACAGCGTTAGATGAGAGATGGGAACCACCAATGGAAGAGAAGTGGCATGATCTCCAACAAAGATGAGATGGAACACGTCAGTGAAAAGGACAACGTTAGATGAGAACCACCAATGGAAGAGAAGTGGCATGATCTCCAAAAAAGATGAGATGGAACACGTCAGTGGAAAGGACAGCGTTAGATGAGAGATGGGAACCACCAATGGAAGAAAAGTGGCATGATCTCCAACAAAGATGAGATGGAACACGTCAGTGGAAAGGACAACGTTAGATGAGAGATGGGAACCACCAATGGAAGAGAAGTGGCATGATCTTCAACAAAGATGAGATGGAACACGTCAGTGAAAAGGACAACGTTAGATGATGGATGAGAACCACCAATGGAAGAGAAGTGGCATGATCTCCAACAAAGATGAGATGGAACACGTCAGTGGAAAGGACAGCGTTAGATGAGAGATGGGAACCACCAATGGAAGAGAAGTGGCATGATCTCCAACAAAGATGAGACGGAACACGTCAGTGGAAAGGACAGCGTTAGATGAGAGATGGGAACCACCAATGGAAGAAAAGTGGCATGATCTCCAACAAAGATGAGATGGAACACGTCAGTGGAAAGGACAACGTTAGATGAGAGATGGGAACCACCAATGGAAGAGAAGTGGCATGATCTTCAACAAAGATGAGATGGAACACGTCAGTGAAAAGGACAACGTTAGATGATGGATGAGAACCACCAATGGAAGAGAAGTGGCATGATCTCCAACAAAGATGAGATGGAACACGTCAGTGGAAAGGACAGCGTTAGATGAGAGATGGGAACCACCAATGGAAGAGAAGTGGCATGATCTCCAACAAAGATGAGACAGAACACGTCAGTGGAAAGGACAGCGTTAGATGATGGATGAGAACCACCAATGGAAGAGAAGTGGCATGATCTCCAACAAAGATGAGATGGAACACGTCAGTGGAAAGGACAGCGTTAGATGAGAGATGGGAACCACCAATGGAAGAGAAGTGGCATGATCTCCAACAAAGATGAGACGGAACACGTCAGTGGAAAGGACAGCGTTAGATCAAGGATGGGAACCACCAATGGAAGAGAAGTGGCATGATCTCCAACAAAGATGAGACGGAACACGTCAGTGGAAAGATAAATCAGAGATGAAAGATGAGAACCATCAATGGAAGAAACAATGCAGGACATACAATGAAAGATGAGAGGGCGTGGTGAAAAGGACAATGTTAGATGATGGATGAGAACCATCAATGGAAGAGAAGTGGCATGACCCACAACAAATAATAAGAGACGTATCAGTGAAAAGGATGATCCGAGATGAAGGCTATAAACCATCAATGGAAGAAACAATCCAGAATTTACAAAGAAAGATGAGATAGGACGGGTCTGTGAAAAGGACAGGTTGAGGTGATGGAGTAGAACCATCAAACAGATGATGGAGGAAGTATAGTGAAAGATGAGATTTTGTCAGTGAAAAAAAACAGTCTGAGACGATGGGTGAGAACCATCAATGGAAGACACAAGGCATGACCCATAACGAAAGATGAGAGGGAACATATCCATGAAAATATCAATCTTAATGAAGAATGAGAACTATCCATGAAGGACATACAATAAATGATAAGAGGACATGGTGAAAAGGACAATGTTAGATGATGGATGAGAACCACAAATGGAAGAGAAGTGGCATGACCCACAACAAATAATAATAAGAGACAAATCAGTGAAAAGCTCAATCTGAGATGAAGGATGATAACCATCACTGGATGATATAATGTAGGATGTATAATAAAAGAAGAAATGGGACATCAAGGAAGATCTGGGATTATGGATGAGACCCATCAATGGAAGAGATGAGGAATGACACACAAAGAAAGATGAGAATGCATAAGATAGGGACAATGTTGGATGATGGATGAGAATGAGGAGGGCCTGACTCACAATGAAAGTTGACACAGGAGATGTTAGTGAAAGAACAATGTGAGATGAAGGATGAGAACCATCAATGGAAGGAACGATGCAGCATGAAAAATAAGAAATGAGATAGGACAGGTCCGTGACAAGGACAGGTTGAGGTGATGGATGAGAACTATCAAATAGATGATACATGAAGTACAGTGAAAGATGCGATAAGAGGTCAGTGAAAACCGCAATCGGAGATTATGGAGAACAACCACCATTAGAAGAGACAAGGCATGACCCACAATGAAATATGAAATGGAAAATGTCAGCAAAAAGATCAATCTGAGATGAAAGATGAGAACCATCAATGGAAGAAACAATGCAGGACATACAATGAAAGATGAGAGGGCGTGGTGAAAAGGACAACGTTAGATGATGGATGAGAACCATCAATGGAAGGAACAATCCAGGACATACAATGAAAGATGAGAGGGCGTGGTGAAAAGGACAATGTTAGATGATGGATGAGAACCATCAATGGAAGAGAAGTGGCGTGACCCACAACAAATAATAAGAGACGTATCAGTGAAAAGGATGATCTGAGATGAAGGATGAGAACCATCAATGGAAGAGAAGTGGCGTGACCCACAACAAATAATAAGAGACGTATCAGTGAAAAGGATGATCTGAGATGAAGGATGAGAACCATCAATGGAAGAAACAATGCAGGACGTACAATGAAAGATGAGATAGGACGGGTCTGTGAAAAGGACAGGTTGAGATGATGGAGTAGAACCATCAGATGATGGAGGAAGTACAGTGAAAGATTCGATTTTTGTCAGTAAAAAAAACGAACAATCTGAGATGATGGATGAGAACCACCAATGGAGGAGACGAGGCATGAACCACAATGAAAAATGAGATGGAGTGAGATGGACCATGTTAGTGAAAAGATCAATCTGAGAGGACATGGTGAAAGGGACAACGTTAGATAATGGATGAGAACCACCAATGGAAGAGACGAGGCATGACACACAATGAATAATAATGAGAGACATATCAGTGAAAAGATCAATCTGAGATGAAGGACTATAACCATAGATGGATGATACAATGCAGGACTTACAATAAAAGATGAGTTGGGACGTCAAGGAAGATCTGAGGTTATGGATGAGACCCATTAATGGAAGAGACGAGGAATGACGCACAAAGAAAAATGAGAATGGATAAGATAGGACATGTCAGTGCAAGGGACAATGTTAGATGATGGATGAGAAGCATCAATGGAAGAGACGAGGCATGACACACAATTAAAAATGACATGGGACACGTTAGTGAAAGAACGATGTGAGATGAAGGATGAGAACGGTCAATGGAAGAAACGATGCAGCATATACAATGAAAAGTTAGATAGGACAGGTCTGTGAAAATGATCAAGTTGAGGTGATGGATGAGAACCATCAACTAGATGATGGAGGAAGTACAGTGAAAGATTAGATAAGAGGTCAGTGAAAACCACAATCTGAGATGATGGATGAGAACCACCAATGGAAGAGACAAGACATGACACAATAAAAGAGGAGATAGATCAGGTCAGTGAAAAGATCAATCAGAAATGAAAGGTAACCCTTCAATAGAAGATACGACGCAGGACATACAATAAATGAGATAGGACATGGTGAAAAGGACAACATTAGATGATAGATGAGAATCATCAACGGAAGAGAAGTGGAATTATCCACAACAAATCATAAGAAGAAACATATCAGCGAAAAGGACAATCTGAGATGAAAGATGACAACCATCAACGGAAGGGACAATGCAGGACGTACAATGAAAGATGAGATGGGATGTCAGAAAAGATCGGAGACTATGGATGAGACCCATCAATGGAAGAGATGAGGAATGACACACAAAGAAAGATGACATGGGACATGTTAGTGAAAGAACGATGTGAGATGAAGGATGAGACCCATCAATGGAAGAGAAGTGGCATGACCCACAACAAACGGTAAAATTTATGCATGAAAGATGAGATAGGACGGGTCTGTGAAAAGGAAAAGTTGAGGTGATACATAAGAACTATCAAATAGATGATGGAGGACATGCAATGAAAGATGAGATAGGATGTCAGTGGTAACAACAATGTGACATTATGGATGAGAACCACCAATGGAAGAAACAATGTGGGACATACAATAAAAGATGAGAGGACATGGTGAAAAGGACAATGTAAGAGGGATGAGAAGCATCAATGGATGAGATGAGGTATGATACACAATGAATAATAAGAGACATCTCAGTAAAAGGACAATCTGAGATGAAGGATGAGATGAGAACCATCAATGGAAGATACAATGCAGGACAAACAATGAAAGATGAGATGAGACGTCAGTAAAGATCAGAGATTATGGATGAGACCCATCAATGGAAGAGATGAGGAATGACACGAAGAATGGATAAGATAGGACATGCCAATAAAAAGTACAATGTTAGGTGATGGATAAGAACCATCAATGGAAGAGACAAGGCATGACCCACAATGAATAATAAAAAAGGGACATATCAGTAAAAGGACGATCTTGAGATGAAGGATGAGATGTGAACCATCAATGGAAGAAGTAATGTAGAACGTACAATGAAAGAGGAGATAGAAAGTGAAGATCTGAGATTATGGATGAGACCCATCAACGTAAGAGATGAGGAATGACACAAACAGATGACAATGGATAAGCTATGACATGTCAATAAGGAGGACAATGATAGATGGTGGATGAGAACCAGCGAGGGAAGAGGTGAGGCATGACAAACAATGGAAGGACAACAAAAAGTGAGGCGGCACCAGCAACCCCCATGAGAGAAAAGTGGAACTGATGGTGACAAGGAAAGTGCTTTACCCCGTGTAGCCCTGCAGCGTGGCGTGATGGAGGGGTCCTCGACCATCTTTATCAGCATGATTGACACTTGCCCCATTCTGCAGAAGAAACTCACAGGCAACAAGAGAATCCTGAAAGCCACAAAGTTTGGTTGTCAGTGGAGGGCGACGTGATACAGAATACAGACAATACAGCAGATAAGTGACTGAAGGCACCTACAGAGAGCACAGCTCGGATAAGGGGCGTCCGCCCATCCTCATCACTGCGTACCCAGTTCACGTCCGCACCATGTGCCAAGGCATCCGCCATGGTGGGAAGATAGCGATGTTCAGCAGCACGGTATAGAAGTGCCCCAGGGTGTAGATTTCGCACGTCATTCTCATCCCCCATTCCAGACATGGCAGCTGTGTAGAGACACGATGGACAAATGAGACACGATGGACAGATGAGACACGGGAGACACGATGGACAGACGAGACGCGATGGACAGACGAGACGCGATGGACAGACGAGACGCGGTGGACAGACGAGACGCGGTGGACAGACGAGACACGGTGGACAGACGAGACACGGTGGACAGACGAGACACGATGGACAGACGAGACACGGTGGACAGACGAGACACGGTGGACAGACGAGACACGGTGGACAGACGAGACGCGATGGACAGACGAGACGCGGTGGACAGACGAGACACGGTGGACAGACGAGACACGGTGGACAGACGAGACACGGTGGACAGACGAGACACGGTGGACAGACGAGACACGGTGGACAGACGAGACACGGTGGACAGACGAGACACGGTGGACAGACGAGACACGGTGGACAGACGAGACACGGTGGACATACGAGACACGGTGGACAGACGAGACACGATGGACAAATGAGACACGATGGACAGATGAGACACGGGAGACACGATGGACAGACGAGACACGATGGACAAATGAGACACGATGGACAGATGAGACACGGGAGACACGATGGACAGACGAGACACGGTGGACAGACGAGACGCGATGGACAAATGAGACACGATGGACAGAGGAGACACGATGGACAGACGAGACACGATGGACAGACGAGACACGATGGACAGACGAGACACAATGGACAGACGAGACACGATGGACAGACGAGACACGATGGACAGAGGAGACACGATGGACAGACGAGACACGATGGACAGACGAGACACGATGGACAGACGAGACACGATGGACAGATGAGACACGATGGACAGATGACACTCGATGGACAGATGAGACACGATGGACAGATGAGACACGATGGACAGATGAGACACGATGGACAGATGAGACTCGATGGACAGATGAGACTCGATGGACAGATGAGACACGATTGAACGATAGACAGACGAGACCCGATGGACAGACGAGACGCGATGGACAGACGAGACGCGATGGACAGACGAGACGCGATGGACAGACGAGACGCGATGGACAGACGAGACGCGATGGACAGACGAGACGCGATGGACAGACGAGACGCGATGGACAGACGAGACGCGATGGACAGACGAGACGCGATGGACAGACGAGACGCGATGGACAGACGAGACGCGATGGACAGACGAGACGCGATGGACAGGCGAGACGCGATGGACAGGCGAGACGCGATGGACAGACGAGACACGATGGACAGACGAGACACGATGGACAGACGAGACACGACGGACAGACGAGACACGACGGACAGACGAGACACGATGGACAGACGAGACACGAGACACGATGGACAGACGAGACACGATGGACAGACGAGACACGATGGACAGATGAGACACGATGGACAGACGAAACGCGATGGACAGACGAGACGCGATGGACAGACGAGACGCGATGGACAGACGAGACGCGATGGACAGACGAGACTCGATGGACAGACGAGACACGATGGACAGATGAGACACGATGGACAGACGAAACGCGATGGACAGACGAGACGCGATGGACAGACGAGACGCGATGGACAGACGAGACGCGATGGACAGACGAGACTCGATGGACAGACGAGACACGATGGACAGATGAGACACGATGGACAGATGAGACACGATGGACAGACGAGACACGATGGACAGATGAGAGGGGCTCATGGCACAGAATTCTGTTCTACTCATAGTGGGGGCATTTCATGAGCTGTACAAACACAACATCTATGTCTATAGAGGGAGGAGCCATTGAGCAGGAACTTACCATTGGGCGGGGGAGGAGCCGTCCCTGGCTTTGGTTTCAGGTGAGGTTTAGGGGGCCTGTGCAGTCGGCTGATTGGTCGGTTAAGCTCAGGCTCCACCTCTCTGTTGGCATTTTTGAGACTTCCATCCACCCGGCTGCCTTCTTTCTCCATGCTGCTGGGTGGCCACTTGCTGGACATGGCAGAGGGTCTGACCTCCAGGGTCCTGCTCTCCGGGTTGCTGATTGGACGGGCGGGCGCGTTACCGTGATGATGCGGGTTGCTGCGCAGAGCCATCTGGGGAAGTTTGGTGATGAATTTCTTCTCCACGTATTTTGCTCTGATCCAGATTTCCTTCTCGCTGCTGGAATCAGAAATTCACAAGTGGTTATGTTGAGTGGTCACCCAGTTATTCCTGACTTTCTGGAGGTTCATAGATGGTCTATGGACAGGAGAACTACAGTGGATTCATACCATGGCTCAATGACAATCAGAACCCTAAAGAACGAGAACAAAGAGTCTTGTATGCAACAAGTGCTATCCCAATACAGAGGAAATAAAACCTACAGCCATTGGTTGGTCCCGGTATTATGACATTTCTCACAAAATAGACTCTTATAAAGGGTCAAATTGTTGAAATAAAGTCCCATCTACAGCTATTTAGAGACACAGACCAGACAAAAGGACATGGAATCAGCGTACAAAGACTAAGTAGCCCGCTCAGCGTAAGTCAATTATCATACGAGAAGACTGAGAAGGATGGTATCAGTGGCGTAACTAGAACCTTCAGGGCCCCCGATGCAAGAAACCATGAAGGGCCCTCCTGAACCCCAGCCAGGGCCCTTCCTTCCGAGTCCGGCGGTGGAACTCCAGGGCCGTGGTCACAGGTATGACCTTTGGGAGCCCTGTAGTTCCACCACTGGTATCAGTAGTCTTTTTTTATATTATTTTATTTTTAGGTGCCCCATTGGGGGGGACTGTCCCTAGGCAGGATGGGGTCCCCGTCCCCAGAAGAGATGAGGTCCTTTTCTCCAAGGCAGATGATGTTACTGCTCCCGGGTGAGAAGGGGTCCCTGTCCCCAGAAGAGATGAGGTCCTTTTCTCCAGGGCAGATGAAGTTACTGCTCCCGGGTGAGAAGGGGTCCCTGTCCCCAGAAGAGATGAGGTCCTTTTCTCCAAGGCAGATGACGTTACTGCCCCCAGGTGAGAAGGGGTCCCTGTCCCCAGAAGAGATGAGGTCCTTTTCTCCAGGGCAGATGAAGTTACTGCTCCCGGGTGAGAAGGGGTCCCTGTCCCCAGAAGAGATGAGGTCCTTTTCTCCAGGGCAGATGAAGTTACTGCTCCCGGGTGAGAAGGGGTCCCTGTCCCCAGAAGAGATGAGGTCCTTTTCTCCAGGGCAGATGAAGTTACTGCCCCCAGGTGAGAAGGGGTCCCTGTCCCCAGAAGAGATGAGGTCCTTTTCTCCAGGGCAGATGAAGTTACTGCTCCCGGGTGAGAAGGGGTCCCTGTCCCCAGAAGAGATGAGGTCCTTTGCTCCAGGGCAGATGAAGTTACTGCCCCCAGGTGAGAAGGGGTCCCTGTCCCCAGAAGAGATGAGGTCCTTTTCTCCAGGGCAGATGAAGTTACTGCTCCAGGGTGAGAAGGGGTCCCTGTCCCCAGAAGAGATGAGGTCCTTTGCTCCAGGGCAGATGAAGTTACTGCCCCCAGGTGAGAAGGGGTCCCTGTCCCCAGAAGAGATGAGGTCCTTTTCTCCAGGGCAGATGAAGTTACTGCTCCCGGGTGAGAAGGGGTCCCTGTCCCCAGAAGAGATGAGGTCCTTTTCTCCAGGGCAGATGAAGTTACTGCCCCCAGGTGAGAAGGGGTCCCTGTCCCCAGAAGAGACGAGGTCCTTTTCTCCAGGGCAGATGAAGTTACTGCCCCCGGGTGAGAAGAGGTCCCTGTCCCCAGGGGAGGTGGGGGTCCCTGTCCCCACGTGAGAAGGGGCCCCTGTCCCCAGAAGAGATGAAGTCCTTTTCTCCAGGGCAGATGAAGTTACTGCCCCCGGGTGAGAAGGGGTCCCTGTCCCCAGGGGAGGTGGGGGTCCCTGTCCCCACATGAGAAGGGGTCCCTGTCCCCAGAAGAGATGAAGTCCTTTTCTCCAGGGCAGATGAAGTTACTGCCCCCGGGTGAGAAAGGGTCCCTGCCCCCAGGGGAGGTGGGGGTCCCTGTCCCCACGTGAGAAGGGGTCCCTGTCCCCAGGGGGAGATGTAGGGGGTATGTAATGGTGTGTGGAGGATGGGGTCCTCTCACTCACCATGACCAAGCTGTAGGCCGCGCACTCATCCATGTTGGCCTGGGCTCCATCCAGTGTGCTGGACGGGTGATCAGCATATCTCCCAGAAAGACCTTTCATCATCTGTGTATGACGGGGGAGGAGGAGGGCTGGCAGACAAGCCTGCAGTGTCCTCCGGGGGGCTCTCATAGGGCTGCACTGCATCTGTGTGCTTAAAGTTTGTTTACCCAGGAGAAGTATGCAGTGCAGTGTGGGCCGGACTCAGCGGGGGCGGGACTCTGGCTGGGGAGAACAGACATCGGACTGAGCGGCAATGCATGGAGCAGGAGAGGGGTACTCTGAGGAGCCGGCCGAGGACACAGGTCATGGGAGGAATGCACAACTAAAAAGCAGCCAGTGCGATAGTCTAGCATGGAGCTCTGCTAGTCACCCTCCACCTCCAGCCACCCGTGTGCATGGTGCACTGGTACCCCTAGCTGCCTATGCTGCTGCCGGCCATATGTAGAGGGGGCTGCATGGGCCCCCAGCATCACAGGGCCCGGTTGCGGTCGCGACTGCTGCACCCCCTATAGTTACGCCCCTGGATGGAACCCATATGAGGTCATGAGGTGAAGGCTACAGATTACACAAGGTCCTAAGTGGGAGTTGGAGACCATATGATGTCATAAAGGAACGATAAAGACGAGGGGGTAAGCCTATGATGTCAGAAATGAAGGATAAAGACGAGGGGGTAAGCCTATGATGTCATAAATGAAGGATAAAGATGAGGGGGTAAGCCTATGATGTCATAAAGGAACGATAAAGATGAGGGGGTAAGCCTATGATGTCATAAATGAAGGATAAAGACGAGGGGGTAAGCCTATGATGTCATAAATGAAGGATAAAGACGAGGGGGTAAGCCTATGATGTCATAAATGAAGGATAAAGATGAGGGGGTAAGCCTATGATGTCATAAAGGAAGGATAAAGACGAGGGGGTAAGCCTATGATGTCACGGGGTGAAAGCTGAAGAGGATACAACGGATTGGGGAAGAGCGGAGTGTTGACATCACCGTGTGCTGGAAGATGTTGGTTTCTTTATGTTCATCTCATCGATTCGCGCCTCGTAGATGGAATTGATAATGTTGTTCCCAAGTTCACACATGAGCTGTAATGAAAGACAAATAAATGTTCAATATTCCCAGATAATAAAACATCAGATTTCCCCGCATTGACCTGACTATTGGGCTTCATGGCCCAGTCTTGTCAGAACCGGCCAGCAGAACACATTATACAATCCATAACAGCAATTCCATATACTCGTAAAACGACCAACAAGTATGAGCAACAACTCCCGACCCCCCCGTCCATAGCACTGAATCACTGAGCCAACCAGTCCCCGTTAATATGCAACATCTCAGGTATCACCCCAGACTAAACCTTTCCCACCAAAAACCGAAGACCATCTCCAATCCCAAGCCCACCTCACCCAACAACGCCCCAAAGCCATTACCTTAACAAGCTCTGGCTCCCAGGTGTCAAGTGTTAGTGATCGGACCTTGGAGAAATGGACGCCCAGGCTCCTGTGAGAGAGAAGATGTTATTGGGTAGGGGGGATCAGGAGACAATTGGGGCTCATCCTTACCTCTGACCAAGATTAGTCAATGATTCCAAAGGATCTTCTACTGAGGAGGGGTCAATGTATTGGATCACCTCCATTGTAAGCAACGTATGGATCCAATGTCTGGACCAATACCGAAGAGCACACCATAAAAATTCACCACATGACCAAATAAACTATATATAGTGTAGCAAAAGTGAGTGCTCAATACCAATATCAGCAGGAACCTGATGTGTACAGTCTGGAGGAAAGAAGGGAAAGGATGGACTGAAACCTTTAGGTTGATGCTTGGAACAGACTTCCATTGGAACGTAGTGCGTCAGTAAACAGTAGGCGAGTGCAAACATGCTTGGGACAAACGTAGATCTATACTCAAAAAGTGTTTGAGCCACCTCCATTGTCAGCAATCGGACAGGCCGTCAAGGTGTCAGTAAGAGGTTGGGTCATCCCAGTGTAGCTGTTCATGTCATCTAGTTGTCAATAAGCGATCAGGTCATCTCAGTATGAGTCAGAGGTTTGGATCATCCCAGTGTCAGTAACTGTTTAGGTCATCTAGTTGTCAGTAAGCGGTTGGGTCATCACAGTGTAAAAGAGAGATCAGGTCAACCTGGTGTCAGTAAGCAGTTGGATTAATTCATTGTCAGTAAGTAGCTGGGTTGTCTCAGTGTCCGTAAGAGGTCAGGTCATGGCAGTGTTAATAATTGTTTGTGTCCTCTCAGTGTCAGTACATGGTTGGGTGATAGTTCTGGTTGTCAGTAAGTGGCTGGATCATCCTGGTGAAGGAAAGAGGTCAGATGATCTTGGTGTTAGTAAGCAGTTGAGTCAACCCATTGTCAGTAAGTGGACAAGAATCCCAGTGTCAGTAAGTCGTTTTGGTCAGATTTGTGTTAGTAAGCAGTTAGGTTGTCCTGGTGTAAGAAAGAGGTTGAGTCATCCTGGTGTCAGTAAGATGTTGGGTCATCACAATGTTATCTGGTTGTCAGTAGGCGGCTGGATCATCTTGGTGTAAGAAAGAGGTCTGGTCATCCTGGTGTCAGTTAGCAGTCAAGTCAAGGCAACCCATTGTCAGTAATTATCCTGGTCTAAGAAAAATGTGGCGTCATCCTGTAGTCAGTAAGTGGTCTGGTCATCCTGGTGTCAGTAGGCGACTAGCTCATCCTGATGTCAGTAAGCAGTCAGGTCATCCCTGTGTCAGTAAGTGGTTGGGTCATCCAAGTCAGTAAGTGGTCAGATTATCGCAGTGTCAGTAAGTAGCTGAGTCTCTCAGGTGTCAATAGGAGGGGTCAGGTCCTCTAGGGTCCTCTCACCTGTGAATTCCGCTACACTCGATACACAGGGTCACCCCTAGATTGATGCTCGCCCATTCTGGCTCCGCGGCTCGGCAGTCACAGCAGGCCGCATTTCCGGCTACTCTCAGTATGGCATCCTGTGCGCCGGGCACTCCACCCTTCTGCGGTGCCGGAGCCTCAGCTGGTGAACGGGGCAATCTCTGAGAAGAGAAGGACGTCACACAACTACACATGGTTACACGCCCCACTTACTGTACAACCTCGTTGCATCACTCACAAAACTTCCGCTGTCCCTCTTGTTTTCGCTGTACGCCGTGGTGATGCTCCTCTGAACCGCGCTCACCCACAGCTGCAGGACACGCTCAGACTCTGCCTGCAGCATGCAGGACCTGCAACACAGATAGCAACAGCACTGGAACCAGGACAGGCAAGTACCAAAATACATATAATAACGACCCATCTGTGACCTCATCAGGTTGTTGTCACATGTATAAAAATCTACATCCAGGCATGGTGGACGGCAAACAATAGACCGTGAGAGAACAGCACCCTCAGATCTCCCGTCCCACCATACAAGAGCCTCTGGAAGTCCAACTACTCACTTTGATGGCGACACAACCTCAAAGCAAAACCGCCGGTCGGCATCGGGGCACAATTTGACAGCGCAGAGCCGGAGGTCCACGATAACAACCGTCACAGCCTCCTGGGGGGGGGGGGAGAATCGCACAGGTTTCAGAAATTTACACATCTGTATATCAACACAGAGGATGGCAGAAGCTACTGAATGCCCGGGAAACAGAGGTCCCACCAAACACCCGGGATCACCAGATATCAGAGATGGCATCACCCTTCAGAGGGTGATCTCCCAAATCCTCATCACTTCTGCCAATAGTTATATTATATTGGAGCTACACCAAGGGAATTGGCTCCCAGGTATAGACAACCTGGACTCAGAAGGTGAGTTCACAAGAAGTCCATCATACAGAAAATGTTTGCAGAATTCAATCCTTAATCTGCTTGCCCTCTTCCTTCACCACACCAAATTTTATTGATTGAATTAGCAATTCAGAAAGTTAATTACATTAAGTCAATTCATCATTAACAATAAAGTTTTCATCAAACTGAATGGCGTTCTGTGGTTGTGTATTGGTCTGGCAACTAAATAATAAAACCTAGATTATGGTTGGGCAGCATTGAGGAGTAGGAAAAGTATTAAGAGCTGAGGGTTACAATCAAAGGTAAAATGTACCATAATCAACTATCTGAGGATAAAAGAAGAAAGAACAGTTTGTACAGTTTTGACTCAGGAGTAAAACTTTTTGTTGCTCGTGTTTTTACCAAACAGCACAATGGGCTGATCTCAAATCTTACACTAAAGTCCAAGAAAGACCTCAAATTCTTCACCGAAATCCATGGAAGAGCGCAAGTCCTTCACTGCAGACCAGGAAAGACCTCACATAATTTACTACATTCCAAGGAACACCTCTAAGCTTTCATTAGGAGTTCAGGAAAGACCTTAAATCACTCAATGGAGTTCAAGAAAGTTCTTAAATCTTTCAATGGAAACCATGGAAGACCTCATATCCCTTTACTGGAATCCATGAATGATCTCATTCTTTTAATAAAGTCCAAAGAAGACCTCAAATCTTTCATCGGAGTCCAAGAAGGACCTCAAATCTTTCACTGAAATCCTTGGAGGGCCTCAAGTCTTTCATTGGAGTCCAAGTGAGACCTCAACATTTTCACTGAAATCCTTGGAAGGCCTCAAGTCTTTCATTGGAGTCCAAGTGAGACCTCAACATTTTCACTGAAATCCTTGGAAGGCCTCAAGTCTTTCATTGGAGTCCAAGTGAGACCTCAAAATGTTCACTGAAATCCCCTGAAATCAATAACTGGAGTTCAAGAAAGTTCTCAAATCTTCCAATGGAATTCATGGAAGATTCAAATAATTTACTGGAATCCATGAATGATCTCATTCTTTTAATAAAGTCCAAGGAAGTCCTCAAATATTTAATCGGAGTCCAAGAAGGACCTCAAATCTTTTACTGAAATCCTTGGAGGGCCTCAAGTCTTTCATTGGAGTCCAAGTAAGACCTCAACATTTTCACTGAAATCCCCTGAAATCAATAACTGGAGTTCAAGAAAGTTCTCAAACCTTCCAATGGAATCCATGGAAGACCTCATATCCCTTTACTGGAATCCATGAATGATCTCATTCTTTTAATAAAGTCCAAAGAAGACCTCAAATCTTTCATTGGAGTCCAAGAAGGACCTCAAATCTTTTACTGAAATCCTTGGAAGGCCTCAAGTCTTTCATTGGAGTCCAAGTAAGACCTCATATTCTTCACTGAAATCCATGGAAGAGCGCAAGTTCTTCACTGCAGACCAGGAAAGACCTCACATAATTTACTACATTCCAAGGAACACCTCTAAGCTTTCATTAGGAGTTCAGGAAAGACCTTAAATCACTCAATGGAGTTCAAGAAAGTTCTTAAATCTTTCAATGGAAACCATGGAAGACTTCATATCCCTTTACTGGAATCCATGAATGATCTCATTCTTTTAATAAAGTCCAAAGAAGACCTCAAATCTTTCATCGGAGTCCAAGAAGGACCTCAACATTTTCACTGAAATCCTTGGAGGGCCTCAAGTCTTTCATTGGACTCCAAGTAAGACCTCAAAATTTTCACTGAAATCCCCTGAAATCAATAACTGGAGTTCAAGAAAGTTCTCAAATTGTCCAATGGAATCCATGGAAGATTCAAATAATTTACTGGAGGCCAAGAAAGATCTTATGCTTTTAATAAAGTTCAAGGAAGTCCTTCCACTACAGTTCAGAAAATACCTCAAAGCATTCATGGAATCCAAGAGAGACCTCAAATCTTAAACTAGAGATCAGGAAAGACCTTAAATCACTCAATGGAGTTCAAGAAAGTTCTTAAATCTTTCAATGGAAACCATGGAAGACCTCATATCCCTTACTGGAATCCATGAATGATCCCATCCTTTTAATAAAGTCCAAAGAAGACCTCAAATCTTTAATCGGAGTCCAAGAAGGACCTCAAATCTTTTACTGAAATCCTTGGAAGGCCTCAAGTCTTTCATTGGAGTCCAAGTAAGACCTCATATTCTTCACTGAAATCCACTGAAATCAATAACTGGAGTTCAAGAAAGTTCTCAAATCTTTTAATGGAATCCATAGAAGATATAAAATACTTTACTGGAGTACAATAAAGATCTCATTATTTTAATAAAGTCCAAGGAAGACCTCAGATCTTTCACTAGGGTTCAGAAAAGACCTAAAATCATTCACTGGAGTCAAAGAAAGACCTCAAATCTTTCATTGGAGTTCAAGAATGACCTTAAATCCTTCACAGGAATCCAGCGAAGACCTCAAATCCTTTGTTGGAGTCAAAGTATGACCTCAAATGTTCAAGTGGAATTAAATAGAGACCTAAACATTTTCATTGAATACAAAGCATACATCCCAATCATTACATGCAAAGATAATGTCCATTAATAGATGGATGCAGGGGGGGATGAACCATCTACTCACCACCTTCTTTTGATAAACCAGCTGATTGTTCTGAATGGAAAACCACCGACTAGAGAGGAGACAGAATAGGTACACTTTATGTTTCTATAAAATTTGTTGGACTATATTCCTACAGTTGTTCTTCATTCCTCTACCCAAACTCAACCCCCCCCCCCCCCCCGACATACCGATGCTGCTTTATCTGTCACATTCAATGTTCTCTTCACATCTCAGCCTCCAAATCCTAACCCACCAATCACCCATCTCTCCATTGCTCCCAGTGTCTGCTATCCTGACATGTCTCCATCCACCTTGTACCCCACTTGCTTGCTGCCCCCACCTTTCTGAAACAAGCATGGAAGCCCTCTCACCGGCTCCAGGTCTTAAAGGTGTTACTGGCCCGCTTAAAGAGGTAACCCTCAATCACTATCTCTGAGGTTTCTCCCTCGCTCTGGAAGACGGCATCCTCATCTGAAACCTCCTGCAGAAAGAGAGGGGAAGAGTCAAAAAATACACAAGATCCTATAACCACAACCACTTCAACATAAGCCACTGGTAGAAACCACAACCACTCCTACACAAGACACTGATAGAAACCACAACCATTCCTACACAAGACACTGATAGAAACCACAACCATTCCTACACAAGACACTGATAGAAACCACAACCATTCCTACAAAAGACACTGGTAGAAACCACAACCACTCCATAACACAAGACACTGGTAGAAACCACAACCATTCCTACACAAGACACTGATAGAAACCACAACCATTCCTACAAAAGACACTGGTAGAAACCACAACCATTCCTACACAAGACACTGGTAAAAACCACAACCACTCCTACACAAGACACTGGTAAAAACCACAACCACTCCTACACAAGACACTGATAGAAACCACAACCATTCCTACACAAGACACTGATAGAAACCACAACCACTCCTACACAAGACACTGATAGAAACCACAACCATTCCTACACAAGACACTGATAGAAACCACAACCACTCCTACACAAGACACTGATAGAAACCACAACCATTCCTACACAAGACACTGATAGAAACCACAACCACTCCTACACAAGACACTCGTAGAAACCACAACCACTCCTACACAAGACACTGGTAGAAACCATAACCATTCCTACACAAGACACTCGTAGAAACCACAACCATTCCTAAACAAGACACTGGTAGAAACCACAACCATTCCTACACAAGACACTGATAGAAACCACAACCATTCCTACAAAAGACACTGGCAGAAACCACAACCATTCCTACAAAAGACACTGGTAGAAACCACAACCATTCCTACACAAGACACTGGTAAAAACCACAACCACTCCTACACAAGACACTCGTAGAAACCACAACCATTCCTACACAGGACACTGGTAGAAACCACAACCATTCCTACACAAGACACTGATAGAAACCACAACCATTCCTACACAAGACACTGATAGAAACCACAACCATTCCTACACAAGACACTGGTAAAAACCATAACCATTCCTACACAAGACACTGATAGAAACCACAACCATTCCTACACAAGACACTGGTAAAAACCATAACCATTCCTACACAAGACACTGGTAGAAACCATAACCATTCCTACACAAGACACTGGTAGAAACCACAACCACTCCTACACAAGACACTGGTTGAAACCACAACCACTCCTACACAAGACACTGGTAAAAACCACAACCACTCCTACACAAGACACTGGTAGAAACCACAACCACTCCTACACAAGACACTGGTAGAAACCACTCCCAACAAAAGACACTGGTAGAAACCACAACTACACCAACACAAGACACTGGTAGAAACCACAACTACTCCAACACAAGACACTGGTAGAAACCACAACTACTCCAACACAAGACACTGGTAGAATCATGGAAGAGATGTTTACAGGGATAGTATTAGGGATGGGTGAACGGTTTGGACATTCGATGAACAGCCGAACAAACAGGTCGTTTGACCATTTGTCCCCCCCCCCCCCCCCCGGAACCGACCACAATGCATTGCGGCGCTGAACAGTGCATTGCAAGCCCTGATTGGCTGAAGCAGCAAAAGATTCAGCCAATCAGGGCACAGAGCACTGTCAGTCATGATTGGACACTGTCATCATGACTTTATCCAATCATGGCTCATTTTCACCCCGCAGTATAAAAGTATTCTTTCAATGGCAGCCATTTTCAGTGTGATTTCGGCGTGGAAAGAGAGATAGATCAGGGCTCTGTTTGGTGCCATTAGTTAGTGTGCTATACTGGGCTATTTTGCTTCAATTGTCAGTGTAGAATATGAGTTTAGTGTCAGTCTAGGGATAGTGTGAGTGTAGTGAGGAGGACCTTCATTCAGCTTTGTATAGTGTGCAGCTAGAGTAGGGACCGCTCAGATAGTTTCAGTGTAGTGTAGAGATACCATGTCCGTAATCTTTACATTAGTGTATAGCTAGAGTAGGGACAGTTCAGATAGCGTCAGTGTAGTGGCGGTTGAACACCAGCTATTTGATTGCACTACTGCCAGTTTAACAGAATTTACTTCTGTGTGCGTTACTGCCAGTTTAACACCATATAGTTTTGTGCGTTACTGCCAGTTTAACACTATTTACTTCTGTGTGTGTTAATGCCAGTTTAACACTATATAGTTCTGTGTGTTACTGCCAGTTTAACGCCATATAGTTCTGTGCGTCGCTGTACGATTGGCGCATTATATTGCAGTATATTATAGTGTATCTGTGCAGTGTGTTTGTGTAGTGTGAGTACTCAAATTAAAGTGCACCAATCATCACTTTACATTGATTAAAGTGCATCTACGTGCAGATTTCAACTTCTTCTTAACATTTGCTCATAAGCACCGCCGCCTCCCTCCCTCCCAATAATGTCCGGGAGGACAACAAGGAGAGGCAGACGTTCCCTTGGCACTGCAAGGGGGGCAGCAACAAATGTGTCCACCACAGGCAAAGGCGGACGTGGTGGTCAGTCCTCAGGCAGGACATAATTTCTCTTTGTTACTATTATAATTTGGAAGTTCAGATACATCCAAATCTCGGAATAAGGAAAAATAGCGGAAGGAACCACACAGGTCTACTCAGAGTACGGGAAGTGATTGGTTGTTACGTGATGGAGTAGAAGAAACCACTTATGGAATGAGGAGTTAATGTGGACACCAGGTGTTAGAAGTTTTTGAGTTAATTAATATTTTAAGTGATAAAAGTTTCTGAAAAGAGATATGTACGGTAATAAGTAATGGTCTCTGAAGGTCACAGAACAACAGAGAGTATAGGGCGGAGTGGTTTTGCTGAGTAGGTACTTCTATTTTTCAGTTACTATGTCAGGACAATGGGTGGAGTTATGCTACTTATCTATAGACTGAACCATATTAGGTATATATGCAAATATGGGTGTTATTAGGAGATGCTGACATAACATCATGAAAGAGTATAAGAATGGAGTAGGATTATGTGAGTATAGGAAAGATCGGTGGGAAGAGAAGGAACTCTACACTTTGGAGAATGTAACACCAGAAGTTGCACCTTAGAAGCCATCACCATGCCATATGTTACCAGATGTCAATCTTGTCTTTGCTTATCTTCCTGAACAATAAAACATCTATTATTGAAGTATTGAACGAACAAAGGATTGTTCAATTTCTACTCCTGAAAGTACGTTGGAAATGTGGCCTTGGATAAAGACATACATATCTCCGTTACACACCCTTTAGGAGAAGGGATACAGATTCACACATTACACAAAGACTTTCATTAAGAAACGCCCATGTGAGCAGGGCTGGACTTACCATTGGGCTTGACTGGGCTGAAGCCCATGGGCCCCGCCCAATAGGGGGCCCTGCGGACAGGCATGTACTGGCCATAGGGACTATAGGGAGTTTCCCGGTGGGCCGATGGCTTAGTGGGCCGGTTTCAGTGAGAGCCAGTGGCATGGCTGGGGGGGACTTTTGGGGCTATAGCCCCAAATCTGGGGCCCATAGCCCAGAGTCAGTCCAGGAGTCCCCAACCACAGGGTCCCGGCCCACTACCTGCCCTCTTTCTGGTGACCCTGATGTAAGGAGGGGCTCTCTGGGGAACCTGATGTAAGAGAGAGGCTCTCTGGGAACCCTGATGTAAGCCGGAGGCTCTCTGGGGAACCTGATGTAAGAGAGAGGCTCTCTGTGGACCCGGATGTAAGGGGGGGCTCTGTGGGGACCCGGATGTAAGGGGTTGGCTCTCTTGGGACCCTGATGTAAGGCGGATGATCTCTGGGGACCCTAATGCAAGGGGGAGGCTCTCTGGGGACTCTGATGTAAGGGGAAGGCTATATGGGGACTCTGATGTAAGGGGAGGCTCTCTGAGGACCCTGATGTAAGGGGAGGCTCTCTGGGGACCCAGATGTAAGGAGGGGCTCTCTGGGGACCCTGATGTAAGGGGGGCTCTCTAGGTGCTTTTTTGCGCAATTGTGTACAGTTTATATACTGTTTTTTGCGTGTTTGCAAAATTAAAGTGGGCCGGTCTGCATGAAGTCCAGGGCCAAATTTTTGTCCCAGTCCAGCCCTGCCTGCGGACCCCTCCAACATACATAGCCGAGCGTACTCGGCTCAGCTACGCTCACAGTCACGCCCAGTCCCGCCCTATGATGGACATAACACAGGGACTGGGCGTGACTGTGAGTCGAGCCGAGTACGCTCGGCTACTCTCAGCTCCGCTCGGGACTGTAAGAGGACCCGAGAGCCACGGAGAAGACCCGAGAGCTGCCGAGAGAACCCGAGAGCTGCCAAGAGGACCCGAGAGCTGCCAAGAGGACCCGAGAGCTGCCAAGAGGACCCGAGAGCTGCCAAGAGGACCCGAGAGCTGCCAAGAAGACCCGAGAGCCACCGAGAGGACCCGAGAGCTGCCGAGATACACAGGACTCTGTATCTCGGTGGCGCCATTCTCCTTAAAATTACCTCGTAAACTTGGGGTGCGTGTTATATGCTGATAAATACGGTAATGTATAGAAGGTAGGGCCGAAAGTGACTCAAGCCCAGGGACCCCCACCACCCTAAGTCCTGCCCTGCATGTGAGTATAGTAGAATACTAGAGGAATATGTATTTTACCGGGAAGTGTTGTGTATGTAGAGATTTTACTACTTTCTACTACCTACTCACTTCCTTTCACCAGGCCATAGAGGGCAGAAAAGACACAGACCATAAAGATCACTCAGAAACGTGACGCAACTCAATCAAGGGTTCTGCCGATTGCCACAACTACAATAAAATGTTGGAATAAAGAGAATTATTTAGCCAGTGGAACATTCTTGGCTGTCAGGTTTGGAGGACGTTGTCTAACTGAAGAAGAAAATAAAAGTGCCGGGGCGGCTTCTAGAACATTCATGTAGATTGTGTGCCGTGATGATCGCAGAGGATGTGGACGGTGTGACTTTGGGGTTCTTTAAAGGGAAGAGCTGAATAGGAACCCACTGAGATATATTTCTTTATCTGAAGGGATGCATTTCTTTGGGCTGGACGACCGATTTATTGGTGTGAAGATAGAGGAGAACCGGAAAGCTCACATGCCGGAGACAAAACCACCACACAGGGTGAAGATCTCCGGCCGTCTGAACAAACATGGCGCCACCCATGAGTCGGCGTTGACCTGGGAGGAGGGGAGATGGGTGTGTGGGGATCTACGGGTCGTGATTGAGAATACATATACAACAATTGGAAAGGGGAAGATGACTTCCAGGCAGGGGCGTAACTATAGGGGGTGCAGCAGTCGCGACCGCAACTGGGGCCCTGTGATGCAGGGGGCCCATACAGCCCCCTCTACATATGGCCGGCAGCAGCATAGGCAGCTAGCACACACTATTACATACCCCCTCCATATCCCCCTGGGGGCAGGGAACCCTTCTCACGTGGGGACAGGGACCCCCACCTCCCTTGGGACTGGGACCCCTTTCTAACCTGGAAGCAGTAACTTCATCTGCCCTGGAGCAAAGGACCTCATCTCTTCTGGGGACAGGGACCCTTCTCACCCGGGAGCAGTAACTTCATCTGCCCTGGAGGAAAAGGACCTCATCTCTTCTGGGGACGGGGACCCAATCCTGCCTAGGGACAGTCCCCTAAAAGGGGCACCTAAAATGTAAAAAAATTAATAAATAAAAACTACTGATACCAGTGGTGGAACTACAGGGCTCACAAAGGTCATACCTGTGACCACGCCCTGGAGTTCCACCGCCGGACTCGGAGGGAAGGGCCCTGGCTGGGGTTCAGGGGGGCCCTTCATGGTTTCTTGCATCGGGGCCCTGAAGGTTCTAGTTACGCCACTGCTTCCAGGGGCACGATCAGATATCACTAGTCAAAGATCGGGATGAGAAGACGGGAGCATCACCCTAAACTATGAGGGCAGAATGAAGGGAAGCTACATCGGAGAGAGCCTGGTGGAGGCACCTTGTGGAGAATTATGGAACACCGACACCTGGAAGGTTCTAATTGGTGACTGAAGTGAAGGAGATCCGGGGGAAGGCCGAGGAATAAACAGAATGCGAATGTAAAAGGTTTTTTTTTTTTTTTAACAGCAAGCCTTTTTTTTTCCAGTAGTCGCGTGCTGTCAGAGCGATGAGAGAAGGAAGGGATGGAAAAAGAAGGGAGAGAAATGGTAGAAAGGAGAGAGGAAGGGCAGGGGGATAGATTATGGAAGGGAGAGAAATGGTAGAAGGGAGAGAGGAAGGGCAGGGGATAGATTATGGAAGGGAGAGAAATGGTAGAAGGAGAGAGGAAGGGCAGGGGGATAGATTATGGAAGGGAGAGAAATGGTAGAAGGGAGAGAGGGAAGGGCAGGGGGATAGATTATGGAAGGGAGAGAAATGGTAGAAGGGAGAGAGGAAGGGCAGGGGGATAGATTATGGAAGGGAGAGAAATGGTAGAAGGGAGAGAGGAAGGGCAGGGGGATAGATTATGGAAGGGAGAGAAATGGTAGAAGGGAGAGAGGAAGGGCAGGGGGATAGATTATGGAAGGGAGAGGAAGGGAGAGAGGAAGGGCAGGGGGATAGATTATGGAAGGGAGAGAAAAGGTAGAAGGGAGAGAGGAAGGGCAGGGGGATAGATTATGGAAGGGAGAGAAAAGGTAGAAGGGAGAGAGGAAGGGCAGGGGGATAGATTATGGAAGGAGAGAAATGGTAGAAGGGAGAGAGGAAGGGCAGGGGATAGATTATGGAAGGGAGAGAAATGGTAGAAGGGAGAGAAGAAGGGCAGGGGGATAGATTATGGAAGGGAGAGGAAGGGAGAGAGGAAGGGCAGGGGGATAGATTATGGAAGGGAGAGAAAGGTAGAAGGGAGGAGAGGAAGGGCAGGGGGATAGATTATGGAAGGGAGAGAAATGGTAGAAGGGAGAGAGGAAGGGCAGGGGGATAGATTATGGAAGGGAGAGAAATGGTAGAAGGAGAGAGGAAGGGCAGGGGGATAGATTATGGAAGGGAGAGAAATGGTAGAAGGGAGAGAGGAAGGGCAGGGGGATAGATTATGGAAGGGAGAGGAAGGGAGAGGAAGGGAGAGAGATAGATTATGGAAGGGAGAGAAAAGGTAGAAGGGAGAGAGGAAGGGGCAGGGGGATAGATTATGGAAGGGAGAGAAATGGTAGAAGGGAGAGAGGAAGGGCAGGGGGATAGATTATGGAAGGGAGAGAAATGGTAGAAGGGAGAGAGGAAGGGGAGAGGGATAGATTATGGAAGGGAGAGAAATGGTAGAAGGGAGAGAGGAAGGGCAGGGGGATAGATTATGGAAGGGAGAGAAATGGTAGAAGGGGGAGAGGAAGGGCAGGGGGATAGATTATGGAAGGGAGAGGAAGGGAGAGAAATGGTTGAAGGGAGAGAGGAAGGGCAGGGGATAGATTATGGAAGGGAGAGAAATGGTAGAAGGGAGAGAGGAAGGGGAGAGGGATAGATTATGGAAGGGAGAGAAATGGTAGAAGGGGGAGGGAAGGGCAGGGGGATAGATTATGGAAGGGAGAGAAATGGTAGAAAGGGGGAGAGGAAGGGCAGGGGGATAGATTATGGAAGGGAGAGGAAGGGAGAGAAATGGTAGAAGGGAGAGAGGAAGGGCAGGGGGATAGATTATGGAAGGGAGAGAATGGTAGAAGGAGAGAAGAAGGGCAGGGGGATAGAGTAGGAAGGGAGAGAAATGGTAGAAGGGAGAGAGGAAGGGCAGGGGGATAGATTATGGAAGGGAGAGAAAAGGTAGAAGGGAGAGAGGAAGGGCAGGGGGATAGTTAATGGAAGGGACAGAAAAGGTAGAAGGGAGAGAGGAAGTGCAGGGGGATAGATTATGGAAGGAGAGAAATGGTAGAAGGGAGAGAAGAAGGGCAGGGGGATAGATTATGGAAGGGAGAGGAAGGGAGAGAAATGGTAGAAAGGAGAGTGGAAGGGCAGGGGGATAGAGTATGGAAGGGAGAGAAATGGTAGAAGGGAGAGAGGAAGGGCAGGGGGATAGGTATGGAAGGGAGAGAAAAGGTAGAAGGGAGAGAGGAAGGGCAGGGGGATAGATTATGGAAGGGAGAGAAATGGTAGAAGGGAGAGAAGAAGGGCAGGGGGATAGATTATGGAAGGGAGAGAAATGGTAGAAGGGAGAGAAGAAGGGCAGGGGGAATAGATTATGGAAGGGAGAGAAATGGTAGAAGGAGAGAAGAAGGGCAGGGGGATAGATTATGGAAGGGAGAGAAATGGTAGAAGGGAGAGAAGAAGGGGAGAGGGATAGATTATGGAAGGGAGAGAAATGGTAGAAGGGAGAGAGGAAGGGCAGGGGGATAGATTATGGAAGGGAGAGGAAGGGAGAGAAATGGTAGAAGGGAGAGAGGAAGGCAGGGGGATAGAGTATGGAAGGGAGAGAAATGGTAGAAGGGAGAGAAGAAGGGCAGGGGGATAGATTATGGAAGGGAGAGAAAAGGTAGAAGGGAGAGAGGAAGGGCAGGGGGATAGATTATGGAAGGGAGAGAAAAGGTAGAAGGGAGAGAGGAAGGGCAGGGGGAGAGATTATGGAAGGGAGAGAAATGGTAGAAGGGAGAGAAGAAGGGCAGGGGGATAGATTATGGAAGGGAGAGAAATGGTAGAAGGGAGAGAAGAAGGGCAGGGGGATAGATTATGGAAGGGAGAGAAATGGTAGAAGGGAGAGAGGAAGGGCAGGGGGATAGATTATGGAAGGGAGAGGAAGGGAGAGAAATGGTAGAAGAGAGAGAGGAAGGGCAGGGGGATAGATTATGGAAGGGAGAGAAATGGTAGAAGGGAGAGAAGAAGGGCAGGGGGATAGTGTATGGAAGGGAGAGAAATGGTAGAAGGAGAGAGGAAGGGCAGGGGGATAGATTATGGAAGGGAGAGGAAGGGAGAGAAAGGTAGAAGGGAGAGAGGAAGGGCAGGGGGATGATTATGGAAGGGAGAGAAATGGTAGAAGGGAGAGAAGAAGGGCAGGGGGATAGATTATGGAAGGAGAGAAATGGTAGAAGGGAGAGAAGAAGGGCAGGGGGATAGAGTATGGAAGGGAGAGAAATGGTAGAAGGAGAGAGGAAGGGCAGGGGGATAGATTATGGAAGGGAGAGAAAAGGTAGAAGGGAGAGAGGAAGGGCAGGGGGATAGATTATGGAAGGGACAGAAAAGGTAGAAGGGAGAGAGGAAGGGCAGGGGGATAGATTTGGAAGGGAGAGAAATGGTAGAAGGGAGAGAAGAAGGGCAGGGGGATAGAGTATGGAAGGGAGAGAAATGGTAGAAGGAGAGAAGAAGGGCAGGGGGATAGATTATGGAAGGAGAGAGAAATGGTAGAAGGGAGAGAAGAAGGGCAGGGGGATAGAGTATGGAAGGGAGAGAAATGGTAGAAGGGAGAGAGGAAGGGCAGGGGGATGATATGGAAGGGAGAGAAAAGGTAGAAGGGGAGAGGAAGGGCAGGGGGATAGATTATGGAAGGGAGAGAAATGGTAGAAGGGAGAGAAGAAGGGCAGGGGGATGATTATGGAAGGAAGAGAAATGGTAGAAGGGAGAGAGGAAGGGGAGAGGATAGATTATGGAAGGGAGAGAAATGGTAGAAGGGAGAGAGGAAGGGCAGGGGGATAGATTATGGAAGGGAGAGAAATGGTAGAAGGGAGAGAGGAAGGGCAGTGGGATAGAGTAGGAAGGAGAGAAATGGTAGAAGGGAGAGAAGAAGGGCAGGGGATAGATTATGGAAAGGGAGAAATGGTAGAAGGGAGAGAGGAAGGGCAGGGGGAGAATTATGGAAGGGAGAGAAATGGTAGAAGGGAGAGAGGAAGGGCAGGGGATAGATTATGGAAGGGAGAGGAAGGGAGAGAAATGGTAGAAGGGAGAGAGGAAGGGCAGGGGGATAGATTATGGAAGGGAGAGAAATGGTAGAAGAAGAGAAGAAGGGCAGGGGGATAGATTATGGAAGGGAGAGAAATGGTAGAAGGGAGAGAAGAAGGGCAGGGGGATAGAGTATGGAAGGAGAGAAAGGTAGAAGGAGAGAGGAAGGGCAGGGGGATAGATTATGGAAGGGAGAGAAATGGTAGAAGGGAGAGAAGAAGGGCAGGGGGATAGATTATGGAAGGGAGAGAAATGGTAGAAGGGAGAGAAGAAGGGGCAGGGGGATAGATTATGGAAGGGAGAGAAATGGTACAAGGGAGAGAGGAAGGGCAGGGGGATAGATTATGGGTGGGTGAGAAATGGTAGAAGGGAGAGAGGAAGGGCAGGGGGATAGATTATGGAAGGAGAGAAATGGTAGAAGGGAGAGAGGAAGGGAGAGGGATAGATTATGGAAGGGAGAGAAATGGTAGAAGGGAGAGAGGAAGGGCAGGGGGATAGAGTATGGAAGGGAGAGAAATGGTAGAAGGGAGAGAGGAAGGGCAGGGGGATAGATTATGGAAGGGAGAGAAATGGTAGAAGGGAGAGAAGAAGGGCAGGGGGGATAGATTATGGAAGGGAGAGAAATGGTAGAAGGGAGAGAAGAAGGGCAGGGGGATAGATATGGAAGGGAGAGAAATGGTAGAAGGAGAGAAGAAGGGGAGAGGGATAGATTATGGAAGGGAGAGAAATGGTAGAAGGGAGAGAGGAAGGGGCAGGGGGATAGAGTATGGAAGGGAGAGAAATGGTAGAAGGGAGAGAGGAAGGGCAGGGGGATAGATTATGGAAGGGAGAGAAATGGTAGAAGGGAGAGAGGAAGGGCAGGGGGATAGAGTATGGAAGGGAGAGAAATGGTAGAAGGGAGAGAAAGAAGGGCAGGGGGATAGATTATGGAAGGGAGAGAAATGGTAGAAGGGAGAGAGGAAGGGCAGGGGGATAGATTATGGAAGGGAGAGAAATGGTAGAAGGGAGAGAGGAAGGGCAGGGGGATAGATTATGGAAGGGAGAGGAAGGGAGAGAAATGGTAGAAGGGAGAGAGGAAGGGCAGGGGGATAGATTATGGAAGGGAGAGAAATGGTAGAAGGGAGAGAAGAAGGGCAGGGGGATAGATTATGGAAGGGAGAGAAATGGTAGAAGGGAGAGAAGAAGGGCAGGGGGATAGAGTATGGAAGGGAGAGAAATGGTAGAAGGGAGAGAGGAAGGGCAGGGGGATAGATTATGGAAGGGAGAGAAATGGTAGAAGGGAGAGAAGAAGGGCAGGGGGATAGATTATGGAAGGAGAGAAATGGTAGAAGGGAGAGAAGAAGGGCAGGGGGATAGATTATGGAAGGGAGAGAAATGGTACAAGGGAGAGAGGAAGGGCAGGGGGATAGATTATGGGAGGGTGAGAAATGGTAGAAGGGAGAGAGGGAAGGGCAGGGGGATAGATTATGGAAGGGAGAGAAATGGTAGAAGGGAGAGAGGAAGGGGAGAGGGATAGATTATGGAAGGGAGAGAAATGGTAGAAGGGAGAGAAGAAGGGCAGGGGATAGAGTATGGAAGGGAGAGAAATGGTAGAAGGGAGAGAGGAAGGGCAGGGGGATAGATTATGGAAGGGAGAGAAATGGTAGAAGGGAGAGAAGAAGGGGCAGGGGGATAGATTATGGAAGGGAGAGAAATGGTAGAAGGGAGAGAGAAGGGCAGGGGGATAGATTATGGAAGGGAGAGAAATGGTAGAAGGAGAGAAGAAGGGGAGAGGGATAGATTATGGAAGGGAGAGAAATGGTAGAAGGGAGAGAGGAAGGGCAGGGGGATAGAGTATGGAAGGGAGAGAAATGGTAGAAGGGAGAGAGGAAGGGCAGGGGGATAGATTATGGAAGGGAGAGAAATGGTAGAAGGGAGAGAGGAGGGGAGAGGAAAGAGAGAAGAGGCAGGGGGGATAGAGTATGGAAGGGAGAGAAATGGTAGAAGGGAGAGAGGAAGGGCAGGGGGATAGATTATGGAAGGGAGAGAAATGGTAGAAGGAGAGGAAGAAGGGCAGGGGGATAGATTATGGAAGGGAGAGAAATGGTAGAAGGGAGAGAAGAAGGGCAGGGGGATAGATTATGGAAGGGAGAGAAATGGTAGAAGGGAGAGAAGAAGGGGAGAGGATAGATTATGGAAGGGAGAGAAATGGTAGAAGGGAGAGAAGAAGGGGAGAGGGATAGATTATGGAAGGGAGAGAAATGGTAGAAGGGAGAGAGGAAGGGCAGGGGGATAGAGTATGGAAGGGAGAGAAATGGTAGAAGGGAGAGAGGAAGGGCAGGGGGATAGATTAAGGAAGGGAGAGAAATGGTAGAAGGGAGAGAGGAAGGGCAGGGGGATAGATTATGGAAGGGGAGAGGAAGGGAGAGAAATGGTAGAAGGGAGAGAGGAGAGAGGAAGGGGAGAGGGATAGATTATGGAAGGGAGAGAAATGGTAGAAGGGAGGGGAAGGGGAGATGGGTGGGGGAGGGATAGACGAAGGAAGGGAAAGGAATGGGAGGAGGGGGCAGGGAGGGATGTGAATTTGGTGGGAGATGAATGGGGGAGAGGAATAGGAAAGGAATGGGGAAAAGGGAGGAGGGGATAGGACATTAGAAGAAAGAGAGAGAAGGGACGAGAGAAGGAAAGGATGGAAGAGGGGAGGGAAGGGATGGAAAAGGGGAGGGAAGGGATGGAAAAGGGGAGGGAAGGATGGAAAAGGGGAGGGAAGGGATGGAAAAGGGGAGGGAAGGGGAGGAGATGGGGAAGGGAAGGGGAGGAGATGGGGGAGGGAAGGGAGGAGATGGGGAGGGAAGGGAAGGGAGGGAGGAGATGGGGAGGGAAGGGAAGGGAGGAGATGGGGAGGGAAGGGAAGGGAGGAGATGGGGAGGGAAGGGGAATGGGGGAGATGGGGAGGGAAAGGGAAGGGATGGAATAAGGAAAGGGGAGGGATCAGAGAGAGATGTGATTGAAGGGGAGAGGATAAGCATTACATAGACATCCAGAGAAAACCCATCCTCACCCTGTGTTCATGCTGATCAGTTTCTGCTCCAGGTCTCTCTGCTCCCGAGCCCCTTGTAGGACCGTCTGATGGACCTGCAGAACAGAATGAACATCGGTCTACTTTATGGCCCATTGTCGCACTCATTCCTTCTTTGTAAGGGACATCATCCACCCAGAGGTCCCCCTCATGTTGTATGAGGGACATCAAAACCTTTAAGGTGGACTTGAATTAACAAACTCCTATCCATAATGAGAGATGATGTGAGGCACGGCGTCCTCCGGCCGTTAGTCCCACCAGATGCCCGGGAGACCACAAGCAATACTGGAACATAGTCCTTTGTCTCCCACATTGTGGCTTCACCTGTACGGGTGAGGAAATTCTGAATGGCTGCAACAAGGGAGCTTCGGAAACCCACTCGAATCACGAGCCACTTCTAGTGCTTTGTATAAAATATTCACCCCCCCCCCCCCCCCCACTCCAAAGTTCTTCCACATTTTGTTGTTTTACAGCCTGGAAGTAAAATGGATTCAACTGGAATTTTATGCCATCGGTCTTCACAAATGTTTGCAGGTTCAGAGACAATCCACGAAGATTTACATATTTAAAAACAAGAAAGTCTTGACTGCATAAGTATTCACCCCCTTTGGTGTAACAACCCTAAATAAGTATTTGTAGGGAGGTGGGGGGGGGGGTATAGGCACAAATTATAAGGAGTCCATCATCATCAGATTTTAGAATTTCCTATGTAATTGTGGAATTTCTATAGATTTACCCTTCTATAGGGTGTAACAAGTACTAGTATCACTGGAATGTGCACACAAAATATTGAAAGTGACAAACAATGATCCCAGCGCCCTATGCAGTAAGTCAAAACTCACCCTAACAAGCTGCTATCATACCAAAAGGACAAATCACAAAAATATATAGTATACCGTATCCGTACCCTAATTACCCCGCATATACTATATTGACAGCGCTAAAACAAAAAAGGGAAAATAATCAAAAAATAAAATATAATAAATATATAGAGGATAAAAATATAATAAATATATGGAGGATGAATAATTCAGTGTCTAAAAAAAGTCACTAGCAAGTGTCCATAATATCTCCAAACATATATGACTCAATATTCAATTGAGCTATCACACTTTGGAAAAAAGTTCAGAAAAGAAGATCCATCTCCGAAGAAGAAAACACCAGTGTGCGAAGGGTCTGACGGCCGGTGACACCCCTTATGGTAATTCACTCACCAGAACCCAAAGGGTTAACAGGCACTTCACTACGGCTGTAGAAGTAGTCCCACTAGTGTCCCTCCGGAAAAACGTCTTATCAGAACACCATAGGTTCCTCTCTCTCGGGCTCCCTGCTCTCTCACCGATAAGAGTTCACTTAATTCTCATTCACAGCCCCCAGATCCACATATAGAAAACAATAAAATATAGATTCCATAGTGCAACACAGCTTTATTCATTAAAAACACTCATGCGCTTAAAATCATACGTACACATGTGCACAGCAAAATGTCACATTTAAAATGTCACTTGCAGTGATAACGAGGTGGTCTCACCGCAGTCCTGAGGCGTTTGGTCGAATACTGCCTCAGCTTCCACGGCGGGTCCCGGGTAACCACTCCGAATAGCCTGCTCTGGTGACGTATAGCTGCCTGGTCACGCCCATACGCGTTTCGTCATCACGTCTTCGTCCGTGGGCGTGGCCAGGCAACGCAGCTAGTCCATTTAAATACCTTGCGGGGCGGGAAGCCAGATCAAAATAACGCCCACGTCCGGCCCCCTCTCCTCGCATTCGATGTGACAATGTAATGACATCGCCGTATAAGCGATCGTCATAACAACGGCCTGCTAAAAATCACTATCTAGCTTAAGGGGAAGGAAATGAAGAAAACCTTCTGCTTTGTTCATTGTTACATGATTAGGTCCCGCCGTGCAAGCCATCAGCATACCGGCCAGGATACTGATAACAGAACCTTATCCTTATTGCCTATCTAAAATACCTGTATGCCTACCCCATCACCTATATTAGTTTAAACAGGGCATATCATTACTATGATATAACAAATCCGGGGCATACTGCTGTAGATATTATGAGTCTACACTAAACCATATTACAATATGTCAAAGTCACCTATGTGCAAACTATAAGTGATCAAAATTATCACTCACTGATCGACCAATAAGCACAAAATCCAATTATCCAGTCTAGATGACAGAGGTGAGAAAAAATGAAAATGAAAATAAAATGATATGATGGAAAAAAATATATATAAAACAAATAAATAAAATTAAAAATAAAAAATAAAAAATAAATAAAGGTGAAAATAAAAATAAAAATAAAAATAAAAATAAAAATAAAAATAAAAATAAATATAAAAATAAAAATAAAATTAAAATAAATAAAATAAAAAATGAATAAACGTCAAAATAAAATAAAATAAAGAAATAAATAAACAGAACTATGAAAATGAAATAAAAATAATGATGATACAAAATGGGAGAGAATAAAAATAAATAAAAACAAAATTGCTGAATATTGGAACCCATGCATTGGATGATAACAATACGCTCAAACTCAAATCCCAACTTTTCTATAATAAATAAAATCAATAATCACTAATAAAGCAGTTAATATCTAACTCTATGTTCAAACCAAAAGGACTCAAAGTATTTGTACGGAAATCCATTCCGTTCCTCGCTTGGATATCTCCCGGACTAGGTTGCTGCCCTTCCAATCAGGAAAAATCCTATCCACTCCCCAAAACTTGAGTCCAGTTGGGTCCCTACCATGTTCACGTCTAAAATGTAGGGAAACACTATGTTCTTTATAACGATGGAGATGTTATAAATATGTTCTGCTATCCTGGTGCATAGCTTTCTTTTAAGTACGTCCTACATACATAAGCCCACATTCTATAGGGTGTATTACCCTCCTGTACCCCTCACCTGTGTGGCCAGGCCTTCCGATATTCCTCCACATTCTTCAGGACGGTGTGACTCTGTGTGAGGAAACCAGTCTGAGCGTCTATCAGCTGCAGCATCTGAAAGAAGAGGAAGAAGGGGAAGAAGGGGTCATTCTGGGGGGTGGGGGGCCCTTTTACCATTCCCATCCCAAGACCAAACTCCAGGGATTTCCTAGTCTTTGTTCAGGGGATGAGGAGGCCTGATGTATACTTCACCAGTCATTCTATGTTTATCCCCCAATATCTGCCCAATCATATTATAATAACCCCATAGCACAGAGACCCCCAATATCTGTCCAATCATTCTATGATAACCCCATAGGACAGAGACCCCCAATATCTGCCCAATCATTCTATGATAACCCCATAGGACAGAGACCCCCAATATCTGTTCAATCATTCTATGATAACCCCATAGGACAATGACCCCCAATATCTGTCCAATCATTCTATGATAACCCAATAGGACCGAGACCCCCAATATCTGTCCAATCATTCTATGATAACCCAATAGGACCAAGACCCCCAATATCTGTCCAATCATTCTATGATAACCCCATAGGACAGAGACCCCCAATATCTGTCCAATCATTCTATAACCCCATAGGACAGAGACCCCCAATATCTGTCCAATCATTCTATGATAACCCCATAGGAAAGAGACCCCCAATATCTGTCCAATCATTCTATGATAACCCCATAGGACAGAGACCCCCAATATCTGTCCTATCATTCTATGATAACCCCATAGGACAGAGACCCCCAATATCTGTCCAATCATTCTATGATAACCCCATAGGACCGAGACCCCCAATATCTATCCAATCATTCTATGATAACCCCATAGGACAGAGACCCCCAATATCTGTCCAATCATTCTATGATAACCCCATAGGACCGAGACCCCCAATATCTGCCCAATCACTCTACGATAAACCCATAGCACAGAGACCCCCAATATCTGTCCAATCATTCTATGATAACCCCATAGGACAGAGACCCCAATATCTGTCCAATCATTCTATGATAACCCCATAGGACCGAGACCCCCAATATCTGTCCTATCATTCTATGATAACCCCATAGGACCGAGACCCCCAATATCTGCCCAATCACTCTACGATAAACCCATAGCACAGAGACCCCCAATATCTGTCCAATCATTCTATGATAACCCCATAGGACAGAGACCCCAATATCTGTCCAATCATTCTATGATAACCCCATAGGACCGAGACCCCCAATATCTGCCCAATCACTCTACGATAAACCCATAGCACAGAGACCCCCAATATCTGTCCAATCATTCTATGATAACCCCATAGGACAGAGACCCCAATATCTGTCCAATCATTCTATGATAACCCCATAGGACCGAGACCCCCAATATCTGTCCAATCATTCTATGATAACCCCATAGGACAGAGACCCCCAATATCTGTCCAATCATTCTATGATAACCCCATAGGACAGAGACCCCCAATATCTGTCCAATCATTCTATAACCCCATAGGACAGAGACCCCCAATATCTGTCCAATCATTCTATGTTTATCCCATAGGACAAAGACCCCCAATATCTGTCCAATCATTCTATGATAACCCCATAGGACAGAGACCCCCAATATCTGTCCAATCATTCTATAACCCCATAGGACAGAGACCCCCAATATCTGTCCAATCATTCTATAACCCCATAGGACAGAGACCCCCAATATCTGTCCAATCATTCCATGTTTATCCCATAGGACAATGACCCCCAATATCTGTCCAATCATTCTATGATAACCCCATAGGACAGAGACCCCCAATATCTGACAAATCATTCTGTGATAACCCCATAGGACAATGACCCCCAATATCTGCCCAAGCATTCTACGATAACCCCATAGCACAGAGACCTCCAATATCTGCCCAATCATTCTATGTTTATCCCATAGGACAAAGACCCCCAATATCTGCCCAATCATTCTATGAAAACCCCATAGGACAGAGACCCCCAATATCTGCCCAATCATTCTATGAAAACCCCATAGGACAGAGACCTCCAATATCTGTCCAATCATTCTATAACCCCATAGGACAGAGACCCCCAATATCTGTCCAATCATTCTATGATAACCCCATAGGACAGAGACCCCCAATATCTGTCCAATCATTCTATGATAACCCCATAGGACAGAGACCCCCAATATCTGTCCAATCATTCTATAACCCCATAGGACAGAGACCCCCAATATCTGCCCAATCATTCTATGTTTATCCCATAGGACAAAGACCCCCAATATCTGCCCAATCATTCTATGAAAACCCCATAGGACAGAGACCCCCAATATCTGCCCAATCATTCTATGAAAACCCCATAGGACAGAGACCTCCAATATCTGTCCAATCATTCTATAACCCCATAGGACAGAGACCCCCAATATCTGTCCAATCATTCTATGATAACCCCATAGGACAGAGACCCCCAATATCTGTCCAATCATTCTATGATAACCCCATAGGACAGAGACCCCCAATATCTGTCCAATCATTCTATGATAACCCCATAGGACAGAGACCCCCAAAAACTGTCCAATCATTCTATAACCCCATAGGACAGAGACCCCCAATATCTGTCCAATCATTCTATGATAACCCCATAGGACAGAGACCCCCAATATCTGTCCAATCATTCTATGATATCCCCATAGGACAGAGACCCCCATTATCTGTCCAATCATTCTATTATAACCCTATAGGACAGAGACCCCCAATATCTGTCCAATCATTCTATGATAACCCAATAGGACAGAGACCCCCAATATCTGTCCAATCATTCTATGATAACCCCATAGGACAGAGACCCCCAATATCTGTCCAATCATTCTATTATAACCCTATAGGACAGAGACCCCCAATATCTGTCCAATCATTCTATGATAACCCCATAAGACAGAGACCCCCAATACCTGTCCAATCATTCTATGATAACCCCATAAGACAGAGACCCCCAATATCTGTCCAATCATTCTATGATAACCCAATAGGACAGAGACCCCCAATATCTGTTCAATCATTCTATGATAACCCCATAGCACAGAGACACCCAATATCTGTCCAATCATTCTATGATAACCCCATAGGACAGAGACCCCCAATATCTGTCCAGTCATTCTATGATGACCCCATAGGACAGAGACCCCCAATATCTGTCCAATCATTCTATGATAACCCCATAGGACAGAGACCCCCAATATCTGTCCAATCATTCTATTATAACCCTATAGGACCGAGACCCCCAATATCTGTCCAATCATTCTATGATAACCCCATAAGACAGAGACCCCCAATACCTGTCCAATCATTCTATGATAACCCCATAAGGCAGAGACCCCCAATATCTGTCCAATCATTCTATGATAACCCATAGGACAGAGACCCCCAATATCTGTCCAATCATTCTATGGTAACCCCATAGGACAGAGACCCCCAATATCTGTCCAATCATTCTATGATAACCCCATAGGACAGAGACCCCCAATATCTGTCCAATCATTCTATGATAACCCCATAGGACAGAGACCCCCAATATCTGTCCAATCATTCTATGTTTATCCCATAGGACAGAGACCCCCAATATCTGTCCTATCATTCTATGATAACCCCATAGGAAAGAGACCCCCAATATCTGTCCAATCATTCCATGTTTATCCCATAGGACAAAGACCCCCAATATCTGTCCAATCATTCTATGATAACCCCATAGGACAGAGACCCCCAATATCTGTCCAATCATTCTATAACCCCATAGGACAGAGACCCCCAATATCTGTCCAATCATGATCCGTCCAATTATGATAACCCCATAGGAAAGAGACCCCCAATATTGGTTCAATAATTTTATGATAACCCCATAGGACCGAGACCCCCAATATCTATCCAATCATTCCATGTTTATCCATAGGACAGAGACCCCCAATATCTGTCCAATCATTCTATGATAACCCCATAGGACAGAGACCCCCAATATCTGTCCTATCATTCTATGATAACCCCATAGGACAGAGACCCCCAATTTCTGTCCTATCATTCTTTGATAACCCCATAGGACCGAGACCCCCAATATCTGTCCAATCATTCTATGATAACCCCATAGGACAGAGACCCCCAATATCTGTCCAATCATTCTATGATAACCCTATAGGACCGAGACCTCCAATATCTATCCAATCATTCTATGATAACCCCATAGGACAGAGACCCCCAATATCTGTCCAATCATTCTATGATAACCCCATAGGACAGAGACCCCCAATATCTGTCCTATCATTCTTTGATAACCCCATAGGACAGAGACCCCCAATATCTGTCCAATCATTCTATGATAACCCCATAGGACAGAGACCCCCAATATCTGTCCTATCATTCTATGATAACCCCATAGGACAGAGACCCCCAATATCTGTCCAACCATTCTTTGATAACCCCATAGGACAGAGACCCCCAATATCTGTCCAATCATTCTATGATAACCCCATAGGACAGAGACCCCCCAATTGGATTTTCTTGGAAACTCACAAACTCCAAAATGTCGAACTTCTTCTTCCCTTGGATGACGTTGATCTGAAGAAGGAGACAGAGAAGTGGAAGATGGAGGAGATCAGAAGAAGAATATCGTTTTCCTGAACGGTTAGCACAGTGAAGGAAATGTATACATTTTTAGGTATAGACATCAACAGGAATTTATTCTCCACCACTTGACTTTTTGTAGGGCCAAGCTAGAAAAGACTCAATTCATAAAGCTAACACACTGGGATAAGGATCCTTATTTTCAGCATACTTTCCAACAATATGGTCCCACATTCCAGGATGGCCCTCATCTCATCCATTCATAGGTGGGCAAGTCCAAATTACCCCAACTATAAAAAGTCAGTCCCACCCAGACCTTACCCCTGATATGCCAGGACCGACATCCGCCCATTACATCCACTTAATGTGATGGTCCTGCCCAACCCTCATCTTTAAATATGGGGGGGCCTGCCCACTCTGATCCTTATAATGAACTCCTTATTGAGTTACAGCCAATGTGAAGTAACTATAAATATGATTGATTCTTTGATCCTGGGACATGACCCTGGACACAGCATCTGTGGGACACAGGACCAAGAGGTGGGACTGTCCCAGCAAATCCGGGACTGTTGGAATTCATTTATGAGTCCGATGAGATTTGAAATTGGCGGTCACATGGCTAAAATAAAGATCCTTATCCCCGTGTGTGAAAGCTTTGTGAATGGAGCCATACAATATGAGAAGATATAGCGATATGACATAATACGAGTGGCCTGGTACTCACCTGCAAGGTATAATCCAGAACCCGCTCTCTGAACGCCTTGCGGGATGTCTGCACCGACGCGGCCGCGTCCAGCACCTCCTGCGGCTTCTTGCGAGAAATCTCGGCATTGTGGTTTAAGGCGCTCTCCAGCCCCTCTCTGCAGCGCTCCAGTTCCTTGCGGCTGTCTCTGAAGGAACGTATGTCTCTAGGATTGGACAACGACAGAAAGAGACTATGTCAGATCTCTGGAGATTTCTCAGTGCCATCGAGTGCAGGGGGGTCATGTGCACTGGGGCCCCCTTAGTGGAGACGGGCCCTCTCTCTCTCTCACTGGATGATGATCACATGGGCACCTCAGTAGGTGGACCACATTACAGGAATTATGGCGGTAAAGCAAACCTACAGCATCCTTCTCTACAGTAATCTGGCTGGTGGACCGAGGAGCCATTACCTATAGGATCAGTTTATTTTCTGAAAAGACCAAAGACCAGATTTGTGGAGAGACGACTAATAGTTGTCCTGTGGACAGATTCTCCCCCTTGAGCTGTAGATCTCTGCAGCTCCTCCAGAGTTCCCATGGACCTCTTGGCTCTTCTCTGATGAATGCTCTCCTTGCCCAGCCCGGTCAGTTTAGGTGGACGGCCATGTCTTGGTAGGTTGGCAGTTGTGCCATACTCTTTCCATTTTCTGATGATGGATTGAACAGAGCTCCGTGAGATGGTCAAAGCTTGGGAGATTTTATAATAACCCAACCCTGCTTTATACTTCTCCACAACTTTATCCCTGACCTGCCTGGTGTGTTCCTTGGCCTTCATGATGCTTTTTTTCATGAAGGTTCTCTAACAAATCTCTGAGGCCATCACAGAACAGCTGTATTTATACTGATATTAAATGACACACAGGTGGACTCTATTTACTAATTAGGTGACTTCTGAAGGCAATTGGTTCCACTAGATTTTAGTTAGGGGTATCAGAGTTAAGGGGGCTGAATACAAATACCCCCCCCCACCCCCACACTTTTCACATATTTGTATAATTTTGCCTCCACTTCACAATTATGTGCCACTTTGTGTTGTTCCATCACATAAAGTCCCAATAAAATAAATTTACGTTTTTTGGTTGTAACAAAGTGTGGAGAATTTCAAGGGGGGTGAATACTTTTTCAAGGCACTGTAAGAGAGGTGAAGGGTGGAGAGGGTGAGGAGAAGGGCTATAAAGGAACAGGGATGGAGGAAGGAGAGGAGTGGATAATAGAGGTGAAGGGTGGAGGAAGGAGAAGGGGGGATAATAGAGGTGAAGGGTGGAGGAAGGAGAGGGGAGGATAATAGAGGTGAAGGGTGGAGGAAGGAGAGGGGTGGATGATAGAGGTGAAGGGTGGAGGAAGGAGAGGGGGGATAATAGAGGTGAAGGGTGGAGGAAGGAGAGGGGTGGATAATAGAGGTGAAGGGGTGGAGGAAGGAGAGGGGAGGATAATAGAGGTGAAGGATGGAGGAAGGAGAGGGGGGGATAATAGGGGTGAAGAGTGGAGGAAGGAGAGGGGCAGATAATAGAGGTGAAGGGTGGAAGAAGGAGAGGGGTGGATAATAGAGGTGAAGGGTGGAGGAAGGAGAGGGGGGGATAATAGAGGTGAAGGGTGGAGGAAGGAGAGGGGGTGGATAATAGAGGTGAAGGGTGGAAGGAAGGAGAGGGGAGGATAATAGAGGTGAAGGATGGAGGAAGGAGAGGGGGGATAATAGGGGTGAAGGGTGGAAGAAGGAGAGGGGTGGATAATAGAGGTGAAGGGGGGAGGAAGGAGAGGGTGTGGATAAGTGGTGAAGGGTGGAGGGAAGGAGAGGGGGATAGATTGGTTTTTGTTGTGTTGTTGTTGTTGTTGTGTTTGTTGGTTGTTTGTGTGTTGTTGTTGTTTTGTGTTTTGGTTTGTTTTGTTGTTTTTTGTTGTT
>NW_027507903.1:692272647-692393043 GCF_037356315.1 Lithobates pipiens | reverse complement strand
AATATGCTGAGGATAATGTATAAGGAGCCTCTCTGCGGGTCTGTGGTGGATATGAACCCGATGGATGGACCACTGGGAGTGTCCAGAGGGGAGAACGTTCGAGGACTTCCCTCTTCTCCAGTCCCTCGGGCAGCAGTACCCGGACCAGTCAGGGTCTCGGACACACCGCAGACTACGGGAAGTCCCGGAGCTAGCTGGAGGCTCTGATTTCTTTACAATCACTTTCTGAAGAAGAGGAGGCGATCTTCATGGCCCAATAGAATCCCTGACAACCCCCATCCAGGAAATACGAGGGATTGGGACTTACCTGTACCATATCATTGAGGACAGTACAGGGCACGGGTTAGGAGCGCATGCCTCCAGCCGATTGGACGCGCTTTTGAGGGCACACCTCCCCCATTCCGTGCATCCTCAGTTCTGTAGTAAGCAATGCAGAGAAAGCAAAGACTGGAGGGGAGGGTGGCCGTTCTCCGAGATGGAATCATAAGGTAAGTCACAATTCCTCTTATCCTACATTGTACAGACCACCTACTCCTCCACCACGGGGGGCATCCCTCAGCGATGAACCGAAGAGCGGGGCAACAGAACTGCACCAACAGGCCCAATGACAGGGGGGGTAAAAGTCCCGGGTTCAGAGCACCACGGTGGGGACCTTGTGGTCTAAAGTTGCTTCAGCAGAAGATTGGACATCCAACCAGTAAAACAGTATGAAGGCCTCCGCTCCTGTCTGGGTGTAGTGGTCACCTACCTGTATATTGGTAGGTAAGTCTGATTATTGTAATGGAGTTTATATATATACAGCTCCTGTTATTCTTTGTAACCCCTTCGGGGTCTGGGGTTCTATCCTGGTCAGAGCTCAGTAACCGGCGTAGGCTAGAGCCAGGTTAGGCTTCGGGTGGCCACGTTGGGATCATAGGCTTAGGGGTCCGGTCACATGACAGATTAGAGACTATAAAAGGGGGACTAAAGTGCAAAGGAGATAGGCTGACTGGTGAGAAGCTTCGTTCCAGGCTGGTTGGACAACAGAGGATCTTCTCGTCACCAATGATCTTGTCTTCAGGTCTCTGACACCAAGACAGACACCACATTGTCCTCGAGGGCCCCGGTAACATTCATCCGGAGGATCATTTCTATACCGGTGTCCATCTATATACTTATGGGTAATAGTAGATGCTGGGGAAAGTAGTTCTTCTACCAATGATTTTGATTAGATTACGGATTCATGTCCCAGGAGCCCCATGGATCCCATTACACCCAGAGGTGTGGCCCGAGGGCCCCATTACACCTAATCAGAGATGTGTCCTGGAGGCCCCATTGACCCCATTACACCCAGAGGTGTGTCCCAGAGGCACCATGGATCTCATTACACCCAATCAGAGGTGGGTCCTGAGGGCCCCATTACACCCAATCACAGATGTGTCCCGGGGCCCCATTACACCCTGAGGTGTGGCCGAGGGCCCCATTAAATCAGAGATGTGTCCCGGTGGCCCCATTACCCCCAATCAGAGATGGGTCCCGGGGGCCCCATTGACCCAATTACACCCAATCAGAGGTGCATCTCGAGGGCCCCATTACACCCAATCAAAAGTGTGTCCCAGGAGCCCCATTACACCCAATCAGAGGTGTGTCCCAAGGGCCCCATTACGCCCATTCAGAGATGTGTCCCAGGGGCCCCATGGATCCCATTACACCCAATCAGAGATGAGTCCTGAGGGCCCCATTACACCCATTCAGAGATGTGTCCCGGGGGCCCCATGGATCCCATTACACCCAATCAGAGATGGGTCCTGAGGGCCCCATTACACCCATTCAGAGATGTGTCCTGGGGGCCCCCTTACACCCAATCAAAAGTGTGTCCCAGGAGCCCCATTACACCCAATCAGAGGGGTGTCTCAAGGGCCCCATTACACCCAATCAGAGATGTGTCCCGGGGGCCCCATGGATCCCATTACACCCAATCAGAGATGGGTCCTGAGAGCCCCATTACACCCAGAGATGTGTCCCGTGGGCCCCATGGATCCCACTACACCCAGAGGTGCATCTCGAGGGTCCCATTACACCCAATCAGAGGTGTGTCCCGAGGGCCCCATTACACCCATTCAGAGATGTGTCCCGGGGGCCCCATGGATCTCATTACACCCAATCAGAGATGTGTCCCGGGGGCCCCATGGATCTCATTACACCCAATCAGAGGTGTGTCCCGAGGGCCTCATTACACCCAATCAGAGATGTGTCCCGGGGGCCCCATGGATCTGTCAGCTGGGGGGAGGACGGTGCAGTACACAGAGCTGTACACAGACTGAGCAATGTTGGCGGTTTCCTGTCACCATCTCACTTCCTGCCGCAGTGACACAACGTGATGACAGGAGGGGGGGGGAGGGGTGATGTACACCTAGATAGGGAACATTAACCCTCCACCTCCCACACACTTCCCATATTCTCACCCACAGCCTGCGACTGGAGGGATGGATGGGGGGTGGAGGGATGGATGGATGGGGGGGTGGAGGGATGGATGGATGGGGGGGGTGGAGGGATGGATGGATGGGGGGGGTGGATATATTGATAATGTATTGATCAGGTATTGATAATCCTTTCATGTCTACATTCCCCTCCCCCCCCCCCAGCCAGGGCTCCATTCACCTTCACAGGATGAGGAGTGAGGACCTCCCACTACCCCCCCACCACCCCCCATCCTAGGTGTGACCCCCCCTGCAGGACATCGCATCCAAGTATGGTGAGAGACACTGCAGAACATTGCGTCCCGAGGTCACTGAACTCACTGCAAAAGATGGCATCCAGATACCGCTGCAGAACATTGCGTCCCGACATCTCTGAGCTCACTGCAGAACATTGCACCCGGACCGAGAACTCGCTGCAGAACATTGCACCCGGACCGAGAACTCACTTCAGAACATTGCACCCGGACCGAGAACTCGCTTCAGAACATTGCACCCGGACCGAGAACTCGCTTCAGAACATTGCACCCGGACCGAGAACTCACTTCAGAACATTGCACCCGGACCGAGAACTCACTTCAGAACATTGCACCCGGACCAAGAACTCGCTGCAGAACATTGCACCCGGACCAAGAACTCGCTGCAGAACATTGCACCCTGTCCGAGAACTCGCTGCAGAACATTGCACCCTGTCCGAGAACTCGCTGCAGAACATTGCACCCGGACCGAGAACTCGCTGCAGAACATTGCACCCGGACCGAGAACTCGCTGCAGAACATTGCACCCTGTCCGAGAACTCGCTGCAGAACATTGCACCCTGTCCGAGAACTCGCTGCAGAACATTGCGTCCTGAGGTCATTGAACTCACTGCAAAAGATGGCATCCAGAAGAATACCACCGCAGAACATCGCATCTGTACATCTGAGCCCAGTGCAGAACATTACACCCTGACCGAGAACTCACTGCAGAACATTGCGTCCTGATGTCCCAGAACTCACTGCAGAACATTGCACCCTGATGTCAGAAAACGCACTGCAGAATATTGCAGCCTGATGTCACTGCAGAACATTGCACCCTGACACTAATGCAGAGCATTACTTCAGAGGATTGCTGTAACTCCTCCCCACTCATTACATACCGCAGTGCAGAATATTGCACCTTACATCTCCCCGCCATGCTGTGTGGCCCCAGAATCTCACACTGATGTTTCCAGGCAACCAGCAGCCAGGGGCCCCAGCTGAGAAGAGGCTCATCATGTGACTCCTGCGCACACTTGCCCGTTGGAGGGACCCCACCATCCAGCCCTGGGCTAGGGGAGTAGAGGGTCCCGGGACCCCAGTATGGACTTACCTGGTACGGGGGGAGTCGGTCAGACATTCCTCAAAGTCCACCGTGACGGTCATGGCTACTCCGGCAGAGACGGCACAACCTGCAGAGGAGGAAGAGACTCCGACTTCCCCAGGAAGGAAGAGAGCAGCAGAGACACCCACCAGGTGGGGAGGAGAGACCGAGCGCAGCCAGGACATGACGCCGGGGCCCCTCCAATCTCATCCTGGGGGCCACATCACATCAAACCCAGGAGGACCGAGCGCAGCCAGGACATGACGCCGGGGCCCCTCCGATCTCATCCTGGGGGCCACATCACATGGACCCCAGGAGAGACCGAGCGCAGCCAGGACATGACGCCGGGGCCCCTCCGATCTCATCCTGGGGGGCCACATCACATCAAACCCAGGAGGACCAAGCGCAGCCAGGACATGACACCGGGGCCCCTCCGATCTCATCCTGGGGGCCACATCACATGGACCCCAGGAGGACCGAGCGCAGCCAGGACATGACGCCGGGGGCCCCTCCGATCTCATCCTGGGGGCCACATCACATCAAACCCAGGAGGACCGAGCGCAGCCAGGACATGACGCCGGGGCCCCTCCGATCTCATCCTGGGGGCCACATCACATCAAACCCAGGAGGACCGAGCGCAGCCAGGACATGACGCCGGGGCCCCTCCGATCTCATCCTGGGGGCCACATCACATCAAACCCAGGAGGACCGAGCGCAGCCAGGACATGACGCCGGGGCCCCTCCGATCTCATCCTGGGGGCCACATCACATCAAACCCAGGAGGACCGAGCGCAGCCAGGACATGACGCCGGGGGCCCCTCCGATCTCATCCTGGGGGCCACATCACATGGACCCCAGGAGGACCGAGCGCAGCCAGGACATGATGCCGGGGGCCCCTCCGATCTCATCCTGGGGGCCACATCACATGGAGCCCAGGAGAGACCGAGCGCAGCCAGGACATGACGCCGGGGGCCCCTCCGATCTCATCCTGGGGGGCCACATCATATCACATGGACCCCAGGAGGACCGAGTGCAGCCAGGACATGACGCCGGGGCCCCTGCGATCTCATCCTGGGGGCCACATCACATGGACCCCAAGAGGACCGAGCGCAGCCAGGACATGACGCCGGGCCCCTCCGATCTCATCCTGGGGGCCACATCATATCACATGGACCCCAGGAGGACCGAGTGCAGCCAGGACATGACGCCGGGGGCCCTCAGATCTCATCCTGGGGGGCCACATCACATGGACCCCAGATGGACCGCGCGCAGCCAGGACATGACACCGGGGCCCTCCAATCTCATCCTGGGGGCCACATCACACGGACCCCAGGAGGACCGAGTGCAGCCAGGACATGACGCCGGGGGCCCTCAGATCTCATCCTGGGGGCCACATCACATAGACCCCAGGAGGACCTAGCGCAGCCAGGCCATGACCCCGTGTGCCCTCCGATCTCATCCTGGGGGCCGCATCACATCACATGGACCCCAGATGGACCGCGCGCAGCCAGGACATGACACCGGGGCCCTCCAATCTCATCCTGGGGGCCATATTGTCACATGGACCCCAGGAGATTGCCAGACACAGTCCGCTGATACAAACCACGACTGTTGTCACCAGGACAGGATGTGAGGGGAAATCCCTCTAATGGGTCCCCAGATAACAGAAAAAACCTGACTGGGGTTCCAGTCCACCCTCTTAAAAGTGTCCTCTCCACTGTTCTGTCATTTCAGCATGCCGTAAGTTTTCATCACACCCTGTGCCTTACACAAAGGCCCGCAGGGGGAGAGGAATACCTGTGTGACCTCCAGGTCAGGACTCCCCCCCCCCCCCCCCCCCGGCCTCACCCGACAGCACTGGTCTGTGTTACCTCCAGTTCAGGACTGCCCCCCCCCCCTGTGTGACTCCCATGTCATGACCACACCGTGGGGGGGGGGGGGGGTATGGGTGACTCCAGATCACCAGAACTAAGGGGAGTGCAGAACTAGGGCAGGTGGGGAGCAGATCTCATGGGGCCCCCCACCGGGGCTCCAGATTACCAGAACTAAGGTGAGATTAGGAGCAGATCCCGGTCTAGTGGGATCAGGTGGGTTCTGGATCACCATAACTGAGGAGAGGTCAGGAGCAGATCCTGAAGGTACAGGGGATCTGGATCACTGTAACTGGGGGGGGGGATCAGGGAGCAGATCCTGAAGGTACAGGGGATCTGGATCACTGGAACTGGGGGGGGGGGGTCAGGAGCAGATCCTGAAGGTACAGGGGATCTGGATCACTGGAACTGGGGGGGGGGTCAGGAGCAGATCCTGAAGGTACAGGGGATCTGGATCAACGGAACTGGGGGGGGGGGTCAGGAGCAGATCCTGAAGGTACAGGGGATCTGGATCACTGTAACTGGGGGGGGGGGGGGGATCAGGAGCAGATCCTGAAGGTACAGGGGATCTGGATCACTGGAACTGGGGGGAGGTCAGGAGCAGATCCTGAAGGTACAGGGGATCTGGATCACTGGAACTGGGGGGAGGTCAGGAGCAGATCCTGAAGGTACAGGGGATCTGGATCACTGGAACTGGGGGGAGGTCAGGAGCAGATCCTGAAGGTACAGGGGATCTGGATCACTGGAACTGGGGGGGGGGGGGATCAGGAGCAGATCCTGAAGGTACAGGGGATCTGGATCACTGTAACTGGGGGGGGGGGGGGGATCAGGAGCAGATCCTGAAGGTACAGGGGATCTGGATCACTGGAACTGGGGGGAGGTCAGGAGCAGATCCTGAAGGTACAGGGGATCTGGATCACTGTAACTGGGGGGGGGGGGGGGATCAGGAGCAGATCCTGAAGGTACAGGGGATCTGGATCACTGGAACTGGGGGGAGGTCAGGAGCAGATCCTGAAGGTACAGGGGATCTGGATCACTGGAACTGGGGGGAGATCAGGAGCAGATCCTGAAGGTACAGGGGATCTGGATCACTGGAACTGGGGGGAGGTCAGGAGCAGATCCTGAAGGTACAGGGGATCTGGATCACTGTAACTGGGGGGGGGGGGGGGGATCAGGAGCAGATCCTGAAGGTACAGGGGATCTGGATCACTGGAACTGGGGGGGGGGTCAGGAGCAGATCCTGAAGGTACAGGGGATCTGGATCACTGGAACTGGGGGGAGGTCAGGAGCAGATCCTGAAGGTACAGGGGATCTGGATCACTGTAACTGGGGGGGGGGGGGATCAGGAGCAGATCCTGAAGGTACAGGGGATCTGGATCAACGGAACTGGGGGGGGGTCAGGAGCAGATCCTGAAGGTACAGGGGATCTGGATCACTGTAACTGGGGGGGGGGATCAGGAGCAGATCCTGAAGGTACAGGGGATCTGGATCACTGGAACTGGGGGGAGGTCAGGAGCAGATCCTGAAGGTACAGGGGATCTGGATCACTGGAACTGGGGGGAGGTCAGGAGCAGATCCTGAAGGTACAGGGGATCTGGATCACTGGAACTGGGGGGGGGGGGGAGGTCAGGAGCAGATCCTGAAGGTACAGGGGATCTGGATCATTGGAACTGGGGAGGGGGGGTCAGGAGCAGATCCTGATGGTACAGGGGATCTGGATCACTGGAACTGGGGGGGGGGGGGTCAGGAGCAGATCCTGAAGGTACAGGGGATCTGGATCACTGGAACTGGGGGGGGGGGGGGTCAGGAGCATATCCTGAAGGAACAGGGGATCTGGATCACTGGAACTGGGGGGGGTCAGGAGCAGATCCTGAAGGTACAGGGGATCTGGATCACTGGAACTGGGGGGGGGGGGGTCAGGAGCAGATCCTGAAGGTACAGGGGATCTGGATCACTGGAACTGGGGGGGGGGTCAGGAGCAGATCCTGAAGGTACAGGGGATCTGGATCATTGGAACTGGGGAGGGGGGGGTCAGGAGCAGATCCTGATGGTACAGGGGATCTGGATCATTGGAACTGGGGGGGGGGGGGGGGGTCAGGAGCAGATCCTGAAGGTACAGGGGATCTGGATCACTGGAACTGGGGGGGGGTCAGGAGCAGATCCTAAAGGTACAGGGGATCTGGATCACTGGAACTGGGGGGGGGGGGTCAGGAGCATATCCTGAAGGAACAGGGGATCTGGATCACTGGAACTGGGGGGGGTCAGGAGCAGATCCTGAAGGTACAGGGGATCTGGATCACTGGAACTGGGGGGGGGGGGGGTCAGGAGCAGATCCTGAAGGTACAGGGGATCTGGATTACTGGAACTGGGGGGGGGGGGGGGGGGGTCAGGAGCAGATCCTGAAGGTACAGGGGATCTGGATCATTGGAACTGGGGAGGGGGGGGTCAGGAGCAGATCCTGAAGGAACAGGGGATCTGGATCACTGGAACTGGGGGGGGGGGGGGGTCAGGAGCAGATCCTGAAGGTACAGGGGATCTGGATCATTGGAACTGGGGGGGGGGGGGGTCAGGAGCAGATCCTGAAGGTACAGGGGATCTGGATCATTGGAACTGGGGGGGGGGGGGTCAGGAGCAGATCCTGAAGGTACAGGGGATCTGGATCATTGGAACTGGGGGGGGGGGGGTCAGGAGCAGATCCTGAAGGTACAGGGGATCTGGATCACTGGAACTGGGGGGGGGTCAGGAGCAGATCCTGAAGGTACAGGGGATCTGGATCACTGGAACTGGGGGGGGGGGGGGTCAGGAGCAGATCCTGATGGTACAGGGGATCTGGATCACTGGAACTGGGGGGGGGGGGTCAGGAGCAGATCCTGAAGGAACAGGGGATCTGGATCACTGGAACTGGGGGGGGGGGGTCAGGAGCAGATCCTGAAGGTACAGGGGATCTGGATCACTGGAACTGGGGGGGGGGGGGGGTCAGAAGCAGATCCTGAAGGAACAGGGGATCTGGATCACTGGAACTGGGGGGGGGGGGGGTCAGGAGCAGATCCTGAAGGTACAGGGGATCTGGATCATTGGAACTGGGGGGGGGGGGTCAGGAGCAGATCCTGAAGGTACAGGGGATCTGGATCATTGGAACTGGGGAGGGGGGGGGGTCAGGAGCAGATCCTGAAGGTACAGGGGATCTGGATCACTGGAACTGGGGGGGGGGGGGGGGGGGTCAGGAGCAGATCCTGAAGGTACAGGGGATCTGGATCATTGGAACTGGGGGGGGGGGGGGTCAGGAGCAGATCCTGAAGGTACAGGGGATCTGGATCATTGGAACTGGAGAGGGGGGGGGGGGTCAGGAGCAGATCCTGAAGGTACAGGGGATCTGGATCATTGGAACTGGGGAGGGGGGGGGGGGGTCAGGAGCAGATCCTGAAGGTACAGGGGATCTGGATCATTGGAACTGGGGAGGGGGGGGGGGGGGTCAGGAGCAGATCCTGAGGACTGGGGTGGAAGCAGATCCCAAGTGCATGAGCGCTCAGGATCACCAGAAATGGGGGGGAGGGGCTAGGTGCAGATCCTGGGGGCATTTGGGTAGGAGGAGTAAATTTCAAGCAGGAAACGTCAGAAATCCCCCCCTTGAAATCTCTTGTAAGAGTGTGAGTCTGGGGTAAACTATGGATCTCTCCAGGGGGGTGTAATTTGGAGGGAGGGGGGGGGAAAGTCAGGTGGTTTTTCAAACCAGGTAGGTGTCATTACCCCTCATGGGTGGGGCTGACCATGTGACCCCTAGCTGGGCATTGGGTAGGTGATGAATACACACATTAATAAGAACATGAACAGCTCCACACATATAATAAAAGGCTCCGCCCCGCCGCGGCTCGTCTTCCCGTCATCGGTGGGTTGAGCGTCTTCCACCCACACCGAGGACTCCGCACTTCTACGTTCTGCACCGGATCGCTCAGCGCGGACCTCTCACCTCTCACTTCCCGTCACACCCACACCGAGGACTCCGCACTTCTACGTTCTGCACCGGATCGCTCAGCGCTGACCTCTCACCTCTCACTTCCCGTCACACCCACACCGAGGACTCCGCACTTCTACGTTCTGCACCGGATCGCTCAGCGCGGACCTCTCACCTCTCACTTCCCGTCACACCCACACCGAGGACTCCGCACTTCTATGTTCTGCACCGGATCGCTCAGCGCGGACCTCTCACCTCTCACTTCCCGTCACACCCACACCGAGGACTCCGCACTTCTACGTTCTGCACCGGATCGCTCAGCGCGGACCTCTCACCTCTCACTTCCCGTCACACCCACACCGAGGACTCCGCACTTCTATGTTCTGCACCGGATCGCTCAGCGCGGACCTCTCACCTCTCACTTCCCGTCACACCCACACCGAGGACTCCGCACTTCTACGTTCTGCACCGGATCGCTCAGCGCGGACCTCTCACCTCTCACTTCCCGTCACACCCACACCGAGGACTCCGCACTTCTATGTTCTGCACCGGATCGCTCAGCGCTGACCTCTCACCTCTCACTTCCCGTCACACCCACACCGAGGACTCCGCACTTCTATGTTCTGCACCGGATCGCTCAGCGCTGACCTCTCACCTCTCACTTCCCGTCACACCCACACCGAGGACTCCGCACTTCTATGTTCTGCACCGGATCGCTCAGCGCTGACCTCTCACCTCTCACTTCCCGTCACACCCACACCGAGGACTCCGCACTTCTATGTTCTGCACCGGATCGCTCAGCGCGGACCTCTCACCTCTCACTTCCCGTCACACCCACACCGAGGACTCCGCACTTCCATGTTCTGCACCGGATCGCTCAGCGCTGACCTCTCACCTCTCACTTCCCGTCACACCCACACCGAGGACTCCGCACTTCTATGTTCTGCACCGGATCGCGGACCTCTCACCTCTCACTTCCCGTCACACCCACACCGAGGACTCCGCACTTCTATGTTCTGCACCGGATCGCGGACCTCTCACCTCTCACTTCCCGTCACACCCACACCGAGGACTCCGCACTTCTACGTTCTGCACCGGATCGCTCAGCGCTGACCTCTCACCTCTCACTTCCCGTCACACCCACACCGAGGACTCCGCACTTCTATGTTCTGCACCGGATCGCTCAGCGCTGACCTCTCACCTCTCACTTCCCGTCACATCCACACCGAGGACTCCGCACTTCTATGTTCTGCACCGGATCGCTCAGCGCTGACCTCTCACCTCTCACTTCCCGTCACACCCACACCGAGGACTCCGCACTTCTATGTTCTGCACCGGATCGCTCAGCGCGGACCTCTCACCTCTCACTTCCCGTCACACCCACACCGAGGACTCCGCACTTCTATGTTCTGCACCGGATCGCTCAGCGCTGACCTCTCACCTCTCACTTCCCGTCACACCCACACCGAGGACTCCGCACTTCTATGTTCTGCACCGGATCGCTCAGCGCGGACCTCTCACCTCTCACTTCCCGTCACACCCACACCGAGGACTCCGCACTTCTATGTTCTGCACCGGATCGCTCAGCGCTGACCTCTCACCTCTCACTTCCCGTCACACCCACACCGAGGACTCCGCACTTCTACGTTCTGCACCGGATCGCTCAGCGCTGACCTCTCACCTCTCACTTCCAGTCACACCCACACCGAGGACTCCGCACTTCTATGTTCTGCACCGGATCGCTCAGCGCTGACCTCTCACCTCTCACTTTCAGTCACACCCACACCGAGGACTCCGCACTTCCATGTTCTGCACCGGATCGCTCAGCGCGGACCTCTCACCTCTCACTTCCAGTCACACCCACACCGAGGACTCCGCACTTCTATGTTCTGCACCGGATCGCTCAGCGCGGACCTCTCACCTCTCACTTCCCGTCACACCCACACCGAGGACTCCGCACTTCTATGTTCTGCACCGGATCGCTCAGCGCTGACCTCTCACCTCTCACTTCCAGTCACACCCACACCGAGGACTCCGCACTTCTATGTTCTGCACCGGATCGCTCAGCGCGGACCTCTCACCTCTCACTTCCCGTCACACCCACACCGAGGACTCCGCACTTCTATGTTCTGCACCGGATCGCTCAGCGCGGACCTCTCACCTCTCACTTCCCGTCACATCCACACCGAGGACTCCGCACTTCTACGTTCTGCACCGGATCGCTCAGCGCTGACCTCTCACCTCTCACTTCCCGTCACATCCACACCGAGGACTCCGCACTTCTACGTTCTGCACCGGATCGCTCAGCGCGGACCTCTCACCTCTCACTTCCCGTCACACCCACACCGAGGACTCCGCACTTCTATGTTCTGCACCGGATCGCGGACCTCTCACCTCTCACTTCCCGTCACACCCACACCGAGGACTCCGCACTTCCATGTTCTGCACCGGATCGCTCAGCGCGGACCTCTCACCTCTCACTTCCCGTCACACCCACACCGAGGACTCCGCACTTCTATGTTCTGCACCGGATCGCTCAGCGCGGACCTCTCACCTCTCACTTCCCGTCACACCCACACCGAGGACTCCGCACTTCTATGTTCTGCACCGGATCGCTCAGCGCTGACCTCTCACTTCCCGTCACACCCACACCGAGGACTCCGCACTTCTATGTTCTGCACCGGATCGCTCAGCGCTGACCTCTCACCTCTCACTTCCCGTCACACCCACACCGAGGACTCCGCACTTCTACGTTCTGCACCGGATCGCTCAGCGCGGACCTCTCACCTCTCACTTCCCGTCACACCCACACCGAGGACTCCGCACTTCTATGTTCTGCACCGGATCGCTCAGCGCTGACCTCTCACCTCTCACTTCCCGTCACACCCACACCGAGGACTCCGCACTTCTATGTTCTGCACCGGATCGCTCAGCGCTGACCTCTCACCTCTCACTTCCCGTCACACCCACACCGAGGACTCCGCACTTCTATGTTCTGCACCGGATCGCTCAGCGCTGACCTCTCACCTCTCACTTCCCGTCACACCCACACCGAGGACTCCGCACTTCTATGTTCTGCACCGGATCGCTCAGCGCGGACCTCTCACCTCTCACTTCCCGTCACACCCACACCGAGGACTCCGCACTTCTACGTTCTGCACCGGATCGCTCAGCGCGGACCTCTCACCTCTCACTTCCCGTCACACCCACACCGAGGACTCCGCACTTCTATGTTCTGCACCGGATCGCTCAGCGCGGACCTCTCACCTCTCACTTCCCGTCACACCCACACCGAGGACTCCGCACTTCTATGTTCTGCACCGGATCGCTCAGCGCTGACCTCTCACCTCTCACTTCCCGTCACACCCACACCGAGGACTCCGCACTTCTATGTTCTGCACCGGATCGCTCAGCGCTGACCTCTCACCTCTCACTTCCCGTCACACCCACACCGAGGACTCCGCACTTCTATGTTCTGCACCGGATCGCTCAGCGCGGACCTCTCACCTCTCACTTCCCGTCACACCCACACCGAGGACTCCGCACTTCTATGTTCTGCACCGGATCGCGGACCTCTCACCTCTCACTTCCCGTCACACCCACACCGAGGACTCCGCACTTCCATGTTCTGCACCGGATCGCTCAGCGCGGACCTCTCACCTCTCACTTCCCGTCACACCCACACCGAGGACTCCGCACTTCTATGTTATGCACCGGATCGCTCAGCGCTGACCTCTCACCTCTCACTTCCCGTCACACCCACACCGAGGACTCCGCACTTCTATGTTCTGCACCGGATCGCTCAGCGCGGACCTCTCACCTCTCACTTCCCGTCACACCCACACCGAGGACTCCGCACTTCTATGTTCTGCACCGGATCGCTCAGCGCGGACCTCTCACCTCTCACTTCCCGTCACACCCACACCGAGGACTCCGCACTTCTACGTTCTGCACCGGATCGCTCAGCGCTGACCTCTCACCTCTCACTTCCCGTCACATCCACACAACGAGGACTCCGCACTTCTATGTTCTGCACCGGATCGCTCAGCGCTGACCTCTCACCTCTCACTTCCCGTCACACCCACACCGAGGACTCCGCACTTCTATGTTCTGCACCGGATCGCTCAGCGCTGACCTCTCACCTCTCACTTCCCGTCACACCCACACCGAGGACTCCGCACTTCTATGTTCTGCACCGGATCGCTCAGCGCGGACCTCTCACCTCTCACTTCCCGTCACACCCACACCGAGGACTCCGCACTTCTACGTTCTGCACCGGATCGCTCAGCGCGGACCTCTCACCTCTCACTTCCCGTCACACCCACACCGAGGACTCCGCACTTCTATGTTCTGCACCGGATCGCTCAGCGCGGACCTCTCACCTCTCACTTCCCGTCACACCCACACCGAGGACTCCGCACTTCTATGTTCTGCACCGGATCGCTCAGCGCTGACCTCTCACCTCTCACTTCCCGTCACACCCACACCGAGGACTCCGCACTTCTATGTTCTGCACCGGATCGCTCAGCGCTGACCTCTCACCTCTCACTTCCCGTCACACCCACACCGAGGACTCCGCACTTCTATGTTCTGCACCGGATCGCTCAGCGCGGACCTCTCACCTCTCACTTCCCGTCACACCCACACCGAGGACTCCGCACTTCTATGTTCTGCACCGGATCGCTCAGCGCTGACCTCTCACCTCTCACTTCCCGTCACACCCACACCGAGGACTCCGCACTTCTATGTTCTGCACCGGATCGCTCAGCGCGGACCTCTCACCTCTCACTTCCCGTCACACCCACACCGAGGACTCCGCACTTCTATGTTCTGCACCGGATCGCTCAGCGCTGACCTCTCACCTCTCACTTCCCGTCACATCCACACCGAGGACTCCGCACTTCTATGTTCTGCACCGGATCGCTCAGCGCTGACCTCTCACCTCTCACTTCCCGTCACACCCACACCGAGGACTCCGCACTTCTACGTTCTGCACCGGATCGCTCAGCGCGGACCTCTCACCTCTCACTTCCCGTCACACCCACACCGAGGACTCCGCACTTCTATGTTCTGCACCGGATCGCTCAGCGCTGACCTCTCACCTCTCACTTCCAGTCACACCCACACCGAGGACTCCGCACTTCTATGTTCTGCACCGGATCGCTCAGCGCGGACCTCTCACCTCTCACTTCCCGTCACACCCACACCGAGGACTCCGCACTTCCATGTTCTGCACCGGATCGCTCAGCGCTGACCTCTCACCTCTCACTTCCCGTCACATCCACACCGAGGACTCCGCACTTCCATGTTCTGCACCGGATCGCTCAGCGCTGACCTCTCACCTCTCACTTCCCGTCACACCCACACCGAGGACTCCGCACTTCTATGTTCTGCACCGGATCGCTCAGCGCGGACCTCTCACCTCTCACTTCCCGTCACACCCACACCGAGGACTCCGCACTTCCATGTTCTGCACCGGATCGCTCAGCGCTGACCTCTCACCTCTCACTTCCCGTCACACCCACACCGAGGACTCCGCACTTCTATGTTCTGCACCGGATCGCTCAGCGCTGACCTCTCACCTCTCACTTCCCGTCACATCCACACCGAGGACTCCGCACTTCTATGTTCTGCACCGGATCGCTCAGCGCTGACCTCTCACCTCTCACTTCCCGTCACATCCACACCGAGGACTCCGCACTTCTATGTTCTGCACCGGATCGCTCAGCGCGGACCTCTCACCTCTCACTTCCCGTCACACCCACACCGAGGACTCCGCACTTCTACGTTCTGCACCGGATCGCTCAGCGCTGACCTCTCACCTCTCACTTCCCGTCACATCCACACCGAGGACTCCGCACTTCTATGTTCTGCACCGGATCGCTCAGCGCGGACCTCTCACCTCTCACTTCCCGTCACACCCACACCGAGGACTCCGCACTTCTATGTTCTGCACCGGATCGCTCAGCGCTGACCTCTCACCTCTCACCTCCCGTCACACCCACACCGAGGACTCCGCACTTCTATGTTCTGCACCGGATCGCTCAGCGCTGACCTCTCACCTCTCACTTCCCCGTCACACCCACACCGAGGACTCCGCACTTCTATGTTCTGCACCGGATCGCTCAGCGCTGACCTCTCACCTCTCACTTCCCGTCACACCCACACCGAGGACTCCGCACTTCTATGTTCTGCACCGGATCGCTCAGCGCGGACCTCTCACCTCTCACTTCCCGTCACACCCACACCGAGGACTCCGCACTTCTATGTTCTGCACCGGATCGCTCAGCGCGGACCTCTCACCTCTCACTTCCCGTCACACCCACACCGAGGACTCCGCACTTCTATGTTCTGCACCGGATCGCTCAGCGCTGACCTCTCACCTCTCACTTCCAGTCACACCCACACCGAGGACTCCGCACTTCTATGTTCTGCACCGGATCGCTCAGCGCGGACCTCTCACCTCTCACTTCCCGTCACACCCACACCGAGGACTCCGCACTTCTATGTTCTGCACCGGATCGCTCAGCGCGGACCTCTCACCTCTCACTTCCCGTCACACCCACACCGAGGACTCCGCACTTCTATGTTCTGCACCGGATCGCTCAGCGCGGACCTCTCACCTCTCACTTCCCGTCACACCCACACCGAGGACTCCGCACTTCTATGTTCTGCACCGGATCGCTCAGCGCGGACCTCTCACCTCTCACTTCCCGTCACACCCACACCGAGGACTCCGCACTTCTATGTTCTGCACCGGATCGCTCAGCGCTGACCTCTCACCTCTCACTTCCCGTCACACCCACACCGAGGACTCCGCACTTCTATGTTCTGCACCGGATCGCTCAGCGCTGACCTCTCACCTCTCACTTCCCGTCACATCCACACCGAGGACTCCGCACTTCTACGTTCTGCACCGGATCGCTCAGCGCTGACCTCTCACCTCTCACTTCCCGTCACACCCACACCGAGGACTCCGCACTTCTATGTTCTGCACCGGATCGCTCAGCGCGGACCTCTCACCTCTCACTTCCCGTCACACCCACACCGAGGACTCCGCACTTCTATGTTCTGCACCGGATCGCTCAGCGCGGACCTCTCACCTCTCACTTCCCGTCACACCCACACCGAGGACTCCGCACTTCTATGTTCTGCACCGGATCGCTCAGCGCTGACCTCTCACCTCTCACTTCCCGTCACATCCACACCGAGGACTCCGCACTTCTATGTTCTGCACCGGATCGCTCAGCGCTGACCTCTCACCTCTCACTTCCCGTCACACCCACACCGAGGACTCCGCACTTCTATGTTCTGCACCGGATCGCTCAGCGCTGACCTCTCACCTCTCACTTCCCGTCACATCCACACCGAGGACTCCGCACTTCTATGTTCTGCACCGGATCGCTCAGCGCTGACCTCTCACCTCTCACTTCCCGTCACACCCACACCGAGGACTCCGCACTTCTATGTTCTGCACCGGATCGCTCAGCGCTGACCTCTCACCTCTCACTTCCCGTCACACCCACACCGAGGACTCCGCACTTCTATGTTCTGCACCGGATCGCTCAGCGCTGACCTCTCACCTCTCACTTCCCGTCACACCCACACCGAGGACTCCGCACTTCTATGTTCTGCACCGGATCGCTCAGCGCGGACCTCTCACCTCTCACTTCCCGTCACACCCACACCGAGGACTCCGCACTTCTATGTTCTGCACCGGATCGCTCAGCGCGGACCTCTCACCTCTCACTTCCCGTCACACCCACACCGAGGACTCCGCACTTCTATGTTCTGCACCGGATCGCTCAGCGCGGACCTCTCACCTCTCACTTCCCGTCACACCCACACCGAGGACTCCGCACTTCTACGTTCTGCACCGGATCGCTCAGCGCTGACCTCTCACCTCTCACTTCCCGTCACACCCACACCGAGGACTCCGCACTTCTATGTTCTGCACCGGATCGCTCAGCGCTGACCTCTCACCCCTCACTTCCCGTCACACCCACACCGAGGACTCCGCACTTCTATGTTCTGCACCGGATCGCGGACCTCTCACCTCTCACTTCCCGTCACACCCACACCGAGGACTCCGCACTTCTATGTTCTGCACCGGATCGCTCAGCGCTGACCTCTCACCTCTCACTTCCGTCACATCCACACCGAGGACTCCGCACTTCTATGTTCTGCACCGGATCGCTCAGCGCTGACCTCTCACCTCTCACTTCCCGTCACACCCACACCGAGGACTCCGCACTTCTATGTTCTGCACCGGATCGCTCAGCGCTGACCTCTCACCTCTCACTTCCCGTCACACCCACACCGAGGACTCCGCACTTCTATGTTCTGCACCGGATCAGCTCAGCGCGGACCCTCTCACCTCTCCACTTCCCGTCACACCCACACCGAGGACTCCGCACTTCTATGTGCTCAGCGCTGACCTCTCACCTCTCACTTCCCGTCACACCCACACCGAGGACTCCGCACTTCTATGTTCTGCACCGGATCGCTCAGCGCGGACCTCTCACCTCTCACTTCCCGTCACACCCACACCGAGGACTCCGCACTTCTATGTTCTGCACCGGATCGCTGACCTCTCACCTCTCACTTCCCGTCACACCCACACCGAGGACTCCGCACTTCTATGTTCTGCACCGGATCGCTCAGCGCTGACCTCTCACCTCTCACTTCCCGTCACACCCACACCGAGGACTCCGCACTTCTATGTTCTGCACCGGATCGCTCAGCGCTGACCTCTCACCTCTCACTTCCCGTCACACCCACACCGAGGACTCCGCACTTCTATGTTCTGCACCGGATCGCTCAGCGCTGACCTCTCACCTCTCACTTCCCGTCACACCCACACCGAGGACTCCGCACTTCTATGTTCTGCACCGGATCGCTCAGCGCTGACCTCTCACCTCTCACTTCCCGTCACACCACAACTTTCTTTCACATCCACAAAACTCATCACAGCCAACGACTTCTGTACAAGATTTTATGTATTAAAAAAAATAAACTCAATGTACAAATCAAGAGAAAAGCAGCTTAAATAAGGGGGCCTGGGGAGGGCGGAGCCTGCCGAGGGCGGAGCCCGGAATATTGGAGACACAGGGGTCCCCCGTTCACATTGCAAGCCACCCGCCAGAAGCTTCATTCTGTCAATAAATTAAAGGGGATGTAAACAATCTGGAAACACATGGAATAAGGGGGATGGGTGACTGAGGGGGGGGGGGGGGGGGGAGGGGAAGCTGGGGGAAGGACAGAAAAGGGGTGGAGCTCAGGAAAAAGGGTGAGGGACAGAAAGGGGGAGGAGCAGAGGACAGAAAGGGGGAGGAGCAGAGGACAGAAAGGGGGAGGAGCAGAGGACAGAAAGGGGGAGGAGCAGAGGACAGAAAGGGGGAGGAGCAGAGGGGTCACTGAGGATGTGTAACAGACTCCCCCGATGTGGCACAGATTTCCCGTCCGCTGTCCTCCTGTGCTGTTAGCGGAACAGAAGTTCAAAGTTCATTCAACTCGCACCAGAAGACCCCTCAGAACGGTGGCCCCCTTTTCCTTCGTGATCCATTCTACCTCAGAGCTGGGAATTCTGGGGTCCAGGAGTTCAGAAGCCCCTGAGGAAGGGGGGCCCATCTTGTAAGATCCCGGCCGTACACAAATTTGTAGAGCAACCTGGGCTCCAAATACACGCTGAGAGCGGGGGTCTCTGAATCTGAAAGAGAAGAAGAAAGGTCACCAAAGGGGTTGTTGTCCCCCCAATACAAAGGTCAAGAGAGGAATAGAATCTCACACATGATTCCCGCTGAACTTTGTTTATGAGAACTTCTACTTCCTACACCACAGAAGAGGGCGCTATTACAGCGAGAATAAACTATCCCCACCGCGTCCACCCAACACAACCAACAAACCACCAACACCCCATCAACACCCCATCCGTCCAACACTCCCATCATCCCAACACTCCATCCGTCCAATACTCCCAACACCCCATCCGGCCAACACTCCCAACATCCCATCCGGCCAACACTCCCAACACCCCATCCCTCCAACACAACCAACAAACCACCAACACCCCATCAACACCCCATCCGTCCAACACTCCCATCATCCCAACACTCCATCCGTCCAATACTCCCAACACCCCATCCGGCCAACACTCCCAACATCCCAACACTCCATCCGTCCAATACTCCCAACACCCCATCCGGCCAACACTCCCAACATCCCAACACCCCATTCATCCAACACCCCACCAACACCCCATCCAGCCAAAACTCCCAACACACCATCCCTCCAACACAACCAACAAACCACCAACACCCCATCAACACCCCATCCGTCCAACACTCCCATCATCCCAACACTCCATCCGTCCAATACTCCCAACACCCCATCCGGCCAACACTCCCAACACCCCATCCCTCCAACACAACCAACAAACCACCAACACCCCATCCGTCAAACACCACCAACACCCCATCCGTCCAACACTCCCAACATCCCATCAACATCCCATCCATCCAACACAACCAACAAACCACCAACACCTCATCCATTCAAGTCTCCCAACATCCCAACACCCCATCCATCCAACACTCCATCATCCCAACACTCCATCCGTCCAACACTCCCAACATCCCAACACCCCATCCATCCAACACTCCCAACACCCCATCCGTCCAACACTCCCAACACCCCATCCATCCAACACTCCCAACACCCCATCCATCCAACACTCCCAACACCCCATCCATCCAACATTCCCAACACCCCATCCATCCAACACTCCCAACACCTCATCCATCCAACACTCCCAACACCTCATCCATCCAACACTCCCAACATCCCACCAACACCCCATCCGTCCAACACTGCCAACATCCCATCAACATCCCATCCATCCAACACTCTCAACATCCCATCAGTATCCCAAACACCCAACATCCCATCAACATCCCATCCATCCAACACTCCCAACATCCCATCCATCCAACACTCCCAACATCCCATCAACACCCCATCCACCCAACACTCCCAACATCCCATCAACATCCCATCCATCCAACACTCCCCAACATCCCATCAACATCCATCCATCCAACACTCCCAACATCCCATCAACATCCCATCCATCCAACACTCTCAACATCCCATCAACATCCCATCCACCCAACACTCCCAACATCCCATCAACATCCCATCCATCCAACACTCCCAACATCCCATCAACATCCCATCCATCCAACACTCCCAACATCCCATCAACATCCCATCCATCCAACACTCTCAACATCCCATCAACATCCCATCCATCCAACACTCTCAACATCCCATCAACATCTCATCCATCCAACACTCCCAACATCCCATCAACATCTCATCCATCCAACACTCTCAACATCCCATCAACATCCCATCCATCCAACACTCTCAACATCCCATCAGTATCCCAAACACCCAACATCCCATCCATCCAACACTCCCAACATCCCATCAACATCCCATCAACATCCCATCCACCCAACACTCCCAACATCCCCATCCATCCAACACTCCCAACATCCCATCAACATCCCATCCATCCAACACTCCCAACATCCCATCAACATCCCATCCATCCAACACTCCCAACATCCCATCAACATCCCATCCATCCAACACTCTCAACATCCCATCAACATCCCATCCATCCAACACTCCCAACATCCCATCAACATCCCATCCATCCAACACTCCCCAACATCCCATCAACATCCCATCAACATCCCATCCATCAACACTCCCAACATCCCATCAACATCCCATCCATCCAACACTCCCAACATCCCATTCAACATCCCATCCATCCAACACTCCCAACATCCCATCAACATCCCATCCATCCAACACTCCCAACATCCCATCAACATCCCATCCATCCAACACTCTCAACATCCCATCAACATCCCATCCATCCAACACTCCCAACATCCCATCAACATCCCATCCATCCAACACTCCCAACATCCCATCAACATCCCATCCATCCAACACTCTCAACATCCCATCAACATCTCATCCATCCAACACTCCCAACATCCCATCAACATCCCATCCATCCAACACTCTCAACATCCCATCAACATCCCATCCATCCAACACTCCCAACATCCCATCAACATCCCATCCATCCAACACTCCCAACATCCCATCCATCCAACACTCCCAACATCCCATCAACACCCCATCCACCCAACACTCCCAACATCCCATCAACATCCCATCCATCCAACACTCCCAACATCCCATCAACATCCCATCCATCCAACACTCCCAACATCCCATCAACATCCATCCATCCAACACTCTCAACATCCCATCAACATCCCATCCATCCAACACTCTCAACATCCCATCAACATCTCATCCATCCAACACTCCCAACATCCCATCAACATCTCATCCATCCAACACTCTCAACATCCCATCAACATCCCATCCATCCAACACTCTCAACATCCCATCAGTATCCCAAACACCCAACATCCCATCCATCCAACACTCCAACATCCCATCAACATCCCATCCACCCAACACTCCCAACATCCCATCCATCCAACACTCCCAACATCCCATCAACCATCCCATCCATCCAACACTCCCAACATCCCATCAACATCCCATCCATCCAACACTCCCAACATCCCATCAACATCCCATCCATCCAACACTCTCAACATCCCATCAACATCCCATCCATCCAACACTCCCAACATCCCATCAACATCCCATCCATCCAACACTCCCAACATCCCATCAACATCCCATCAACATCCATCCATCCAACACTCCCAACATCCCATCAACATCCCATCCATCCAACACTCCCACATCCCATCAACATCCCATCCATCCAACACTCCCAACATCCCATCAACATCCCATCCATCCAACACTCCCCAACATCCCATCAACACCCATCCATCCCAACAATCTCAAACATCCCATCAACATCCCATCCATCCAACACTCCCAACATCCCATCAACATCCCATCCATCCAACACTCCCAACATCCCATCAACATCCATCCATCCAACACTCTCAACATCCCATCAACATCTCATCCATCCAACACTCCCAACATCCCATCAACATCCCATCCATCCAACACTCTCAACATTCCATCAACATCCCATCCATCCAACACTCCCAACATCCCATCAACATCCCATCCATCCAACACTCCCAACATCCCACCAACACCCCATCCATCCAACACTCTCAACATCCCATCAACATCTCATCCATCCAACACTCCCAACATCCCATCAACATCCCATCCATCCAACACTCTCAACATCCCATCAACATCCCATCCATCCAACACTCCCAACATCCCATCAACATCCCATCCATCCAACACTCTCAACATCCCATCAATCCAACACTCCCAACATCCCATCAACATCCCATCCATCCAACACTCTCAACATCCCATCAACATCCCACCCATCCAACACTCCCAACATCCCATCAACATCCATCCATCCAACACTCCCAACATCCCATCAACATCCCATCCATCCAACACTCCCAACATCCCATCAACATCCCATCCATCCAACACTCTCAACATCCCATCAACATCCCATCCATCCAACACTCTCAACATCCCATCAACATCTCATCCATCCAACACTCCCAACATCCCATCAACATCCCATCCATCCAACACTCCCAACATCCATCAACACCCGATCCATCAACACTCCCACATCTCAACACCCCATCCACCCAACACTCTCAACATCCCAATCCATCCAACATTCTCAACATCCCATCAACACCCCATCCATCCAACACTCCCCAACATCCCATCCATCCAACACTCTCACATCCCATCAACACCCCATCCATCCAACACTCCCAACATCCCCATCAACACCCCATCCACCCAACACTCCCAACATCCCATCCATCCAACACTCTCAACATCCCATCAACACCCCATCCATCCAACACTCTCAACATCCCATCAAACATCCCATCCATCCAACACCTCCAACATCTCAACACCCCATCCACCCAACACTCTCAACAACCCATCCATCCAACACTCTCAACATCCCATCCATCCAACACTCTCAACATCCCATCCATCCAACACTCCCAACATCCCATCCATCCAACACTCTCAACATCCCATCCATCCACACTCTCAACATCCCATCAGTATCCCAAACACCCAACAATCCCAACATCCCATCAACATCTCATCCATCCAACACTCCCAACATCCCATCAACATCCCATCCATCCAACACTCCCAACATCCCATCAACACCCATCCACCAACACTCCAACATCCCATCCATCCAACACTCCCAACATCCATCAACACCCCATCCACCCAACACTCCCAACATCCCATCAAACACCCCATCCACCCAACACTCCCAACATCCCATCCATCCAACACTCTCAACATCCCATTAACATCCCAACCATCCAACACTCCCAACACCCCATCCGTCCAACACTCCCAACACCACCCCACTCCAACACCCCTCCAACACTCCAACACCCCATCCCTCCAACACTCCCAACACCCCATCCATCCAACACTCCCAACACCCCATCCGTCCAACACTCCCAACACCCATCCATCCAACACTCCCAACACCCATCCATCCAACACTCCCAACACCCCATCCGTCCAACACTCCCAACACCCCATCCGTCCAACACTCCCAACACCCCATCCGTCCAACACTCCCAACACCCCCATCCTCCAACACTCCCAACACCCCATCCATCCAACACTCCCAACACCCCCATCCATCCAACATTCCCAACACCCATCCATCCAACATTCCAACACCCCTCCATCCACACCCCACACCCTCCATCCAACACTCCCAACACCCATCCAATCCTACACTCCCAACCAACCATCCATCCACATTCCCAACACCCCATCATCCAACATTCCAACACCCATCCATCCAACACTCCCCACACCCCATCCATCCAACACTCCCCAACACCCCATCCATCCAACACTCCCACTACCCATCCTCCAACATTCCACAACACCCATCAACCAACATCAACAACTCATCCATCAACATCTCATCCATCCAACACTCCACAACATCCCATCAACATCCCATCAACATCCCATCAACACCCCCATCCATCCAACACTCCCAACATCTCAACACCCCATCCACCCAACACTCTCAACATCCATCCATCCAACACTCTCAACATCCCATCAACACCCCATCCATCCAACCCTCCCAACATCCCATCCATCCAACACTCTCAACATCCCACAACACCCCATCCATCCAACACTCCCAACATCCCATCAACACCCCATCCACCCAACACTCCCAACATCCCATCCATCCAACACTCTCAACATCCCATCAACACCCCATCCATCCAACACTCTCAACATCCCATCAAATCCATCCATCCAACACTCCCAACATCTCAACACCCCATCCACCCAACACTCTCAACATCCCATCCATCCAACACTCTCAACATCCCATCCATCCAAACACTCTCAACATCCCATCCATCCAACACTCCCAACATCCCATCCATCCAACACTCTCAACATCCCATCCATCCAACACTCTCAACATCCCATCAGTATCCCAAACACCCAACAATCCCAACATCCCCATCAACATCTCATCCATCCAACACTCCCAACATCCCATCAACATCCCATCCATCCAACACTCCCAACATCCCATCAACACCCCATCCCACCCAACACTCCCAACATCCCATCCATCCAACACTCCCAAACACCCCATCAACACCCATCCACCCAACACTGCCAACATCCCATCCATCCAACACTCCCAACATCCCATCAACACCCCATCCACCCAACACTCCCAACATCCCATCAACACCCCATCCACCCAACACTCCCAACATCCCATCCATCCAACACTCTCAACATCCCATTAACATCCCAACCATCCAACACTCCCAACACCCCATCCGTCCAACACTCCCAACACCCCATCCCTCCAACACTCCCAACACCCCATCCCTCCAACACTCCCAACACCCCATCCCTCCAACATTCCCAACACCCCATCCATCCAACACTCCCAACACCCCATCCGTCCAACACTCCCAACACCCCATCCATCCAACACTCCCAACACCCCATCCATCCAACACTCCCAACACCCCATCCGTCCAACACTCCCAACACCCCATCCGTCCAACACTCCCAACACCCCATCCGTCCAACACTCCCAACACCCCATCCATCCAACACTCCCAACACCCCATCCATCCAACATTCCCAACACCCCATCCATCCAACATTCCCAACACCCCATCCATCCAACACTCCCAACACCCCATCCATCCAACACTCCCAACACCCCATCCATCCAACACTCCCAACACCCCATCCATCCAACATTCCCAACACCCCATCCATCCAACATTCCCAACACCCCATCCATCCAACACTCCCAACACCCCATCCATCCAACACTCCCAACACCCCATCCATCCAACACTCCCAACACCCCATCCGTCCAACATTCCCAACACCCCATCCGTCCAACACTCCCAACACCCCATCCGTCCCAACAACCCATCAACACGCTGTCAATCCAGCACTACCATTAAGCCATCAGTATCCCATCCATTCAAAACATCCCACAACTAACCAGCTCCTCGTCCACCCCAACACTCTCTACCAGCCCCCTGTGAGAGGAAGAGGACGGTATAAAATGGTACACATTACACAGTCACACTGTATTGGTTCACAAATATGCCCCCTGAATTACCTCCGGACACCTCCTATATACAGAATGTAATACTCACTGTACTTTAGGGCAGAAGTCGGGCAGGCCGGCGTATCGCAGGGTTGGAGACAGTACAACACTCTGCACCTCACGGCTCTGTAAGACATTGGGCTCAGACGCTGGGAAACCATTCTGAGGATCGGACTTCATGGGCACGGAGGTGAGGATACAAGAGGAGCCTGCGGAGGACAGTATATGGTATAACATACGTTGTATATGGCCAGAGATGAGGATACAAGAGGAGCCTGTGGAGGACAGTACACACACACACACTATATTATATATAGCCTGTAGAGGGGGCATGGGTTATATACTTCCCTAGGACATGAGGAGGATAGCCTCAGGATACAACATTTCACCAATGACAAAGTCCATGTGCTGCAGGGTGCCCGGGACGTCTCTGTATTGAAATGGGCCGCCAACCATCGTGCAAATATTCTAGAAGGCGGGAGGGAAGAACTTCCCAGATTTCAGAACTGGATTTCTCAGCCACCAAGCCACAGACATCAGATGAATGTTCCACAAGGACACAGCACGGCTTTGTAGGGATCTGGAGTGAAGCTGGGCAAAAGTGGGACTACCTTGAAGGAGGCCACCATCAGACCTGGGCCTCTTCTGCAAAGACGGACGACTCCTGAACTGCAGAACACGAGTCTAGAAGTGATGACCCCCAACCATCTCCGGAAGGGGGAAATATTCTGGTCTGAGTCTAGGACTGAACCCAACTACTCCAAGTCCGTTCCCACACAGATTTCTGAAGGTTCAGGATTCAATCGGAAAACAGGACTATCATCCCAGAGTTCCTCCATAGGTGGCTTGAGTTTTTTTCCCCCTTTTCATCTTACTGCTGTATACACTCTCCAGATACATGGCTTGTGCCTCCGGCCCACGACCCCGCTTCCTCTCTGGCCCACGACCCCGCTTCCCTTCCGGCGTCCACCACCCCCCGCTTGCCTTCCGGCGTCCACCACCCCCCGCTTGCCTTCCGGCGTCCACCACCCCCCGCTTGCCTTCCGGCGTCCACCACCCCCCCCCCCGCTTGCCTTTCCGGCGTCCACCACCCCCCCGCTTGCCTTCCGGCGTCCACGACCCCCCGCTTGCCTTCCAGGCCCACGACCCCCGCTTGCCTTCCAGGCCCACGACCCCCGCTTGCCTTCCAGGCCCACGACCCCCGCTTGCCTACCAGGCCCACGACCCCCGCTTGCCTACCAGGCCCACGACCCCCGCTTGCCTACCAGGCCCACGACCCCCGCTTGCCTTCCAGGCCCACGACCCCCGCTTGCCTTCCAGGCCCACGACCCCCGCTTGCCTTCCAGGCCCACGACCCCCGCTTGCCTACCAGGCCCACGACCCCCGCTTGCCTACCAGGCCCACGATCCCCGCTTGCCTACCAGGCCCACGATCCCCGCTTCCCTTACAGGCCCACGACCCCGCTTCCCTTACAGGCCCACGACCCCGCTTCCCTCCAGCTGGGATATGATTGCATGACACTTTAGAGAGATGTATAGGTTGATGAGTTATTTATATATTCTGATTGCCCGAACATTGAAGTTACGCTTGATAAACTCATCATCTGTATGGCGCCATCTTGTGGACGTTTTACTTATCACTTTTTTTGCCTAGGTTTTCCTCTTCTGCCTTGCAAAATACGCACTTAACCAGTGAGCGGCCACGTCACTTCCAGTTCGGCGCGGTGGCCCCTATGATCGCCATCTGACCCGGCAGTTGCACCGTCAGGGGTGAGACGATATGCCCAAGCATTGAGGTTTATTCTCATGCCATGGGATGAGCAGTTGGGGGAGGGGGTGGAAGAGTCCCGACCCCCCACCCACCCCTGGACACCAATTAACCCTAATTAGGGTTGTGCCCTGGGATGTGGGTGGCTCGTGGATACACCCATCATGTGTCTATACACAATATGTGACAAAAGTACACCCCCTCAGTCACATTTCTCTACAATGTAAAGTAGTGAGTGTACGGCTTGTATAACAGTGTAAATTTCCTGTCCCCTCAAAATAACTCAACACACAGCCATTCATGTCTAAACCACTGGCAACAAAAGTCAGTACACCCCCAAGTGAAAATGTCCAGATTGGGCCCAAAGTGTCAATATTTTGTGTGGCCTCCATTATTTTCCAGCACTGCCTTCACCCTCTTGGTCATGGAGGTCACCAGAGCTTCACAGGTCACCACTGGAGTCCTCTTCCCCTCCCCCATGATGACATCACAGAGCTGGTGGATGTTGGAGACCTTCCCCTCCTCCACCTTCCGTCTGATGATGTCCCACAGATGATCAATAGGGTTTAGGTCTGGAGACATGCTTGGCCAGTCCATCACCTTTCCCCTCAGCTTCTTTAGCAAGACAGTGGTGGTGTTGGAGGTGTGTTTGGGGTGGTTATCATGTTGGAATACTGCCCTGCGGTCCAGTCTCTGAAGGGAGGGGATGATGCTCTGCTTCAGTATGTCACAGTACATTGTTGGCATTCATGGTCCCCTCAATGATCTGTAGCCCCCCAGTGCCGGCAGCACTCATGCAGCCCCAGACCATGACACCCCCACCACCATGCCTGACTGTAGACAAGACACACTTGTCTTTGTCCTCCTCACCTGGTTGCCCCCACACACGCCTGACACCATCTGACACCAAATACCTTTATCTTGGTCTCATCAGACCACAGGACATGGTTCCAGTAATCCATCTCCTTAGTCTGCTTGTCTTCAGAAAACTGTTTGTGGTCTTTTCTTGTGCACCATCTTTAGAAGAGGCTTCCTTCTGGGATGACAGCCATGCAGACCAATTTGATGCAGTGTGCGGCGTATGGTCTGAGCACTGACAGGCTGACCCCCCCACCCCTACAACCTCTGCAGCAATGCTGGCAACACTCATACGTCTATTTCCCAAAGACAACCTCTGGATATAACGCTGATCACGTGACCTCAACTTCTTTGGTGGACCATGGCGAGGCCTGTTCTGAGGGGAACCTGTCCTGTTATACCGCTGTATGGTCTTGTCCACTGTGCTGCAGCTCAGTTTCAGGGTCTTGGCAATCTTCTTATAGCCTACACCATCTTTATGTAGAGCAACAATTCTTATCTTCAGATCTTCAGAGAGTTCTTTGCCATGAGGTGCCATGTTGTACTTCCAGTGACCAGGATGAGAGAGTGAGAGCGATAACACCAAATTTAACACACCTGCTCCCCATTCACACCTGAGACCTTGTAACACTAACCAGTCACATGACACCGGGGAGGGAAAATGGCTAATTGGGCCCCAATTTGGAGATTTTCACTTAGGGGTGTCCTGACTTTTGTGAAATACTGATCTATGTGACTATCAAGCCGTCATTTCCCATCCGATTGATATGGTCGCCATGACTGGACGATTTGGGCCATAAAGCCATGGGTGACCAGAGTAAGAACCTCACTGCACCAAGAAGAGGACGCTGCTGGTAGAGGAGAAAAAATGGTGTCTGAAAAAACTTCCATCCTTGGCAAAAACCCAGTGAGGCATGCTGGGAGTAGCCGGGGTGATCTCGGCTCAGCCAGTGCCGGGTTCCCCTGTATGACCCGAAGGTGGTGGGACTTCCTGTGTCCCCCAATGGTGGGGGAAGAAACCATTTTCCCAGCAGTGCCCCCCCCCCCCCCATTGCACGTACCTGGCATCAGTTCCCCTCGGTCCAGCGTCCGGCGAACTCCTCCCGCACTACTGCCCTGGTAGGCGATATGCCACTTCTTATACTGTGTACAGGAGAGCCGAGGGTTGAGCCTGCCAGAGAAAGAAGGCGGAGCTGTATAACATTACACAACTGGGGAGGGGTCAGCCATACAGGAGGAGGAGGAGGAGGAGGAGGAGGAGGAGGAGGGGGGGGTGGGAGGGGTCAGCCATACCAGAGGAGGAGGAGGGATGGGAGGGGTCAGCCATACCAGAGGAGAAGGAAGGATGGGAGGGGTCAGCCATACCAGAGGAGGAGGAGGGATGGGAGGGGTCAGCCATACCAGAGGAGGAGGAGGGATGGGAGGGGTCAGCCATACCAGAGGAGGAGGAGGGATGGGAGGGGTCAGCCATACCAGAGGAGGAGGAGGGATGGGAGGGGTCAGCCATACCAGAGGAGGAGGAGGGATGGGAGGGGTCAGCCATACCAGAGGAGGAGGAGGGATGGGAGGGGTCAGCCATACCAGAGGAGAAGGAGGGATGGGAGGGGTCAGCCATACCAGAGGAGGAGGAGGGATGGGAGGGGTCAGCCATACCAGAGGAGGAGGAGGGATGGGAGGGGTCAGCCATACCAGAGGAGGAGGAGGGATGGGAGGGGTCAGCCATACCAGAGGAGGAGGAGGGATGGGAGGGGTCAGCCATACCAGAGGAGGAGGAGGGATGGGAGGGGTCAGCCATACCAGAGGAGGAGGAGGGATGGGAGGGGTCAGCCATACCAGAGGAGGAGGAGGAGGGATGGGAGGGGTCAGCCATACCAGAGGAGGAGGAGGGATGGGAGGGGTCAGCCATACCAGAGGAGGAGGAGGGATGGGAGGGGTCAGCCATACCAGAGGAGGAGGAGGGATCGGAGGGGTCAGCCATACATGAGGAGGGATGGGAGGGGTCAGCCATATATGAGGAGGAGGAGGAATGGGAGGAGTCAGCCATACATGAGGAGGAGGGATGGGAAGGGTCAGCCATACCAGAAGAGGAGGGATGGGAGGAGTCAGCCATACGAGAGGAGGAGGGATGGGAGGGGTCAGCCATACCAGAGGAGGAGGGATGGGAGGGGTCAGCCATACCAGAGGAGGAGGGATGGGAGGGGTCAGCCATACCAGAGGAGGAGGGATGGGAGGGGTCAGCCATACCAGAGGAGGAGGAGGGATGGGAGGGGTCAGCCATACCAGGAGGAGGAGGAGGGATGGGAGGGGTCAGCCATACCAGAGGAGGAGGAGGGATGGGAGGAGTCAGCCATACATGAGGAGGGATGGGAGGGGTCAGCCATATATGAGGAGGAGGAATGGGAGGAGTCAGCCATACATGAGGAGGAGGGATGGGAAGGGTCAGCCATACCAGAGGAGGAGGAGGGATGGGAGGGATCAGCCATACCAGAGGAGGAGGGATGGGAGGGATCAGCCATACCAGAGGAGGAGGAGGGATCAGCCATACCAGAGGAGGAGGGATGGGAAGGGTCAGCCATACCAGAAGAGGAGGGATGGGAGGAGTCAGCCATACATGAGGAGGGATGGGAGGGGTCAGCCATACATGAGGAGGAGGGATGGGAGGAGTCAGCCATAAATGAGGAGGGATGGGAGGGGTCAGCCATACACGAGGAGGAGGGATGGGAGGGGTCAGCCATACCAGAGGAGGAGGGATGGGAGGGGTCAGCCATACCAGAGGAGGAGGGATGGGAAGGGTCAGCCATACATGAGGAGGGATGGGAGGGGTCAGCCATACATGAGGAGGAGGGATGGGAGGGGTCAGCCATACATGAGGAGGAGGGATGGAGGAGTCAGCCATAAATGAGGAGGGATGGGAGGGGTCAGCCATACACGAGGAGGAGGGATGGGAGGGTCAGCCATACCAGAGGAGGAGGGATGGGAGGGGTCAGCCATACCAGAGGAGGAGGGATGGGAGGGGTCAGCCATACCAGAGGAGGAGGAGGGATGGGAGGGGTCAGCCATACCAGAGGAGGAGGAGGGATGGGAGGGGTCAGCCATACCAGAGGAGGAGGAGGGATGGGAGGGGTCAGCCATACCAGAGGAGGAGGAAGGATGGGAGGGGTCAGCCATACCAGAGGAGGAGGAGGGATGGGAGGGATCAGCCATACCAGAGGAGGAGGAGGGATGGGAGGGATCAGCCATACCAGAGGAGGAGGAGGGATGGGAGGGATCAGCCATACCAGAGGAGGAGGGATGGGAGGGGTCAGCCATACCAGAGGAGGGATGGGAGGGGTCATACATACAAGAGAACTGTCAGAGACTGGTGAGGGAGTGGCCAGCCATAGCAGAGTAGGGGTGGGAGGGGTCACACGTACCGGGGTCAGAGATTGGTGGGGGAGTGGCCAGCCATAGCAGAGGAGGAGGGATGGGAGGGGTCAGCCATACCAGAGGAGGAGGGATGGGAGGGGTCAGCCATACCATAGGAGGAGGAGGGATGGGAGGGGTCAGCCATACCAGAGGAGGAGGAGGGATGGGAGGGGTCAGCCATACCAGAGGAGGAGGAGGGATGGGAGGGGTCAGCCATACCAGAGGAGGAGGAGGGATGGGAGGGGTCAGCCATACCAGAGGAGGAGGAGGGATGGGAGGGGTCACACATACAGGAGCGGGGTCAGAGATTGGTGGGGGAGTGGCCAGCCATAGCAGAGGAGAGGTGGGAGGGGTCACACATAGCGGAGCGGGGTCAGAGATTGGTGGGGGAGTGGCCAGCCATAGCGGAGTAGGGGTGGGAGGGGTCACACATACCGGAGCGGGGTCAGAGATTGGTGGGGGAGTGGCCTGCCATAGCGGAGTAGGGGTGGGAGGGGTCACACATACAGGAGCGGGGTCAGAGATTGGTGGGGGAGTGGCCAGCCATAGCGGAGTAGGGGTGGGAGGGGTCACACATACTGGAGCGGGGTCAGAGATTGGTGGGGAGTGGCCTGCCATAGCAGAGGAGAGGTGGGAGGGGTCACACATACAGGAGCGGGGTCAGAGATTGGTGGGGAGTGGCCAGCCATAGCGGAGTAGGGGTGGGAGGGGTCACACATACCGGAGCGGGGTCAGAGATTGGTGGGGGAGTGGCCAGCCATAGCGGAGTAGGGGTGGGAGGGGGTCACACATACTGGAGCGGGGTCAGAGATTGGTGGGGGAGTGGCCTGCCATAGCGGAGTAGGGGTGGGAGGGGTCACACATACCGGAGCGGGAAGCTGCACCAGCCGTTGGGCTCTGCGTATTCCCGGGGCGGGTCGCCACGTTTGCGGTACATCTCGTCTCCTCGCAGTTTGTGACACGAGTCGCAGTGACACACGCTCAGCTTTGGGTCCTCCATGAAATATCCATCTACAGGAGGGAGAGAATGGTCAATGAAAACCCATTTTACCTCATCAGACGTGGCAGAGAAATCATTGTCTGCTCTTTATGAGGCGCCCCCTGGGGGCGGGGTCAGGGATCCTCACCTGGAAGCAGCAGAGACTCCTTGAACCTCATACACAGAGCGAGATATTCACAGCTCAGCAGGGTGAGGGGATCCGGAGGGGCCCAGCACACACTTTCCTTCACTCCTGTATACAAAGCCTGGTCAGTGGGGGGCGCTCCGCACACAATACAGAACAATGGGGGGGGGATGAGGGGGAACCTACCGTCCACCATGTCTGCAGGGGAAACCTACCGTCCACCATGTCCGCCTTCTCCCGCTCTCCAGGAAGATGGCCTTCGTGAGTATCAGACTCCGCCCCCTGTGCCTCCCCCGTCACTATGGAGATCTGCAAAAAAAGACCCTCGTACAGTTATACATTACAGGTAATATATGTGAGCCAAGGGGCACAGGGGGCACAGCCGCCCTCCCCCCACACCCTATATAGGCTGGACAAGGGACGCCAACCACCCCCACATTATACAGACTGACCAAGAGATATCATTATCTACACACCCATTGGACCAGGGACAGACCACCCACCACCATCACACCCATTGGACCAGGGACAGACCACCCACCACCATCACACCCATTGGACCAGGGACAGACCACCCCACCATCATCACACCCACTGGACTAGGGAAAGACCACCCACCATCATCACACCCATTGGACCAGGGACAGACCACCCCACCATCATCACACCCATTGGACCAGGGACAGACCACCCCACCATCATCACACCCATTGGACCAGGGAAAGACCACCCACCATCATCACACCCATTGGACCAGGGAAAGACCACCCCACCATCATCACACCCATTGGACCAGGGACAGACCACCCACCATCATCACACCCACTGGACGAGGGACAGACCACCCACCATCATCACACCCATTGGACCAGGGAAAGACCACCCACTAGGCGAGGGACAGACCACCCACCATCATCACACCCATTGGACCAGGGAAAGACCACCCACCATCATCACACCCATTGGACCAGGGACAGACCACCCCACCATCATCACACCCATTGGACCAGGGACAGACCACCCCACCATCATCACACCCATTGGACCAGGGACAGACCACCCACCATCATCACACCCACTGGGCGAGGGACAGACCACCCATCATCATCACACCCACTGGGCGAGGGACAGACCACCCACCATCACACCCACTGGACGAGGGACAGACCACCCACTATCACACCCACTGGACGAGGGACAGACCACCCACTATCACACCCACTGGACGAGGGACAGACCACCCACTATCACACCCACTGGATGAGGGACAGACCACCCACCATCATCACACCCACTGGATGAGGGACAGACCACCCACCATCACACCCACTGGACGAGGGACAGACCACCCACTATCACACCCACTGGACGAGGGACAGACCACCCACTATCACACCCACTGGACGAGGGACAGACCACCCACTATCACACCCACTGGACGAGGGACAGACCACCCACTATCACACGCACTGGGCGAGGGACAGACCACCCACTATCACACGCACTGGGCGAGGGACAGACCACCCACTATCACACCCACTGGACGAGGGACAGACCACCCACTATCACACCCACTGGACGAGGGACAGACCACCCACCATCACACCCACTGGACGAGGGACAGACCACCCACTATCACACCCACTGGACGAGGGACAGACCACCCACTATCACACCCACTGGACGAGGGACAGACCACCCACTATCACACCCACTGGACGAGGGACAGACCACCCACTATCACACCCACTGGACGAGGGACAGACCACCCACTATCACACGCACTGGGCGAGGGACAGACCACCCCACCATCATCACACCCATTGGACCAGGGACAGACCACCCACCATCATCACACCCACTGGGCGAGGGACAGACCACCCATCATCATCACACCCACTGGGCAAGGGACAGACCACCCACCATCACACCCACTGGGCGAGGGACAGACCACCCACTATCACACCCACTGGACGAGGGACAGACCACCCACTATCACACCCACTGGACGAGGGACAGACCACCCACTATCACACGCACTGGGCGAGGGACAGACCACCCACTATCACACCCACTGGGCGAGGGACAGACCACCCACTATCACACCCACTGGACGAGGGACAGACCACCCACTATCACACGCACTGGGCGAGGGACAGACCACCCACTATCACACCCACTGGACGAGGGACAGACCACCCCCTATCACACCCACTGGGCGAGGGACAGACCACCCACTATCACACCCACTGGACGAGGGACAGACCACCCACCATCACACCCACTGGACGAGGGACAGACCACCCACCATCACACCCAGTAGGCGAGTGACAGACCACCCACTATCACACCCACTGGACGAGGGACAGACCACCCACCATCACACCCAGTAGGCGAGGGACAGACCACCCACTATCACACCCACTGGACGAGGGACAGACCACCCACCATCACACCCACTGGACGAGGGACAGACCACCCACTATCACACCCACCAGATCAGGGACAGACCACCCACCATCACACCCAGTAGGCGAGGGACAGACCACCCACTATCACACCCACTGGACGAGGGACAGACCACCCACCATCACACCCACTGGACGAGGGACAGACCACCCACTATCACACCCACTGGACGAGGGACAGACCACCCACCATCACACCCACTGGACGAGGGACAGACCACCCACTATCACACCCACCAGATCAGGGACAGACCACCCACCATCACACCCAGTAGGCGAGGGACAGACCACCCACTATCACACCCACTGGACGAGGGACAGACCACCCACCATCACACCCACTGGACGAGGGACAGACCACCCACTATCACACCCACTGGATCAGGGACAGACCACCCACTATCACACCCACTGGACGAGGGACAGACCACCCACCATCACACCCACTGGACGAGGGACAGACCACCCACTATCACACCCACCAGATCAGGGACAGACCACCCACTATCACACCCACTGGACGAGGGACAGACCACCCACCATCACACCCACTGGACGAGGGACAGACCACCCACTATCACACCCACCAGATCAGGGACAGACCACCCACTATCACACCCACTGGACGAGGGACAGACCACCCACTATCACACCCACTGGACGAGGGACAGACCACCCACTATCACACCCACTGGACGAGGGACAGACCACCCACTATCACACCCACCAGGCCGGGGACACTGACCTGCTCGCACTGCCCGTACAGGTCCACTATGACGTAAGACAGCTCCGGTAGGTCCGGGACTCCGACCCCCTGATCCAATCCATTGATATAGAGGTGCAGCCCACCGGAGGAGTCCACCAGGAGGCCTAGGCACGTCCCCTCCGGACACAGGTCAAGATTGGGCCCGTAACCTTCCCGGATCTAAGGAGAACGTGACATCATAGTGTGAGAATAATGAGATGAGAAATCATCATAGTATGGAGGACACACCACATTCCGCCCTATCCACCTCCCCTCCCCCACACTACTATCACCGACTCACCCCTCCACTCCTCCCCCACAAGGCTCCAGTGTTGGCTGTGGGGAGCAGGGATATCAGCCACCTCCCTTTCATCATGTGACAGCGATCGGGCCTAGAGATTGGCTGCCAGGCCAGGCCAGACCAGTGCATCATGGGAGGAGCTCACATGCTCCCCACATACCCAGAAGTACCAAGGCAGAGAAAGGAGCAGCGGAGGAGTACTGGGGTGGCCCCGAGTGTGCAAACTGTCTAAAGGGGAACCCCGACTGAACATAAATCCCACCCCCTGTACTTATTCACACCCCTCCTAACCCTAATATGGAGATTTACATGCAGCTAGTATAAGAACCTCCATCTGTTCAAAATGTACAGCAGCCAATCAGGAGAGGAATGCTGCTCATTCACTGTCCATTCATAGGCTAGGGGTGTGTCGCTGACCAAGCAGTGCTGCTGTAATGGAGGCCCAGGACCTGGCTTTGCTGTCAGGCAGGGGTGCTAGGACCACAAGAACGTCTGAACAATGCTTATCTTTGTACTTTAGTGCAGCGTTCACCAACCTGCCCAGGACGGAAATATTCCCAACGTGACGAGGGGCCCTGTGTGCCCAGCAGTCATTCAGTCTGTCCCCTTGGGCCCCTGAAGATCCCCAAGATGGGCCCTATATGGGGAACCCACTGCTCCACCCCTCCCAAAACTAAGCACCGCCCCTGCAATTCAACTGTCACAAATAATGAATTGATTGGGCAGTACAGACAGACTGTTATATGAAAGTGGGCGGGGCTTGTTGTTGGGATGGGTGGGGCAGCAGGCGAGGCTCCATGGGAAATCTGGGCCTAGGATGGAAGGGGTGACTCCGTTACTGCCGATACCTTATAATGATCAAGACCTCTGAGAACCAATCAGAAGGCTGAGGAAGGGGATGTGGCACGCTTCTCTGAAATGGAAAACTTCTACCTCTCAATCATTGGTCAGCACATGAAGGAGGAGGAGTCCCACAATGCCGGGGATGCCTGGGCTCCGTACAATGCCGGGGACGCCTGGGCTCCGTACAATGCCGGGGACGCCTGGGCTCCGTACAATGCCGGGGACGCCTGGGCTCCGTACAATGCCGGGGATGCCTGGGCTCCGTACAACGCCGGGGATACCTTGGTTCCGTTGCAGAGGACAGCGCTGCGCTGGAAGATCCAGGAGCTCCTCTTGATGGCGGCGGCTGTAGCTGGGAAGTTGAGCCTCTCCGGTGAAACGCCGACGACTCCCAAGGAGAGCGAGGATGTCCACCGCGAGGAGAGCTGGTCTATCCTCACCTATCGGTATAGAGGACACGTTCTCACCAAATTATAACACCAACACCGGACCCCCGTACACCACCCGGACCCCCCGTAAACCACCCGGACCCCCCGTACACCACCCGGACCCCCCGTACACCACCCGGACCCCCCGTACACCACCCGGACCCCCGTACACCACCAAGACACTATCAACGTCCCATTTCATACCTCACTCCATATACATCTCATACACCACCATGTCTCCAGGAGGAAGATACCACCATCATACATCCCCCCATCATACATCTCATACACCACCATGTCTCCAGGAGGAAGATACTACCATCATACATCCCCCATCATACATCTCATACACCACCATGTCTCCAGGAGGAAGATACCACCATCATACATCCCCCCATCATACATCTCATACACCACCATGTCTCCAGGAGGAAGATACCACCATCATACATCCCCCCCATCATACATCTCATACACCACCATGTCTCCAGGAGGAAGATACCACCATCATACATCCCCCCACCATACATCTCATACACCACCATGTCTCCAGGAGGAAGATACCACCATCATACATCCCCCCATCATACATCTCATACACCACCATGTCTCCAGGAGGAAGATACCACCATCATACATCCCCCCACCATACATCTCATACACCACCATGTCTCCAGGAGGAAGATACCACCATCATACATCCCCCCATCATACATCTCATACACCACCATGTCTCCAGGAGGAAGATACCACCATCATACATCCCCCCATCATACATCTCATACACCACCATGTCTCCAGGAGGAAGATACCACCATCATATACCCCCCACCATACATCTCATACACCACCATGTCTCCAGGAGGAAGATACCACCATCATACATCCCCCCATCATACATCTCATACACCATGTCTCCAGGAGGAAGATACCACCATCATATACCCCCCCACCATACATCTCATACACCATGTCTCCAGGAGGAAGATACCACCATCATACATCCCCCCCATCATACATCTCATACACCATCATGTCTCCAGGAGGAAGATACCACCATCATATACCCCCCACCATACATCTCATACACCACCATGTCTCCAGGAGGAAGATACCACCATCATATACCCCCCCACCATACATCTCATACACCATGTCTCCAGGAGGAAGATACCACCATCATATACCCCCCACCATACATCTCATACACCACCATGTCTCCAGGAGGAAGATACCACCATCATATACCCCCCCACCATACATCTCATACACCATGTCTCCAGGAGGAAGATACCACCATCATACATCCCCCCCATCATACATCTCATACACCACCATGTCTCCAGGAGGAAGATACCACCATCATACATCCCCCCATCATACATCTCATACACCACCATGTCTCCAGGAGGAAGATACCACCATCATACATCCCCCCACCATACATCTCATACACCACCATGTCTCCAGGAGGAAGATACCACCATCATACACCCCCCACCATACATCTCATACACCACCATGTCTCCAGGAGGAAGATACCACCATCATACATCCCCCCCATCATACATCTCATACACCTCCATGTCTCCAGGAGGAAGATACCACCATCATACACCCCCCCATCATACATCTCATACCCCACCATGTCTCCAGGAGGAAGATACTACCATCATACACCCCCCACCATACATCTCATACACCACCATGTCTCCAGGAGGAAGATACCACCATCATATACCCCCCCACCATACATCTCATACACCATGTCTCCAGGAGGAAGATACCACCATCATACATCCCCCCATCATACATCTCATACACCATGTCTCCAGGAGGAAGATACCACCATCATATACCCCCCCACCATACATCTCATACACCATGTCTCCAGGAGGAAGATACCACCATCATACATCCCCCCCATCATACATCTCATACACCATCATGTCTCCAGGAGGAAGATACCACCATCATATACCCCCCACCATACATCTCATACACCACCATGTCTCCAGGAGGAAGATACCACCATCATATACCCCCCCACCATACATCTCATACACCATGTCTCCAGGAGGAAGATACCACCATCATATACCCCCCACCATACATCTCATACACCACCATGTCTCCAGGAGGAAGATACCACCATCATATACCCCCCCACCATACATCTCATACACCATGTCTCCAGGAGGAAGATACCACCATCATACATCCCCCCCATCATACATCTCATACACCACCATGTCTCCAGGAGGAAGATACCACCATCATACATCCCCCCATCATACATCTCATACACCACCATGTCTCCAGGAGGAAGATACCACCATCATACATCCCCCCACCATACATCTCATACACCACCATGTCTCCAGGAGGAAGATACCACCATCATACACCCCCCACCATACATCTCATACACCACCATGTCTCCAGGAGGAAGATACCACCATCATACATCCCCCCCATCATACATCTCATACACCTCCATGTCTCCAGGAGGAAGATACCACCATCATACACCCCCCCATCATACATCTCATACACCACCATGTCTCCAGGAGGAAGATACCACCATCATACACCCCCCCCCCCATCATACATCTCATACCCCTCCCCCCCCCGGTCTCTCTCATCATCAGAAGTCATCCTACGGACCTGGAAAAGGAAGAGACGAGGGAGAGGCTGGGCCAGGACCACAATGCCTTGGTTGTAGCTGGACACGCGTGTGGCTGTTCGGTTCCCATGTGACAGTAATATGTTCTTCCCATGATTCCCCATAAAATGTAAGGAGTGGGGCTGGAGGGCCGGGACAGGATCACTCTGCAAAATACAGGAAGAGGTCATCATCCTTGTGTCGCCCTTCAGGAGGAGGGCCTGTACTGCCGGCACGGGGCGTCACTTACATGATACTCGATGTCCTCCTCCTCTTCACTCTCAGATGTAACAGATGGTGGTTTGGTGGCATCGGATTCCTCTATGACTGAGGAACTGACAACGGACACAGCGCTAACACAGCCATGCAAATCCAGGACAGCATGGACACCCTGGAGAGAAGGAGAGGAAGCATTGTCAGCTATGTCTCTGAATGGAGAGTCAAGGACAGGTCTGTGTGCTCAGCGTGAGATTCCTGACTCCACCGCTAGGGGCACTACATGTATGGGGTATATATCTAGCCAGTCTGAGCTCTGCTGTACAGGAGAGGATAATGAGCCACTGTGGAGGTTCCTCACCCTCTGGCACAGTGTAAGGATATGATGGGTCAGTGTGGAGGTTTATATCTCACCTTAGGAATGCCACTGGCTGCTGGTCCCATGTCCTCCCCATTGATTAGGATATGCATTGTGTCCCCGCTGTCATGCCGTACGCCCAGCCTGCAGCCCACCTGTACAACATGGAGGACACCAGAGGAATCATGAAAACATGGAGGACACCAGAGGAATCATGAAAACATGGAAGACACCAGAGGAATCATGAAAACATGGAAGACACCAGAGGAATCATGAAAACATGGAGGACACCAGAAGACTCAGACAATGAGGACACAGGAAGAGCAATGAAGACATGGGGGACACAGGAAGGGTCATGGACACAATCAAGCTTCTCCTTCATGTCCAACCATCATCCCCAACCTCTCCTTCCTAACCAACCACCACCCCCAACCTCTCCTTCATAACCAACCATCATCCCCAACCTCTCCTTCATAACCAACCATCATCCCCAACCTCTCCTTCATAACCAACCATCATTCCCCAACCTCTCCTTCATAACCAACCATCATCCCCAACCTCTCCTTCATAACCAACCATCATCCCCAACCTCTCCTTCATAACCAACCATCATTCCCCAACCTCTCCTTCATAACCAACCATCATCCCCAACCTCTCCTTCATAACCAACCATCATCCCCAACCTCTCCTTCATAACCAACCACCACCCCCAACCTCTCCTTCCTAACCAACCACCATCCCCAACCTCTCCTTCATAACCAACCACCATCCCCAACCTCTCCTTCATAACCAACCACCACCCCCAACCTCTCCTTCCTAACCAACCACCACCCCCCAACCTCTCCTTCCTAACCAACCATCATCCCAAACCTCTCCTTCATAACCAACCATCATCCCCAACCTCTCCTTCATAACCAACCATCATTCCCCAACCTCTCCTTCCTAACCAACCACCACCCCCAACCTCTCCTTCCTAACCAACCACCACCCCCAACCTCTCCTTCCTAACCAACCACCACCCCCAACCTCTCCTTCCTAACCAACCACCACCCCCAACCTCTCCTTCATAACCAACCATCATCCCCAACCTCTCCTTCATAACCAACCATCATTCCCAACCTCTCCTTCATAACCAACCATCATCCCCAACCTCTCCTTCATAACCAACCATCATCCCCAACCTCTCCTTCATAACCAACCATCATCCCCAACCTCTCCTTCCTAACCAACCACCACCCCCAACCTCTCCTTCATAACCAACCACCACCCCCAACCTCTCCTTCATAACCAACCATCATCCCCAACCTCTCCTTCATAACCAACCATCATTCCCCAACCTCTCCTTCATAACCAACCATCATCCCCAACCTCTCCTTCATAACCAACCATCATCCCCAACCTCTCCTTCATAACCAACCACCATCCCCAACCTCTCCTTCATAACCAACTATCATCCCCAACCTCTCCTTCATAACCAACCATCACCCCCAACCTCTCCTTCATAACCAACTATCATCCCCAACCTCTCCTTCATAACCAACCACCATCCCCAACCTCTCCTTCATAACCAACCATCATCCCCAACCTCTCCTTCATAACCAACCATCATTCCCCAACCTCTCCTTCATAACCAACCATCATCCCCAACCTCTCCTTCATAACCAACCATCATCCCCAACCTCTCCTTCATAACCAACCATCATTCCCCAACCTCTCCTTCATAACCAACCATCATCCCCAACCTCTCCTTCATAACCAACCATCATCCCCAACCTCTCCTTCATAACCAACCACCACCCCCAACCTCTCCTTCCTAACCAACCACCATCCCCAACCTCTCCTTCATAACCAACCACCATCCCCAACCTCTCCTTCATAACCAACCACCACCCCCAACCTCTCCTTCCTAACCAACCACCACCCCCAACCTCTCCTTCATAACCAACCATCATCCCAAACCTCTCCTTCATAACCAACCATCATCCCCAACCTCTCCTTCATAACCAACCATCATTCCCCAACCTCTCCTTCCTAACCAACCACCATCCCCAACCTCTCCTTCATAACCAACCATCATCCCCAACCTCTCCTTCCTAACCAACCACCACCCCCAACCTCTCCTTCATAACCAACCACCACCCCCAACCTCTCCTTCATAACCAACCATCATCCCCAACCTCTCCTTCATAACCAACCATCATTCCCCAACCTCTCCTTCATAACCAACCATCATCCCCAACCTCTCCTTCATAACCAACCATCATCCCCAACCTCTCCTTCATAACCAACCACCATCCCCAACCTCTCCTTCATAACCAACTATCATCCCCAACCTCTCCTTCATAACCAACCATCACCCCCAACCTCTCCTTCATAACCAACTATCATCCCCAACCTCTCCTTCATAACCAACCACCATCCCCAACCTCTCCTTCATAACCAACTATCATCCCCAACCTCTCCTTCATAACCAACCACCATCCCCAACCTCTCCTTCATAACCAACCATCATCCCCAACCTCTCCTTCATAACCAACCACCACCCCCAACCTCTCCTTCGTAACCAACCACCATCCCCAACCTCTCCTTCGTAACCAACCACCATCCCCAACCTCTCCTTCGTAACCAACCACCATCCCCAACCTCTCCTTCGTAACCAACCATCATCCCCAACCTCTCCTTCCTAACCAACCACCATTTCCCAACCTCTCCTTCATAACCAACCACCACCCCCAACCTCTCCTTCATAACCAACCACCATCCCCAACCTCTCCTTCGTAACCAACCATCATCCCCAACCTCTCCTTCCTAACCAACCACCATTTCCCAACCTCTCCTTCATAACCAACCATTATCCCCAACCTCTCCTTCGTAACCAACCACCATCCCCAACCTCTCCTTCGTAACCAACCACCATCCCCAACCTCTCCTTCGTAACCAACCATCATCCCCAACCTCTCCTTCCTAACCAACCACCATTTCCCAACCTCTCCTTCATAACCAACCACCACCCCCAACCTCTCCTTCATAACCAACCACCATCCCCAACCTCTCCTTCGTAACCAACCATCATCCCCAACCTCTCCTTCCTAACCAACCACCATTTCCCAACCTCTCCTTCATAACCAACCATTATCCCCAACCTCTCCTTCCTAACCAACCACCATCCCCAACCTCTCTTTCATAACCAACCATCATCCCCAACCTCTCCTTCATAACCAACCACCATCCCCAACCTCTCCTTCATAACCAACCATCATCCCCAACCTCTCCTTCATAACCAACCATCATCCCCAACCTCTCCTTCATAACCAACCATCATTCCCCAACCTCTCCTTCATAACCAACCATCATCCCCAACCTCTCCTTCAAACCAACCATCATCCCCAACCTCTCCTTCATAACCAACCACCACCCCCAACCTCTCCTTCCTAACCAACCACCATCCCCAACCTCTCCTTCATAACCAACCACCATCCCCAACCTCTCCTTCATAACCAACCACCACCCCCAACCTCTCCTTCCTAACCAACCACCACCCCCAACCTCTCCTTCATAACCAACCATCATCCCAAACCTCTCCTTCATAACCAACCATCATCCCCAACCTCTCCTTCATAACCAACCATCATTCCCCAACCTCTCCTTCCTAACCAACCACCATCCCCAACCTCTCCTTCATAACCAACCATCATCCCCAACCTCTCCTTCCTAACCAACCCACCACCCCCAACCTCTCCTTCATAACCAACCACCACCCCCAACCTCTCCTTCATACCAACCATCATCCCCAACCTCTCCTTCATAACCAACCATCATTCCCCAACCTCTCCTTCATAACCAACCATCATCCCCAACCTCTCCTTCATATCCAACCATCATCCCCAAACCTCTCCTTCATAACCAACCACCATCCCCAACCTCTCCTTCATAACCAACTATCATCCCCAACCTCTCCTTCATAACCAACCATCACCCCAACCTCTCCTTCATAACCAACTATCATCCCCAACCTCTCCTTCATAACCAACCACCATCCCCAACCTCTCCTTCATAACCAACCATCATCCCCAACCTCTCCTTCATAACCAACCACCATCCCCAACCATCATCCCCAACCTCTACTTCATAACCAACCATCATTCCCCAACCTCTCCTTCATAACCAACCATCATCCCCAACCTCTCCTTCATAACCAACCCATCATCCCCAACCTCTCCCTCATAACCATCCACCATCCCCAACCTCTCCTTCATAACCAACCACCATCCCCAACCTCTCCTTCATAACCAACCATCATCCCCAACCTCTCCTTCATAACCAACCACCACCCCCAACCTCTCCTTCATAACCAACCACCACCCCCAATCTCTCCTTCCTAACCAACCACCACCCCCAACCTTCCTTCATAACCAACCACCATCCCCAACCTCTCCTTCATAACCAACCATCATCCCCAACCTCTCCTTCATAACCAACCATCATCCCCAACCTCTCCTTCGTAACCAACCATCATCCCCAACCTCTCCTTCCTAACCAACCACCACCCCCAATCTCTCCTTCATACCCAACCACCATCCCCAACCTCTCCTTCATAACCAACCACCATCCCCAACCTCTCCTTCATAACCAACCATCATCCCCAACCTCTCCTTCGTAACCAACCATCACCCCCAACCTCTCCTTCATAACCAACCATCATCCCCAACCTCTCCTTCATAACCAACCATCATCCCCAATCTCTCCTTCATAACCAACCATCATCCCCAACCTCTCCTTCATAACCAACCACCATCCCCAACCTCTCCTTCATAACCAACCATCATCCCCAACCTCTCCTTCATAACCAACCATCATTCCCCAACCTCTCCTTCATAACCAACCATCATCCCCAACCTCTCCTTCATAACCAACTATCATCCCCAACCTCTCCTTCATAACCAACCACCACCCCCAACCTCTCCTTCATAACCAACTATCATCCCCAACCTCTCCTTCATAACCAACCACCACCCCCAACCTCTCCTTCCTAACCAACCACCACCCCCAACCTCTCCTTCATAACCAACCATCATCCCCAACCTCTCCTTCATAACCAACCACCACCCCCAACCTCTCCTTCATAACCAACTATCATCCCCAACCTCTCCTTCATAACCAACCACCACCCCCAACCTCTCCTTCCTAACCAACCACCACCCCCAACCTCTCCTTCATAACCAACCACCACCCCCAACCTCTCCTTCATAACCAACCATCATTCCCCAACCTCTCCTTCATAACCAACCATCATCCCCAACCTCTCCTTCATAACCAACTATCATCCCCAACCTCTCCTAAATGTCCAACAACCATCAACAAACCTCATCTTTTTATTCCAACACTGTTCCCATCTGCAGCACTATGTCCCACAAACCTCCCCATCTGCCACCATACCCGGATCCTCTCCAGGCTGCTGCAGTAGTTGTCTCTGAGCCGCTGTCCGTTCCTTATAACCTCAGAGCCGGAAACCAGCCATGTGACCCGTGAGCGAAGATCTAGAGCTCTTGCTGGTAGCCCACCACCCAGGAAGGGGGCATCATGAGGAGGGATGGAGGTGACTCCCATGGAGCAGGATCCTGACCAGCGTGGATCCAGCCTTTCCACTTTCACCTGAAAGAGGGAGACAAGACAATATAACAAGAAGGAGAAACAAAGTGTCAACTACCCCCCCTTCTCTCTGCCTCCCATCTTCCCGTCTACCTGGCCAATACTATTCCTTTTTCTACCCCACCCTTTCTTCTCTCCGTCCACCCGCCCCTGACATCACTCCCCCTACCCAGTCTCTCCCTTCTCTGTCCACCCACCCGTGACTTCTCTCCCACTACCAGTCCTCTCTCTTCTCTGTCCACCCACCCGTGACTTCTCTCCCACTACCAGTCCTCTCTCTTCTCTGTCCACCCACCCGTGACTTCTCTCCCACTACCAGTCCTCTCTCTTCTCTGTCCACCCGCCCCTGACATCACTCCCCCTACCAGTCTCTCCCTTCTCTGTCCACCCACCCGTGACTTCTCTCCCACTACCAGTCCTCTCTCTTCTCTGTCCACCCACCCGTGACTTCTCTCCCACTACCAGTCCTCTCTCTTCTCTGTCCACCCACCCGTGACTTCTCTCCCACTACCAGTCCTCTCTCTTCTCTGTCCACCCGCCCCTGACATCACTCCCCCTACCAGTCTCTCCCTTCTCTGTCCACCCACCCGTGACTTCTCTCCCACTACCAGTCCTCTCTCTTCTCTGTCCACCCACCCGTGACTTCTCTCCCACTACCAGTCCTCTCTCTTCTCTGTCCACCCACCCGTGACTTCTCTCCATCCACCCGCCCCTGACATCACTCCCCCTACCAGTTCTCTCTTCTCTGTCCACCCACCCGTGACTTCACTCCGTCCACCCACCCCTGACTTCCCTCCCCCTACCAGTTCTCTCTCTTCTCTGTCCACCCACCCGTGACTTCTCTCCATCCACCCGCCCCTGACATCACTCCCCCTACCAGTTCTCTCTTCTCTGTCCACCCACCCGTGACTTCACTCCGTCCACCCACCCCTGACATCACTCCCACTACCAGTCCTCTCTCTTCTCTGTCCACCCACCCGTGACTTCTCTCCATCCACCCGCCCCTGACATCACTCCCCCTACCAGTTCTCTCTCTTCTCTGTCCACCCACCCGTGACTTCACTCCGTCCACCCACCCGTGACTTCACTCCCATACCAGTCCTCTCTCTTCTCTGTCCACCCACCCGTGACTTCTCTCCATCCACCCGCCCCTGACATCACTCCCCCTACCAGTTCTCTCTTCTCTGTCCACCCACCCGTGACTTCACTCCGTCCACCCACCCCTGACTTCCCTCCCCCTACCAGTTCTCTCTCTTCTCTGTCCACCCACCCGTGACTTCACTCCGTCCACCCACCCGTGACTTCACTCCCCACTACCAGTCCTCTCTCTTCTCTGTCCACCCACCCGTGACTTCTCTCCGTCCACCTGGGTCTCCCATCCCCCCGCCTGCCCGGCTCTCCCTTCTCTCCTATCCTCTCTCTCTCTCCACCTGCCTCTTATTCTCTACCTCTCCCTTCTCTTACCTGCCCACCTTTTTATGACACCTTTAATGCCCTATTGTTTCTGATGTCTACTCCCCCAACTCTGTCCTCCCTTCTCTTCTCTCTCTCCCATATCAGTCTGTCTCTCTTGTATTTGCCTCCCTCATCTCTCCATCACCCATCCCCCCATGCCGTGTCCTCCCTCTGCCCCCCCTCCTCATCCCCCCTCTGCCCCGTTCTCCCTCCTCATCCCCCCCGCCTCTGCCCCGTTCTCCCTCATCATCCCCCCCGCCTCTGCCCCGTTCTCCCTCATCATCCCCCCGCCTCTGCCCCGTTCTCCCTCATCATCCCCCCCGCCTCTGCCCCGTTCTCCCTCATCACCCCCCCCGCCTCTGCCCCGTTCTCCCTCATCACCCCCCCCCGCCTCTGCCCCGTTCTCCCTCATCACCCCCCCCCGCCTCTGCCCCGTTCTCCCTCATCACCCCCCCCCGCCCCGTTCTCCCTCATCACCCCCCACCCCCCCCGCCCCGTTCTCCCTCATCACCCCCCCCCCTCTGCCCCGTTCTCCCTCATCACCCCCCCCCCCCTCTGCCCCGTTCTCCCTCATCACCCCCCCCCCCCTCTGACCCGTTCTCCCTCATCACCCCCCCCCTCTGACCCGTTCTCCCTCCTCATCCCCCCCCTCTGGCCCGTTCTCCCTCCTCATCCCCCCCCCTCTGGCCCGTTCTCCCTCCTCATCCCCCCCGCCTCTGCCCCGTTCTCCCTCCTCCATCCCCCCCGCCTCTGCCCCGTTCTCCCTCATCATCCCCCCCGCCTCTGCCCCGTTCTCCCTCATCATCCCCCCCGCCTCTGCCCCGTTCTCCCTCATCATCCCCCCCGCCTCTGCCCCGTTCTCCCTCATCATCCCCCCCGCCTCTGCCCCGTTCTCCCTTATCACCCCCCGCCTCTGCCCCGTTCTCCCTCCTCATCCCCCCCTCTGCCCCGTTCTCCCTCCTCACCCCCCCCTCTGCCCCCCATTGTCTCTCCCCCTCTCACCTCAAACACCTCACCGGGGAGGAGCTCATGATTGCTGAAGACGATCCCATCGCCATATCCGGCACATCTCTCCGCCCGACTCCCATCACATAACACCGTCACGTTCTTCCCGCACATAATATGGAACCGGTGCGACACGCTGGGCACTGCCAGGGCACATGGACAGTTTATATTACAGTCTGATGGGGGCGGGAAAAGTAACACCCCCCCCCCCCCCGCAAGTCATCAGGAGACCGGTACTTCTGGGTATAGAACAGCATGTGATTCCTTTGCCCCATGTCGGTGCTAATCCTTGGTGATTGGTCATTCAGGCAGCCAGCACTCTCACATGGGGGCAGGGACAAAGTATACTGCTGTGACTGAGCTCTAATCATGAGCCGACACCCTGCGGGAGGAGCGGCACACGCTGGACAGCCTGCGGAAATAGCGGTATATACCAACACCCTGCGGGAGGAGCCGTACATACCGAGACTCCGGGGGAGGAGCGGCACGCGCCGGACACCCTGCGGGAGAAGCGGCACATGCTGGACAGCCTGCGGAAATAGCGGTATATACCAACACCCTGCGGGAGGAGCGGTACATACCGAGACTCCGGGGGAGGAGCGGCACGCGCCGGACACCCTGCGGGAGAAGCGGCACACGCTGGACAGCCTGCGGAAATAGCGGTATATACCAACACCCTGCGGGAGGAGCGGTACATACCGAGACTCCGGGGGAGGAGCGGCACGCGCCGGACACCCTGCGGAACACCCTGCAGGAGGAGAGGTACATACCGAGACTCCGGGGGAGGAGCGGCACGCGCCTGGACACCCTGCGGGAGAAGCGGCACACGCTGGACAGCCTGCGGAAATAGCGGTATATACCAACACCCTGCGGGAGGAGTAGCACGCGCCGGACACCCTGCGTGAGAATCGCTACATACCGAGACTCCGGGGGAGGAGCGGCACGCGCCGGACACCCTGCAGGAGAAGCGCTACATACCGAGACTCCGGGGGAGGAGCGGCACGCGCCGGACAGCCTGTGGAAATAGTGGTATATACCAACACCCTGCGGGAGGAGCAGCACGCGCCGGACACCCTGCGGGAGGAGCGCTACATACCAAGACTCCGGGGGAGGAGCGGCACGCGCCGGACACCCTGCAGGAGAAGCGCTACATACCGAGACTCCGGGGGAGGAGCGGCACGCGCCGAACACCTTGCGGGAGAAGCGGCACACGCTGGACAGCCTGCGGAAATAGCGGTATATACCAACACCCTGCGGGAGGAGCGGCACATACCGAGACTCCGGGGAAGGAGCGGCACGCGCCGGACACCCTGCGGAACACCCTGCAGGAGGAGAGGTACATACCGAGACTCCGGGGGAGGAGCGGCACACGCCGGACACCCTGCGGGAGAAGCGGCACACGCTGGACAGCCTGCGGAAATAGCGGTATATACCAACACCCTGCGGGAGGAGCGGCACATACCGAGACTCCGGGGAAGGAGCGGCACGCGCCGGACACCCTGCGGAACACCCTGCAGGAGGAGAGGTACATACGAGACTCCGGGGGAGGAGCGGCACGTGCCGGACACCCTGCGGGAGAAGCGGCACACGCTGGACAGCCTGCGGAAATAGCGGTATATACCAACACCCTGCGGGAGGAGCGGTACATACCGAGACTCCGGGGGAGGAGCGGCACGCGCCGGACACCCTGCGGAACACCCTGCAGGAGGAGAGGTACATACCGACACTCAGAGGGAGGAGCAGCACATGCCAGACATCCTGCGGAAATAGTGGTACATACGGACACCCTGTGGGAGAAGCGGTACGTACTGCCAACTTACCTGGTGAAGGGGTAGGGAAGGATTTATCCGTCACGTGACTGGCAGATAAGCTGTTATCAATAAGGCCGCTACCACCAGTGAGGGACACTTGGACACATTGACCATACAAGTCCACCACAGCAAAGATATCTGCAGAGGAGAGCTAAGAGTTAACGAAAGTGGGTGGGGGTGGGAGGGGCAGCAGTGCATTGTGGATGGAGCTTACCTCTTTCAGAAGGAAGTCCTGTACAGGCCACGCCCTGGTCCACACCATCAATATAATAGTGAAGGTCTCCCCTGGTGGTCTTCATCATTCCGATACGGGACGCCGATCCCAAAGAATCCAGATCACATCCATAGTTGGTCCTTAGAGTGTTACCGTCCTGCATGATTGCTGTGCCACTAGAAAATCAGTGAAAGGGTTAGGAACCTCACAGGGCCAATCAATCACCTTTTGGGGGCCCATGATGGCTATGTGGCTGGAAAAACAGAGGAAGGGTTGGGGCCATTATGGGGTCTTCTGTCCTCTTTTGGGGGCCCAAGAGGGTTATGCCACTAGTAAAAAAAGAGGAAGAGTTTAGGACCCTCATGGGTCATCAATCACCTTCTGGGGACCCTAAGGGGCTGTGCCTTTGTAAGAACAGCGGAAGGGTTGGGACTATCATGGGGCCTTCCATCAACATTCATGGAGCAAACATTCTTCTGAAAGCAGACATGACAACATAGAGGCCCAGCCATTGATCAGAAGGGCCTTTCCTGTGCTCCCCTCTGATTACCTTTCTGCTTCTTCCAGATTTAATGGATAAGAACACCAACTACCACCAGTCTGTCCAACCAGAGAGTGCCAGTACTGATCTGACAGTCTCATTGGAGACTAGGATGGCAGCGGGTGCAGCTCAGCCATGAAGTCAGGCCTCACTACCAGAGAAACCAAATCGGAAAAGAGCACAGGCGGCTCTTCTGAATAACAGGCGACTCCTTGTAGTGTCTACTCCAGAGCAACACCGTAAAACAAAGCCCAGGTTCCCCGGAGGGGTCCTCCATCATAGTCCCCACAGGGGTCCTACCTCAGCATCCATGTGTCGTAATCAATGTCAGTCATGGTGTTGGGAAATTCCAGGTCCTCGGGGCGAATACAAGTCACTCCTGAGAGAAAGATAGATGGAGAAAGATGGTTAGTACATGAGAGGGTTCAATATGAGGACCAAAAGAGGAAAGACCAGGACCGAAGGACAGTGTCAGGACCAGAAAGGGCACGGCGGGAGCAGTGGTCGGGAGCAGTCGAGGCGTCGGGACCAGAAAGGGCACGGCAGGAGCAGTCGAGGCGTCGGGACCAGAAAGGGCACGGCAGGAGCAGTCGAGGCGTCGGGACCAGAAAGGGCACGGCCGGAGCAGTCGAGGCGTCGGGACCAGAAAGGGCACGGCCGGAGCAGTCGAGGCGTCGGGACCAGAAAGGGCACGGCCGGAGCAGTCGAGGCGTCGGGACCAGAAAGGGCACGGCCGGAGCAGTCGAGGCGTCGGGACCAGAAAGGGCACGGCAGGAGCAGTCGAGGCGTCGGGACCAGAAAGGGCACGGCAGGAGCAGTCGAGGCGTCGGGACCAGAAAGGGCACGGCAGGAGCAGTCGAGGCGTCGGGACCAGAAAGGGCACGGCCGGAGCAGTCGAGGCGTCGGGACCAGAAAGGGCACGGCCGGAGCAGTCGAGGCGTCGGGACCAGAAAGGGCACGGCCGGAGCAGTCGAGGCGTCGGGACCAGAAAGGGCACGGCCGGAGCAGTCGAGGCGTCGGGACCAGAAAGGGCACGGCCGGAGCAGTCGAGGCGTCGGGACCAGAAAGGGCACGGCAGGAGCAGTCGAGGCGTCGGGACCAGAAAGGGCACGGCAGGAGCAGTCGAGGCGTCGGGACCAGAAAGGGCACGGCAGGAGCAGTCGAGGCGTCGGGACCAGAAAGGGCACGGCAGGAGCAGTCGAGGCGTCGGGACCAGAAAGGGCACGGCAGGAGCAGTCGAGGCGTCGGGACCAGAAAGGGCACGGCAGGAGCAGTCGAGGCGTCGGGACCAGAAAGGGCACGGCAGGAGCAGTCGAGGCGTCGGGACCAGAAAGGGCACGGCAGGAGCAGTCGAGGCATCGGGACCAGAGGGGGAACAGCAGTGCCGGTGTCAGAACCAGAGGGGGAACAGCAGGAGCAGTGGCGGTGTCAAAACCAGAGGGGGAACAGCAGGAGCAGTGGCGGTGTCAAAACCAGAGGAGGAACAGCAGGAGCAGTGGCGGTGTCAAAACCAGAGGGGGAACAGCAGGAGCAGTGGCGGTGTCAAAACCAGAGGGGGAACAGCAGGAGCAGTGGCGGTGTCAGGACCAGAGGGGGAACAGCAGGAGCAGTGGCGGTGTCAGGACCAGAGGGGGAACAGCAGGACCAGTGGCTGTGTCAGGACCAGAGGGGGAACAGCAGGAGCAGTGGCGGTGTCAGGACCAGAGGGGGCAGCATCAAGGGTGAACAAACTACATGTAGAGAGATGTAAACATTAACATTAAAAAAGAATAATAATAATCTACACTTTGTTGCAATTTGCTCCTAAAAACAACAGTGCTCCGCCTGGGCCTAGGCACTCCCGACGACAGTGCTCCGCCTGGGCACTCCCAGCCTGTACACTGTAGCTGTATATCTGCAGTGTAAGATCATCTAAGACACCACCGCTTCTGACTGCCAGTCTCAGGAGATTACATGTGAGATTTGGAGATGCGATTACTGTGCTGCTCGCTGTTCTCTGTACTGGAGGGGAAGCTGTACCTGGAGGAGCTGCAAAGCAAAGATCTCCATGCTGGTAAGCCTTCTCCCCTACTAAGAAGGTCACCTCCATGCAGAGACATTACCATATGCTGCCTTGTTAATAGGGAAAAGATCAGCTGCAGGGAGCCTACAGGTAGCACTGGTGACCAGTACTTGTCCTCTACCCTTTTTGGGTACTCTTTACCTGCAGCTGGAGAACGCCTCCAATATATGACAAGAAACCTGGGATTCAATTTTAGACTACAGAAACTGGTCCACATCTGACCTCAGACCCATCACAACATATAGAGACTCCAGAAACAGGTCCGTAGCTGACCTCAGACCCATCACAACATATAGAGACTCCAGAAACAGGTCCGTAGCTGACCTCAGACCCATCACAACATATAGAGACTCCAGAAACAGGTCCGTAGCGGACCTCAGACCCATCACAACATATAGAGACTCCAGAAACAGGTCCATAGCTGACCTCAGACCCATCACAACATATAGAGACTCCAGAAACAGGTCTGTATCTGACCTCAGACCCATCACAACATATAGAGACTCCAGAAACAGGTCCATAGCGGACCTCAGACCCATCACAACATATAGAGACTACAGAAACAGGTCTGTATCTGACCTCAGACCCATCACAACATATAGAGACTCCAGAAACAGGTCCGTAGCTGACCTCAGACCCATCACAACATATAGAGACTCCAGAAAACAGGTCCGTAGCGGACCTCAGACCCATCACAACATATAGAGACTACAGAAACAGGTCCGTAGCTGACCTCAGACCCATCACAACATATAGAGACTCCAGAAACAGGTCCATAGCGGACCTCAGACCCATTACAACATATAGAGACTCCAGAAACAGGTCCGTAGCTGACCTCAGACCCATCACAACATATAGAGACTCCAGAAACAGGTCCGTAGCTGACCTCAGACCCATCACAACATATAGAGACTCCAGAAACAGGTCCGTAGCTGACCTCAGACCCATCACAACATACAGAGACTCCAGAAACAGGTCCGTAGCTGACCTCAGACCCATCACAACATATAGAGACTCCAGAAACAGGTCCATAGCGGACCTCAGACCCATCACAACATATAGAGACTCCAGAAACAGGTCCATAGCTGACCTCAGACCCATCACAACATATAGAGACTCCAGAAACAGGTCCGTAGCTGACCTCAGACCCATCACAACATATAGAGACTCCAGAAACAGGTCCATAGCGGACCTCAGACCCATCACAACATATAGAGACTCCAGAAACAGGTCCGTAGCTGACCTCAGACCCATCACAACATATAGAGACTCCAGAAACAGGTCCGTAGCCGACCTCAGACCCATCACAACATATAGAGACTCCAGAAACAGGTCCATAGCGGACCTCAGACCCATCACAACATATAGAGACTCCAGAAACAGGTCCGTAGCCGACCTCAGACCCATCACAACATACAGAGACTCCAGAAACAGGTCCGTAGCCGACCTCAGACCCATCACAACATACAGAGACTCCAGAAACAGGTCCGTAGCTGACCTCAGACCCATCACAACATATAGAGACTCCAGAAACAGGTCCGTAGCCGACCTCAGACCCATCACAACATATAGAGACTCCAGAAACAGGTCCGTAGCCGACCTCAGACCCATCACAACATACAGAGACTCCAGAAACAGGTCCGTAGCTGACCTCAGACCCATCACAACATATAGAGACTCCAGAAACAGGTCCATAGCGGACCTCAGACCCAACATAACACAGACTCCAGAAAACAGGTCCATAGCTGACCTCAGACCCATCACAACATATAGAGACTCCAGAAACAGGTCCGTAGCTGACCTCAGACCCATCACAACATATAGAGACTCCAGAAACAGGTCCGTAGCTGACCTCAGACCCATCACAACATATAGAGACTCCAGAAACAGGTCCGTAGCTGACCTCAGACCCATCACAACATATAGAGACTCCAGAAACAGGTCCATAGCGGACCTCAGACCCATCACAACATATAGAGACTCCAGAAACAGGTCCGTAGCTGACCTCAGACCCATCACAACATATAGAGACTCCAGAAACAGGTCCGTAGCCGACCTCAGACCCATCACAACATACAGAGACTCCAGAAACAGGTCCGTAGCTGACCTCAGACCCATCACAACATATAGAGACTCCAGAAACAGGTCCATAGCGGACCTCAGACCCAACATAACACAGACTCCAGAAAACAGGTCCATAGCTGACCTCAGACCCATCACAACATATAGAGACTCCAGAAACAGGTCCGTAGCTGACCTCAGACCCATCACAACATATAGAGACTCCAGAAACAGGTCCGTAGCTGACCTCAGACCCATCACAACATATAGAGACTCCAGAAACAGGTCCGTAGCCGACCTCAGACCCATCACAACATATAGAGACTCCAGAAACAGGTCCGTAGCCGACCTCAGACCCATCACAACATACAGAGACTCCAGAAACAGGTCCGTAGCTGACCTCAGACCCATCACAACATATAGAGACTCCAGAAACAGGTCCATAGCGGACCTCAGACCCAACATAACACAGACTCCAGAAAACAGGTCCATAGCTGACCTCAGACCAATCACAACAATTTTTTCACCTCACTGCATTTGATTGGCTGCTGATTTTGTACGTTTGCCTGCTGACAAAGAAACGATCAGTCTATACATTTTTATGGTCGGTTTATTTTAACAGTGAGAAACAAAATAACAAAAATATCCAGAAAAACACATTTAAAAAAAAAAAAAATTATAAATTGATTTGCATTTTAAAGTGAGTGAAATAAGTATTTGATCCCCCATCAAATCAGCAAGATTTCTGACTCCCAGGTGTCTTCTATACAGATAAAGAGCTGAGATTAGGAGCACTCTTAAAGGGAGTGCTCCTAATCTCAGCTTGTTACCTGTATAGAAGACACCTGTCCACAGAAGCAATCAGATTCCAATCTCTCCACCATGGAGACCAAAGATCTGTCGGAGGACGTCGGGGAGAAGATTGGAGACCTACACAAGGCTGGAATGGGCTACAAGACCATCGCCGAGCAGCTTGGTGAGAGGTGACAACAGTTGGTGGGATTATTATTCACAAATGGAAGAAACACAAAAAATAACATTTTTAATACAGCTTACCTGTAAAATCCTTTTCTTGGAGTACATCATGGGACACAGAGCAGCCATAGTAAATTACTATGTGGGTTATACACCACCTATAGGTGAACGGACACTGGTACACCCCATCAAATCAGCAAGATTTCTGGCTCCCAGGTGTCTTCTACACAGGTAATGAGCTGAGATTAGACAACTCTCTTAAAGGGAGTGCTCCTAATCTCAGCTTGTTTTCTGTATAGAAGTCCCTCTATATATCCCCTCCCATACAGCAAGTACCTCAGTTTTGTAGAAAAGCAATGTATATACCAGCAAGAGGGGAGGGAGCTCTGTGTCCCAAGATGTACTCCAAGAAAAGGATTTTACAGGCAAGCTGCATTAAAAATTCTATTTTCTTCATTGTACATCATGGGACACAGAGCCACAGTAATCACTATGTGGGATGTCCCAAAGCAATGCCCTTGAGGGGGGGCTGAGAGAGAGAGATATAGCAAAGCAGGCACCAGACGTGAGGACCTATATTGCTGCCTGCAGTACACTGCGCCCAAAAGCGGCATCCGCCTGCCACCTTACACCCATCTGGTAAAATTTAGTAAATGTACGTTCTGACAACCAAGTTCTGGCCTTGCAAACCTGAGCCATAGAGGCCTGGTGATGCACTGCCCATGAAGCACTCGCTCCCCCCGGTAGAGTGCGCTCTAATTTGTAAAAGGTGAAACCCTTCTTTTCAATCCATAAGCCAGAACTATAACCCGACGAAATCCACTGGGAAATAAGTCGATTTTGATGCTGCCTGCCCTTTTCTGGGCCCATCTGGCAGCACAAAAAGCATCGGTCTTCCTTATCTGAGCCGCCACCTTCAGATAGATCCTGACAGCTCTCAACCACGTTGAGAAAATGCAATGATTTTTCTTCCGCAGGAGCGAGGTTCTGGGAAAAAACGAAGGCAAGGAGACGTCTTGGTTTAAGTGAAAAGTGGACACTACCTTGGGCAAAAAGGTTGGATGTGGACACAACACCACCTTGTCCTTATGAATAATTAAGTATGGCTCCTTACAGGAAAAAGCTGCCAATTCTGAAAAACTCTCCTTGCCGAAGTTACTACCAAGGAGGCCGAGATCTGACCCTTGATGGTACTCAAGGCTAGCTTCATTTCTGCTCCCAATTCTTGGAAGGCAGGAATTCTTCAGGCTAGATGACCCTGAATCCACTAAGGAATGACTAGAAATTTTTTAATGGGATAGGTTTAAAAATTGCAGGATCTTATCTTAAAAAGAAAACTTGCTAAAATGACTCGGTTGGAGACTAGAATTAAAAGGAGTTACAAAACACAGCTGGAACCTATTAAGGACTCCCAACAAGTAGCAGATTTCAATACAAGGATAAAAAAGAAACTAGAAAAAAGTAGATAAAGATACGCAAAGAAAAAAAAATAGACCAAAAAATTTCATAGAGATAGGAGATTTCTGCTCAAATTAGATTTATTTGTGGCAACAACAGAAAGGACCAGTGTCTAATAATGATTATTATTGTTCCAATGGTGGAAGTAGGGGTCCTTCTGCTCCCTGATGGTCCCTTTATTGAGGGATCATTATTTACAGGATGTGATCTCCCTGTGGGGTTTTCAGAATGTGTGACTTCACTATTAGCATTATCAATAAAGGGACCATCAGGGAGCAGAAGGACCCCCTACTTCCACCATTGGAACAATCGACCCCGATTTAGGAGCCAACAAAATTTGGGAAGGGGACAAAAAAAAGAGGAGGTTATATAAATCCTCAATATCAGTCTACATATAATAATCAATACCATGTCCCAGTATATAAACAGGTTTGATGCCTTATGGCAACATGAAGATAGAGAAAGATACCAATCCCCCGTCCTTTTTTTTTTTTTTTTTTTTTAGAGAGGGGGAGGGGATGGCAGAGACGAAGCCAGAATGGCTCACCCAGGAGAGGAAGACCACCAATGAACGTTCACCCAACACAAGAATACAGGGGACAGCAATGGAGAAAACCACCTTATTGGGAGAGAGAGAGAGAGCAACCCCAGTATCAAGGTCCAAGGAGGGAAGAACCCCAGTATCAAGGTCCAAGGGAAGGAAGAACCCCAGTATCAAGGTCCAAGGGAGGGAAGAACCCCAGTATCAAGGTCCAAGGGAGGGAAGAACCTCAGTATCAAGGTCCAAGGGAGGGAAGAACCCCAGTATCAAGGTCCAAGGGAAGGAAGAACCCCAGTATCAAGGTCCAAGGGAAGGAAGAACCCCAGTATCAAGGTCCAAGGGAGGGAAGAACCCCAGTATCAAGGTCCAAGGGAGGGAAGAACCCCAGTATCAAGGTCCAAGGAGGGAAGAACCCCAGTATCAAGGTCCAAGGGAAGGAAGAACCCCAGTATCAAGGTCCAAGGGAGGGAAGAACCCCAGTATCAAGGTCCAAGGGAGGGAAGAACCTCAGTATCAAGGTCCAAGGGAGGGAAGAACCCCAGTATCAAGGTCCAAGGGAAGGAAGAACCCCAGTATCAAGGTCCAAGGGAAGGAAGAACCCCAGTATCAAGGTCCAAGGGAGGGAAGAACCCCAGTATCAAGGTCCAAGGGAGGGAAGAACCCCAGTATCAAGGTCCAAGGAGGGAAGAACCCCAGTATCAAGGTCCAAGGGAAGGAAGAACCCCAGTATCAAGGTCCAAGGGAGGGAAGAACCCCAGTATCAAGGTCCAAGGGAGGGAAGAACCTCAGTATCAAGGTCCAAGGGAGGGAAGAACCCCAGTATCAAGGTCCAAGGGAAGGAAGAACCCCAGTATCAAGGTCCAAGGGAAGGAAGAACCCCAGTATCAAGGTCCAAGGGAGGGAAGAACCCCAGTATCAAGGTCCAAGGGAGGGAAGAACCCCAGTATCAAGGTCCAAGGAGGCAAGAACCCCAGTATCAAGGTCCAAGGAGGCAAGAACCCCAGTATCAAGGTCCAAGGAGGGAAGAACTCCAGTATCAAGGTCCAAGGGAGGTTAGAACTCCAGTATCAAGGTCCAAGGGAGGTTAGAACCCCAGTATCAAGGTCCAAGGGAGGTTAGAACCCCAGTATCAAGGTCCAAGGGAGGGAAGAACCTCAGTATCAAGGTCCAAGGGAGGGAAGAACCCCAGTATCAAGGACCAAGGAGGGAAGAACCCCAGTATCAAGGACCAAGGAGGGAAGAACCCCAGTATCAAGGTCCAAGGAGGGAAGAACCCCAGCATCAAGGTCCAAGGAGGGAAGAACCCCAGCATCAAGGTCCAAGGAGGGAAGAATCCCAGCATCAAGGTCCAAGGAGGGAAGAAGCCCAGTATCAAGGTCCAAGGAGGGAAGAACCCCAGTATCAAGGTCCAAGGAGAGAAGAACCCCAGTATCAAGGTCCAAGGAGGGAAGAACCCCAGTATCAAGGTCCAAGGAGAGAAGAATTAGGGGCTGCAGAGCTGGACGAAGGATCCAGAAAAAGAAGGCGAGAGCTGGAATAGGAGGAATTTTTAATCTGACGGATATAGAACTGACCCATAAAGAAACCAACATTTTAAACTTGGGCCTAAAATGCGGTTTGAACAGACCAGTTAATGAGATCAAATGTGTTTATTGATGTACACAAGTACATAAGAAAAATAAAATATGAAAAACTTCTTTAAATAAAAACTCACAACCAGTATCTAGTCGGTCCTCGGTGCCTGTAGATCGTGAATTGCGTAATAAAATCGCTTTTCAATCCACCTATCACTGCAAATCAACAAGTGGACGTTTTCAAAGGACTAGTTCTAAGAGGGCCTGACACCAAAAAAAAAATCGTAAATCCGAGACATATCCAAGAAGGTATTAAATCATTAGCGAGAAAAGACCTCATCATCAGACCAGCGGACAGAGGAGGTGGAATCGTATTGCTCACAAAGGAATTTTATCATAACCAGCTAAGTGAGATGTTGGATGACACAGAAACATATTTAAAATTGGATAGAGATCCCACCAGGCAGTACGAAAATGACCTAAAGAGTCTGGTAGAGTCCGGCTATTCATCGGGAGTCCTATCCAATAAAGAAATACTTGGTTCCAAGTAGTAGTAGAATTCCGGTGATATACACTCTCCCAAAGATCCATAAAGATGCGCTCTGTCCACCAGGAAGACCCATAGTGAATGGGATAGATTCGGTGGCATCCCGGATGGGACAATATTTGGATTTGTTTCTACAAAAGAGCGTGATAAGAACCAGAACATTTACGCGATACAAAAAATTTGCTACAGCTACTACAAGAAATTGATTTACAAGGGAAAGAAGAGGTGTACCTGGTAACCCGCAGACGTATCCTCGCTATATATACACCATTAACCAACACGATGATGCCTTGCTAGCGTTGAATTGGGCCTCAAGTCTAAGCCCTTGTACACACGGTCGGAGAATCCGTCGGAATGTGTCCTATCGGACCGTGTTGTCGGATAATCCGACTGTGTGTGGTCTGCATCGGACTGTTTCCGTCGGAATATCCGTCGGACCAAATTTTCCAACTTGCTGGAAATATTTTCCGACAAACTGCTCCGATCGGACATACTCCGATCATGTGTAGAGAATTCCGATCGGACAAAGTGCCACGCATGCTCAGATCAAATTCCTACATCAAAGCTATTGGCTACTAGCCTGAATGTAGTCCCATCGTAACGAAATTACGTCATCACATTCTGAAAGATCGGATTTTTCGACAACTTTGTCCGACCCGTGTGTATGCAACAGTTTCGGACAAGATCCGACGGATTTGGTTGTCAGAATCTCTGACTTTGTGTACAAGGGCAAAGAGATGATCTGACATACCATCAAAAAAAAATATTCCCTGGATTTTTGCTTAAGCCACAATTACTTTTGGTACGACGGCAACTTTTATTCTCAGAAACGTGGTGTGGCAATGGGTGCAAAGTTCGCCCCAAGCATTGCAAACCTATCCATGGGGGGATGGAAAGACAAAACCATCTTTTCCATGAAAAGAGACCAGCTAATACTTTAGAGAAGGTATATATATTCTCAGAAACGTGGTGTGGCAATGGGTGCGAAGTTTGCCCCAAGCATTGCAAACCTATTCATGGGGGAATGGGAAGACAAGACCATCTTTTCCATGAAAAAGAGATCAGCTAATACTTTAGAGAAGGTACCGTATATAGATGACTTGTTTTTTTATATGGTCTGGAACAGGGGTGCCCAACCTTTTGAAGAGCGAGGGCCACCTATGTGACTTGGTAACCGGTCGCGGCCACAATGAGCGAAGCAGGTGCATGGCAGCCCACTCTACTCTATATAGCCCATTTTTTCTTTTTTCTTTTTCTTTTTGCAGATCAAATTGGAGGTAGGCATTTGTAAATGGACAAAAATCCATTTACATCTTCTACTCCTTAGAGGTGAACGGAGGGTCCAATTGGGTCGGACTGACCGTGTGAAAGGGGCCTATGGCTCAGTGCAGGTAACCCTCAGGTGCACTGCTCTGCAACTGTGGATCAGTTTGAAAGCAGCCCAGTAACCACTGCAGAACAGATATGCCCATATATACACTGTGATTTTAGTAATAAACTTACTATTAATAACAGTAGTCTATTCCATTACAGAGCAGGAGGTTGCGGGCCACATCAGAGGGCTCCGCGGGCCACATCAGAGGGCTCCCTGGTTGGGCACCCCTGGTCTGGAACATCAGCATCTTTACAATTGTTTTTGGCTGAACTGAACAACAACACTAATAAATATAAAACTAACCAGTGAATTCAGTGACACAAATATACACCTCTTGGATTTGAAGATTTTATGCCATGGCACTAAATTGGGCACGTCTGTCTGTCTGTCTATTTCAAACCAACTGATGCCAATAGCTACTTACCAATCCAGAGCGGCCACCCATCCGATGTGGCTCAGAAATATCCCTAAGGGACAATTGACAAGAATTCAAAACGAAATTGTACTGGAGGTAGAAGATTTTTAAATCACAGGCCCAGGTTATTAACCACTTTCAGCCCCGGACCATTTTGCTGGTCAAAGACCAGACCACTTTTTGCGATTCGGCGCTGTGTCGCTTTAACTGACAATTGCGCGGTCGTGCGACGTGGCTCCCAAACAAAAATTGACGTCCTTTTTTTTCCCCACAAATAGAGCTTTCTTTTGGTGGTATTTGATCACCCCTGCGGTTTTTATTTTTTGCGCTATAAACAAAAATTAGAGCCACAATTTTGAAAAAAAAAAAAAAAACGCATTATTTTTTACTTTTTGTTATAATAAATATCCCCCAAAAATATATAAAAAAAACATTTTTTTCCCTCAGTTTAGGCCGATACGTATTCTTCTACATATTTTTGGTAAAAAAAAAAAAAATCGCAATAAGTGATTATTGATTGGTTTGCGGAAAAGTTATAGCGTTTACAAAATAGGGGATAATTTTATGGCATTTTTATTAATAATTTTTTATTATTTTTTTACTAGTAATGGCGGCGATCAGCGATTTTTATTGTGACTGCGACATTGCGGCGGACACATCGGACACTTTTGACACATTTTTGGGACCATTGTCATTTATACAGCAATCAGTGCTATATAAATGCAGTGATTCCTGTGTAAATGACACTGGCAGTGAAGCGGTTAACCAGTGGGTGGCAGTGTAGGGGTTAAGTGTTCCTAGGGGTGTGTTACTAACTGTGGGGGGGGGGGGGGTTGGGCTTTCATTTAGTGAACACTGATCTCTGCTCCAATCACAAATTGTCCCGCGATCGTCTCACGGAGCGGCCAAATGAAGAAATGCCGTTGTAAACAGCATTTCTCCATTCTGCCTAGCAACTAGTGACGCTGATCTCTGCTCCCATGTGATTGGAGCAGAGATCAGCGTCACTAGTTGCTAGGCAGAATGGAGAAATGCTGTTTACAAAACGGCATTTCTTCATTTGGGCCGCTCCGTGAGACGATCGCAGGGTATGCCCGCGGCGATAGAGTCCGCGGGTCCTGCGACCGGACTCACGGGGGTCCCGACTGACGCGGGAGCGCGCTCCCGATGGCAGGGCGGCAAATTTTAAAAAAGGGACGTACATGTACGCCCATTTGTCTGCCCGTGCCATTCTGTCGACGTACATCGTCGTGCGCTGGTCGGCAAATGGTTAAAAAATACATTTTTGGAAAAAATACATCTAATATAAAAGAATTCATCACCTGCAGTACGGCATTTGTTGTATATGCATTACAATGCCCTTGTGGACTCCTGTACACATAGGCCGCAACAAAAAAGGCTGCTACGAATAAGAAATCGCAGGACCCATCACCAATACCAAAATAGGTTTCAGAGACCAGAACGTGTCACTGCACTGTTAAAAATTTTTTCCATAACCAAGATCCCTCCGGATTAAAATTCTGGGGAGTGGACCATTTAAAACCCTGTTGGAGAGTCAGAGAACTCTCCAAAAAACGTGAAACACAAAAGGGATTTATCTAGCGGACACGCTGGTGCCTAAAGGGTTAAATGTTGATTTGGATATTAACCGCTTCATTAGTGACTATCAACTTGTTGGGTGCTACCGTGTTTCCCCGAAAGTAAGACATCCTCCGAAAGTAAGACCTCCCACCAGGTTACCATCTCGCAGAAATATAAGGCATCCCCCGATTATAAGGCCCCCCCCCCGATAATAACTCCTCCACCAAACATAAGGCCTCCCCGATAATAAAGCCACCTGAAGCTACCGTACCGTAAGGAGTCTGACTCCTCTGGACCGTAGTGGTGGCGAGTGACGTCACCGTCATCAGAGAGCCCGCGCCGCGGCCATGACATGCTAAAGCCTTCTGCCACCTGACGGAGTCTGCTTCACAAAAGACAGTGAGTCGTGCGGGGCAGGAGTCGGGCACATTGAAAGAGAGAGGGTAAATAATCAACACAGGGGTGGGGGGCTCACAGCGGATTTGAGGGGCGGTCAAATGGCACAGGTGGATTAGAAGGGGGGAGATCAAGATGGCACAGGTGGATTAGACATCCCCTGAAAATAAGACCTAGCACATCTTTGGGAGCAAAAATTAATATAAGACACTGTCTTATTTTTAGGGAAACAGGGTATGTATATAATATAATTCTAATTCAGTTATTTTTTTCCGTGCTGTTTTCAACCATATGACAATGTCCCAAAACTTTTGAACGTTTGAGTACCGGTGTCTTGTCAAATAGGGTCCTCCATCAGATGCTGTCCTCTGCGTACTGCGCATGCGCAGTACACAGGAGCACAGATTCCGAAAATTGCCGAGGATGAACGGCGCCTGCGCCGTGAGTCCAGGTTCTATCCCCCACCATCCAAGTGGACATAGAGTTAGAATAAAAAAGAGCCGAGCGCAGCGAGGCTGAGCCCGAAGCGTGGCGAGCGAAGCTCGCCTGCGAGGGGCCCTCTAAAATTCTAAGCCCTATGTCCGCTTGGATAGTGGGGCCACCACCTCCACTCACGGCGCAGGCGCCGTTCAGCTTCGGAGATTTTCCGAAGCTTCGTCTGCTCCGTACTGCGCATGCGCAGTATGGAGCGGACACATATGGATGGCCGGACTCTATTAGGCAGAACACCGGATTTTCTGGGTACTACAGTAGTAACCACCGTGGCGTCCTTTTATATTTAGGTGGTCGGTTAGGCCTTGTTCAGCGTGTTGTTGTAACTTTTGAACATTGGGGTACTTACCCTTGTTTTACCCTGTTTCCCCGAAAATAAGACAGTGTCATATTAATTTTTGCTCCCAAAGATGTGCTAGGTCTTATTTTCAGGGGATGTCTAATCCACCTGTGCCATCTTGCTCCCCCACTTCTAATCCACCTGTGCCATCTTGATCCCCCACTTCCAATCCACCTGTGCCATCTTGATCCCCCACTTCCAATCCACCTGTGCCATCTTGCTCCCCCACTTCTAATCCACCTGTGCCATCTTGATCTCCCCCCTTCTAATCCACCTGTGCCATCTTGATCTCCCCCCTTCTAATCCACCTGTGCCATCTTGATCTCCCCCCTTCTAATCCACCTGTGCCATCTTGATCTCCCCCCTTCTAATCCACCTGTTCCATCTTGATCCCCCCCCCTCAAATCTACTGTGAGCCCCCCACCCCTGTGTGGATTATTTACCCTCTCTCCTTCAATATGCCCGACTCCTGCCCCGCACGACTCACTGTCTTGTGAAGCAGACTCCGTCAGGTGGCAAAAGGCATCAGCATGTCATGGCAGCGGCGCGGGCTCTCTGATGACGGTGACGTCACTCGCCACCGCTACGGTCAAGAGGAGTCAGACTTCTTACGGTAGTTTCAGGTGGCTTTATTATCGGGGAGGCCTTATGTTTGGTGGAGGACTTATTATCGGGGGATGCCTCATTATCGGGGGATGCCTTATTAGCGGGGGATGCCTTATTAGCGGGGGATGCCTTATTAGCGGGGGATGCCTTATTAGCGGGGGATGCCTTATATTTCTGTGAGATGGAAACCTGGTGGGAGGTCTTACTTTCGGAGGATGTCTTACTTTCGGGGAAACACGGTAATGATCTCATCATAGGAGTCAGTTAGTTTGAATCATCTCAATATAGAGGCAGTTAGTCTTTTACGAGTTTGCTTTTAATACAGGGCAACTTCCCAAAACTTTTGAACTTTTAAAGAACCGGATATCCTCTGTAGTACGTATATCAGCCTACATTAGTAATTAATAACTGTCAGGGGTCTCTTTTATATCCAGGCGATCAGTCCGGATTATTTCCCGCCACAGGGTTTGCTGTAGAAAACACGGCCAGACCCAACCTTCACCCATCAAAGTGAGCTTTGTCATACAGACCTTCAGAGACTGGGCTCCCCTTAATGTGGGGTCCACTCCCCTGGACCTGTATAGCACCCTGCAGGAAAGCACCTTGGTCAGAACACTGCGCAGGGCTCCATGACGCAGGGTCCAGCGCCATAAAAGGCTGCATTACAGGCAAAACCTCAAGGAATGTTCTTTCCTTTCCACGAGGCTCTGGTGTGAATTCTATACACCATGTGGTCTATATTGTAGAGGAGGAGGGACCTTGTGGAGGATCAATGATCAGGAGAACGGTGAGGAATCCGCCCAGAACTACACCGGAGAATCTTCTCCATCATCTCAGCTGGGACCATAGTCACCAAGAGAACAATCGGTAACACACCGCGAGGGACTGAAATCCTGCAGCCCCCGCAAGGTCCCCCCGCTCAGGAAAATCACATGTACAGGTCCCCCCGCTCAGGAAAATCACATGTACAGATCCCCCCGCTCAGGAAATCACATATACAGGTCCCCCCCGCTCAGGAAAATCACATATACAGGTCCCCCCCGCTCAGGAAAATCACATGTACAGGTCCCCCCCGCTCAGGAAAATCACATGTACAGGTCCCCCCCGCTCAGGAAATCACATGTACAGGTCCCCCGCTCAGGAAATCACATGTACAGGTCCCCCCGCTCAGGAAATCACATGTACAGGTCCCCCCCGCTCAGGAAATCACATGTACAGGTCCCCCCGCTCAGGAAATCACATGTACAGGTCCCCCCGCTCAGGAAATCACATGTACAGGTCCGTCTGAAGATCACTAATGAACATCAAATGATTCCGAGGAGAACCGGGGGAAGGGTTGTGGTCAGAGGAGACCAAAATCCAGATCTTTGGTATCAACTCAACTCACCGTGTTTGGAGGAGGAGGAATGCTGCCTATGACCCCAAGGACACCATCCCCCACCGTCATACATGGAGGTCCTATGACCCCCAAGAACACCATCCCCCACCGTCATACATGGAGGTCCTATGACCCCAAGAATGCCATCCCCCACCATCATACATGGAGGTCCTATGACCCCAAGAACACCATCCCCCACCGTCATACGTGGAGGTCCTATGACCCCAAGAACACCATCCCCCACCGTCATACATGGAGGTCCTATGACCCCAAGAACACCATCCCCCACCGTCATACATGGAGGTCCTATGACCCCAAGAACACCATCCCCCACCGTCATACATGGAGGTCCTATGACCCCAAGAACACCATCCCCCACCGTCATACATGGAGGTCCTATGACCCCAAGAATGCCATCCCCCACCATCATACATGGAGGTCCTATGACCCCAAGAACGCCACCCCCCACCGTCATACATGAAGGTCCTATGATCCCAAGAACACCATCCCCCACCGTCATACATGGAGGTCCTATGACCCCAAGAACGCCACCCCCCACCGTCATACATGAAGGTCCTATGATCCCAAGAACACCATCCCCCACCGTCATACATGGAGGTCCTATGACCTCAAGAACACCATCCCCCACCGTCATACATGGAGGTCCTATGACCTCAAGAACACCATCCCCCACCGTCATACATGGAGGTCCTATGACCTCAAGAACACCACCCCCACCGTCATACATGGAGGTCCTATGACCTCAAGAACACCATCCCCCACCGTCATACATGGAGGTCCTATGATCCCAAGAACACCATCCCCCACCGTCATACATGAAGGTCCTATGACCCCAAGAACACCATCCCCCACCGTCATACATGAAGGTCCTATGACCCCAAGAACACCATCCCCCACCGTCATACATGGAGGACCTATGACCCCAAGAACACCATCCCCCACCGTCATACATGGAGGTCCTACGATCCCAAGAACACCATCCCCCACCGTCATACATGGAGGTCCTACGATCCCAAGAACACCATCCCCCACCGTCATACATGGAGGACCTATGACCCCAAGAACACCACCCCCCACCGTCATACATGGACGTCCTAGGACCCCAAGAACACCATTCCCCACCGTCATACATGGAGGACCTATGACCCCAAGAACACCATCCCCCACCGTCATACATGGAGGTCCTATGACCCCAAGAACACCATCCCCCCCCCGTCATACATGGAGGACCTATGACCCCAAGAACACCATCCCCCACCGTCATACATGGACGTCCTAGGACCCCAAGAACACCACCCCCCACCGTCATACATGGAGGACCTATGACCCCAAGAACACCATCCCCCACCGTCATACATGGAGGTCCTATGACCCCAAGAACACCATCCCCCCCCCGTCATACATGGAGGACCTATGACCCCAAGAACACCACCCCCCACCGTCATACATGGACGTCCTAGGACCCCAAGAACACCACCCCCCACCGTCATACATGGAGGACCTATGACCCCAAGAACACCATCCCCCACCGTCGTACATAGAGGTGGAAAAACATTATGCTTTGTTGGCGTTTTTTCTCCTAAGGGGACAGGACAACTTCATTACATCAAAGAGACGATGGACAAGGAACCTCCTTCCCTCAACCGGGGCACTGAAGATGGGTCATGAATGGGTCTTCCAGCATGACAATGACCCAAAACACACGGCCAAGGCAACAAAGGAGTGGCTCAAGAAGAAGCACATTAAGGTGGATTGGCCTAGCCAGTCTCCAGACCTTAATCCCATAGAAAATATGTGGAGGGAGCTGAAGGTTTGAGTTAGCGAGCTTCAGCCTTGAAACCTGAAGGATCTGCAAAGAGGAGAGGGACAAAATCCCTCCTGAGATGTGTAAAAACCTGGTGGCCAACTACGAGAAACGTCTGACTGCCGACATGCGTTTTGCCACCAAGTACTGAAACATGTTTTGGGGAGGGATCATCATTCATCAAAATGCAAATCCATTTATAACTTTTTTGAAATAAATTTTTCTGGATATTTTTCTTGGTATTCTGTCACTGTTGTCAGCGGGCAAACATACAAAATCAGCAGGGGATCAAATACATTTTGCCCTCACTGTATGCATAGCTGACCTCCAGAAAACGGGTCCATAGCTGACCTCCAGAAACAGGTCCATATCTGACCTCCAGAAAACGGGTCCATACCTGACCTCAGACCTATCACAGACTCCAGAAACAGGTCCATAGCTGACCTCCAGAAAACAGGTCCATAGCTGACCTCCGACCTATCACAGACTCCAGAAACAGGTCCATAGCCGACCTCCAGAAACAGGTCCATAGCCGACCTCCAGAAACAGGTCCATAGCCGACCTCCAGAAACAGGTCCATAGCCGACCTCCAGAAACAGGTCCATAGCCGACCTCCAGAAACAGGTCCATAGCCGACCTCCAGAAACAGGTCCATAGCCGACCTCCAGAAAACGGGTCCATAGCCGACCTCCAGAAAACGGGTCCATAGCCGACCTCCAGAAAACGGGTCCATAGCCGACCTCCAGAAAACGGGTCCATAGCCGACCTCCAGAAAACGGGTCCATAGCCGACCTCCAGAAAACGGGTCCATAGCTGACCTCCAGAAAACGGGTCCATAGCTGACCTCCAGAAACAGGTCCATAGCTGACCTCCAGAAACAGGTCCATAGCTGACCTCCAGAAACAGGTCCATAGCTGACCTCCAGAAACAGGTCCATAGCTGACCTCCAGAAACAGGTCCATAGCTGACCTCCGACCTATCACAGACTCCAGAAACAGGTCCATAGCTGACCTCCAGAAACAGGTCCATAGCTGACCTCCGACCTATCACAGACTCCAGAAACAGGTCCATAGCTGACCTCCAGAAACAGGTCCATAACGGACCTCCAGAAACAGGTCCATAACGGACCTCCAGAAACAGGTCCATAACGGACCTCCAGAAACAGGTCCATAACGGACCTCCAGAAACAGGTCCATAGCGGACCTCCAGAAACAGGTCCATAGCGGACCTCCAGAAACAGGTCCATAGCGGACCTCCAGAAACAGGTCCAAAACTGACCTCCAGAAACAGGTCCATAGCTGACCTCCAGAAACAGGTCCATAGCTGACCTCCAGAAACAGGTCCATAGCTGACCTCCAGAAACAGGTCCATAGCTGACCTCCAGAAACAGGTCCATAGCTGACCTCCAGAAACAGGTCCATAGCTGACCTCCAGAAACAGGTCCATAGCTGACCTCCAGAAACAGGTCCATAGCTGACCTCCAGAAACAGGTCCATAGCTGACCTCCAGAAACAGGTCCATAGCTGACCTCCAGAAACAGGTCCATAGCTGACCTCCAGAAACAGGTCCATAGCTGACCTCCAGAAACAGGTCCATAGCTGACCTCCAGAAACAGGTCCATAGCTGACCTCCGACCTATCACAGACTCCAGAAACAGGTCCATAGCTGACCTCCAGAAACAGGTCCATAGCTGACCTCCAGAAACAGGTCCATAGCTGACCTCCGACCTATCACAGACTCCAGAAACAGGTCCATAGCTGACCTCCAGAAACAGGTCCATAGCTGACCTCCGACCTATCACAGACTCCAGAAAAAGGTCCATAGCGGACCTCCAGAAACAGGTCCATAACGGACCTCCAGAAACAGGTCCATAACTGACCTCCAGAAACAGGTCCATAACTGACCTCCAGAAACAGGTCCATAACTGACCTCCAGAAACAGGTCCATAACTGACCTCCAGAAACAGGTCCATAACTGACCTCCAGAAACAGGTCCATAACTGACCTCCAGAAACAGGTCCATAACTGACCTCCGACCTATCACAGACTCCAGAAACAGGTCCATAACTGACCTCCGACCTATCACAGACTCCAGAAACAGGTCCATAACTGACCTCCGACCTATCACAGACTCCAGAAACAGGTCCATAACTGACCCCCGACCTATCACAGACTCCAGAAACAGGTCCATAACTGATCTCCGACCTATCACAGACTCCAGAAACAGGTCCATAGCTGACCTCCGACCTATCACAGACTCCAGAAACAGGTCCATAACTGATCTCCGACCTATCACAGACTCCAGAAACAGGTCCATAGCTGACCTCCGACCTATCACAGACTCCAGAAACAGGTCCATAGCGGACCTCCAGAAACAGGTCCATAACTGACCTCCAGAAACAGGTCCATAACTGACCTCCAGAAACAGGTCCATAACTGACCTCCAGAAACAGGTCCATAACTGACCTCCAGAAACAGGTCCATAACTGACCTCCAGACCTATCACAACACAGACTCCAGAAAACGGGTCCATAGCGGACCTCCGACCTATCACAACATAAGACTGAAACTTTATACAGTAAAGAAATCAGATTATGCACCTATCATACCATATAACAGGCCCGCTCTTCCATCGACATCCTCACCTGCCTCTATAGATCCCGACCAACGATCCACCATCTTCTGTATCACAATCTCAAAGAGTTCCCCGTCCTTCAAAGGCCTGGAAGAGAGAGAGAGAGATGGAAGCGATTAGCACATCATTAAAGCAAAGAAGGAAAGTAGAATTACCACCTACAAAGAATGCTGCATAGCGCAGGATGTATGGGAGGAGAGGAGAAAACCCCGCCCAGGAGGAAGAAGAGGAAACCAGGAATGAGAAGGAAGAGAGGGATAGGAGGAAACCCCGTCCAGGAGGAAGAAGAGGAAACCAGGCATGAGAAGGAAGAGAGGGATAGGAGGAAACCCCGTCCAGGAGGAAGAAGAGGAAACCAGGCATGAGAAGGAAGAGAGGGATGGGAGGAAACCCCGTCCAGGAGGAAGAAGAGGAAACCAGGCATGAGAAGGAAGAGAGGGATAGGAGGAAACCCCGTCCAGGAGGAAGAAGAGGAAACCAGGCATGAGAAGGAAGAGAGGGATAGGAGGAAACCCCGTCCAGGAGGAAGAAGAGGAAACCAGGCACGAGAAGGAAGAGAGGGATAGGAGGAAACCCCACCCAGGAGGAAGAAGAGGAAACCAGGCATGAGAAGGAAGAGAGGGATAGGAGGAAACCCCGTCCAGGAGGAAGAAGAGGAAACCAGGCACGAGAAGGAAGAGAGGGATAGGAGGAAACCCCACCCAGGAGGAAGAAGAGGAAACCAGGCATGAGAAGGAAGAGAGGGATAGGAGGAAACCCCGTCCAGGAGGAAGAAGAGGAAACCAGGAATGAGAAGGAAGAGAGGGATAGGAGGAAACCCCGTCCAGGAGGAAGAAGAGGAAACCAGGCATGAGAAGGAAGAGAGGGATAGGAGGAAACCCCACCCAGGAGGTAGAAGAGGAAACCAGGCATGAGAAGGAAGAGAGGGATGGGAGGAAACCCCGTCCAGGAGGAAGAAGAGGAAACCAGGCATGAGAAGGAAGAGAGGGATAGGAGGAAACCCCGTCCAGGAGGAAGAAGAGGAAACCAGGAATGAAAAGGAAGAGAGGGATAGGAGGAAACCCCGTCCAGGAGAAAGAAGAAGAGGAAACCAGGCATGAGAAGGAAGAGAGGGATGGGAGGAAACCATGTCCAGGAGGAAGAAGAGGAAACCAGGCATGAGAAGGAAGAGAGGGATAGGAGGAAACCCCACCCAGGAGGAAGAAGAGGAAACCAGGCATGAGAAGGAAGAGAGGGATAGGAGGAAACCCCGTCCAGGAGGAAGAAGAGGAAACCAGGAATGAGAAGGAAGAGAGGGATGGGAGGAAACCCCACCCAGGAGGTAGAAGAGGAAACCAGGCATGAGAAGGAAGAGAGGGATGGGAGGAAACCCCGTCCAGGAGGAAGAAGAGGAAACCAGGCATGAGAAGGAAGAGAGGGATAGGAGGAAACCCCGTCCAGGAGGAAGAAGAGGAAACCAGGCATGAGAAGGAAGAGAGGGATAGGAGGAAACCCCGTCCAGGAGGAAGAAGAGGAAACCAGGCATGAGAAGGAAGAGAGGGATAGGAGGAAACCCCGTCCAGGAGGAAGAAGAGGAAACCAGGAATGAGAAGGAAGAGAGGGATAGGAGGAAACCCCGTCCAGGAGGAAGAAGAGGAAACCAGGCATGAGAAGGAAGAGAGGGATAGGAGGAAACCCCACCCAGGAGGTAGAAGAGGAAACCAGGAATGAGAAGGAAGAGAGGGATGGGAGGAAACCCCGTCCAGGAGGAAGAAGAGGAAACCAGGCATGAGAAGGAAGAGAGGGATAGGAGGAAACCCCGTCCAGGAGGAAGAAGAGGAAACCAGGAATGAAAAGGAAGAGAGGGATAGGAGGAAACCCCGTCCAGGAGAAAGAAGACGAGGAAACCAGGCATGAGAAGGAAGAGAGGGATGGGAGGAAACCCCGTCCAGGAGGAAGAAGAGGAAACCAGGCATGAGAAGGAAGAGAGGGATGGGAGGAAACCCCACCCAGGAGGAAGAAGAGGAAACCAGGCATGAGAAGTCAGAGAGGGATAGGAGGAAACCCCGTCCAGGAGGAAGAAGAGGAAACCAGGCATGAGAAGGAAGAGAGGGATAGGAGGAAACCCCGTCCAGGAGAAAGAAGAAGAGGAAACCAGGCATGAGAAGGAAGAGAGGGATAGGAGGAAACCCCGTCCAGGAGGAAGAAGAGGAAACCAGGAATGAGAAGGAAGAGAGGGATGGGAGGAAACCCCACCCAGGAGGAAGAAGAGGAAACCAGGCATGAGAAGGAAGAGAGGGATAGGAGGAAACCCCGTCCAGGAGAAAGAAGAAGAGGAAACCAGGCATGAGAAGGAAGAGAGGGATAGGAGGAAACCCCGTCCAGGAGAAAGAAGAAGAGGAAACCAGGCATGAGAAGGAAGAGAGGGATGGGAGGAAACCCCATCCAGGAGGAAGAAGAGGAAACCAGGCATGAGAAGGAAGAGAGGGATGGGAGGAAATCCCACCCAGGAGGAAGAAGAGGAAACCAGGCATGAGAAGGAAGAGAGGGATGGGAGGAAACCCCGTCCAGGAGGAAGAAGAGGAAACCAGGCATGAGAAGGAAGAGAGGGATAGGAGGAAACCCCATCCAGGAGGAAGAAGAGGAAACCAGGCATGAGAAGGAAGAGAGGGATAGGAGGAAACCCCGTCCAGGAGGAAGAAGAGGAAACCAGGAATGAAAAGGAAGAGAGGGATAGGAGGAAACCCCGTCCAGGAGAAAGAAGAAGAGGAAACCAGGAATGAGAAGGAAGAGAGGGATGGGAGGAAACCCCATCCAGGAGGAAGAAGAGGAAACCAGGAACGAGAAGGAAGAGAGGAATAGGAGGAAACCCCTTCCAGGAGGAAGAAGAGGAAACCAGGCATGAGAAGGAAGAGAAGGATAGGAGGAAACCCTGTCCAGGAGAAAGAAGAAGAGGAAACCAGGAATGAGAAGGAAGAGAGGGATAGGAGGAAACCCCGTCCAGGAGGAAGAAGAGGAAACCAGGAATGAGAAGGAAGAGAGGGATAGGAGGAAACCCCGTCCAGGAGGAAGAAGAGGAAACCAGGCATGAGAAGGAAGAGAGGGATAGGAGGAAACCCCGTCCAGGAGGAAGAAGAGGAAACCAGGAATGAGAAGGAAGAGAGGGATGGGAGGAAACCCCGTCCAGGAGGAAGAAGAGGAAACCAGGCATGAGAAGGAAGAGAGGGATGGGAGGAAACCCCGTCCAGGAGGAAGAAGAGGAAACCAGGCATGAGAAGGAAGAGAGGGATAGGAGGAAACCCCGACCAGGAGGAAGAAGAGGAAACCAGGCATGAGAAGGAAGAGAGGGATAGGAGGAAACCCCGTCCAGGAGGAAGAAGAGGAAACCAGGCATGAGAAGGAAGAGAGGGATAGGAGGAAACCCCGTCCAGGAGGAAGAAGAGGAAACCAGGAATGAGAAGGAAGAGAGGGATAGGAGGAAACCCCGTCCAGGAGAAAGAAGAAGAGGAAACCAGGCATGAGAAGGAAGAGAGGGATGGGAGGAAACCCCGTCCAGGAGGAAGAAGAGGAAACCAGGCATGAGAAGGAAGAGAGGGATAGGAGGAAACCCCGTTCAGGAGAAAGAAGAGGAAACCAGGCATGAGAAGGAAGAGAGGGATAGGAGGAAACCAGGAATGAGAAGGAAGAGAGGGATAGGAGGAAACCCCGTCCAGGAGGAAGAAGAGGAAACCAGGCATGAGAAGGAAGAGAGGGATAGGAGGGAACCAGGCATGAGAAGGAAGAGAGGGATAGGAGGAAACCCCGTCCAGGAGGAAGAAGAGGAAACCAGGCACGAGAAGGAAGAGAGGGATAGGAGGAAACCCCGTCCAGGAGGAAGAATAGGAAACCAGGCACGAGAAGGAAGAGAGGGATAGGAGGAAACCCCGCCCAGGAGGAAGAAGAGGAAACCAGGCACGAGAAGGAAGAGAGGGATAGGAGGAAACCCCGTCCAGGAGGTAGAAGAGGAAACCAGGCACGAGAAGGAAGAGAGGGTTAGGAGGAAACACCGTCCAGGAGGTAGAAGAGGAAACCAGGCATGAGAAGGAAGAGAGGGATGGGAGGAAACCCCGTCCAGGAGGAAGAAGAGGAAACCAGGCATGAGAAGGAAGAGAGGGATAGGAGCAAACCCCGTCCAGGAGGAAGAAGAGGAAACCAGGCATGAGAAGGAAGAGAGGGATAGGAGGAAACCCCGTCCAGGAGGAAGAAGAGGAAACCAGGCATGAGAAGGAAGAGAGGGATAGGAGGAAACACCGTCCAGGAGGAAGAAGAGGAAACCAGGCATGAGAAGGAAGAGAGGGATAGGAGGAAACCCCGTCCAGGAGGAAGAAGAGGAAACCAGGAATGATAAGGAAGAGAGGGATGGGAGGAAACCCCACCCAGGAGGTAGAAGAGGAAACCAGGCATGAGAAGGAAGAGAGGGATGGGAGGAAACCCCGTCCAGGAGGAAGAAGAGGAAACCAGGCATGAGAAGGAAGAGAGGGATGGGAGGAAACCCCGTCCAGGAGGAAGAAGAGGAAACCAGGAATGAAAAGGAAGAGAGGGATAGGAGGAAACCCCGTCCAGGAGAAAGAAGAAGAGGAAACCAGGCATGAGAAGGAAGAGAGGGATGGGAGGAAACCCCACCCAGGAGGAAGAAGAGGAAACCAGGCATGAGAAGTCAGAGAGGGATAGGAGGAAACCCCGTCCAGGAGGAAGAAGAGGAAACCAGGCATGAGAAGGAAGAGAGGGATAGGAGGAAACCCCGTCCAGGAGGTAGAAGAGGAAACCAGGCATGAGAAGGAAGAGAGGGATGGGAGGAAACCCCGTCCAGGAGGAAGAAGAGGAAACCAGGAATGAGAAGGAAGAGAGGGATAGGAGGAAACCCCGTCCAGGAGGTAGAAGAGGAAACCAGGCATGAGAAGGAAGAGAGGGATGGGAGGAAACCCCGTCCAGGAGGAAGAAGAGGAAACCAGGCATGAGAAGGAAGAGAGGGATAGGAGGAAACCCCGTCCAGGAGGAAGAAGAGGAAACCAGGCCTGAGAAGGAAGAGAGGGATAGGAGGAAACCCCGTCCAGGAGGAAGAAGAGGAAACCAGGCATGAGAAGGAAGAGAGGGATAGGAGGAAACCCCGTCCAGGAGGTAGAAGAGGAAACCAGGCATGAGAAGGAAGAGAGGGATGGGAGGAAACCCCGTCCAGGAGGAAGAAGAGGAAACCAGGAATGAGAAGGAAGAGAGGTTTAGGAGGAAACCCCGTCCAGGAGGTAGAAGAGGAAACCAGGCATGAGAAGGAAGAGAGGGATGGGAGGAAACCCCGTCCAGGAGGAAGAAGAGGAAACCAGGCATGAGAAGGAAGAGAGGGATAGGAGGAAACCCCGTCCAGGAGGAAGAAGAGGAAACCAGGCCTGAGAAGGAAGAGAGGGATAGGAGGAAACCCCGTCCAGGAGGAAGAAGAGGAAACCAGGCATGAGAAGGAAGAGAGGGATAGGAGGAAACCCCGTCCAGGAGGAAGAAGAGGAAACCAGGAATGAGAAGGAAGAGAGGGATGGGAGGAAACCCCACCCAGGAGGTAGAAGAGGAAACCAGGCATGAGAAGGAAGAGAGGGATGGGAGGAAACCCCGTCCAGGAGGAAGAAGAGGAAACCAGGCATGAGAAGGAAGAGAGGGATGGGAGGAAACCCCGTCCAGGAGGAAGAAGAGGAAACCAGGCATGAGAAGGAAGAGAGGGATAGGAGGAAACCCCGTCCAGGAGGAAGAAGAGGAAACTAGGCATGAGAAGGAAGAGAGGGATAGGAGGAAACCCCGTCCAGGAGGAAGAAGAGGAAACCAGGCATGAGAAGGAAGAGAGGGATAGGAGGAAACCCCGTCCAGGAGGAAGAAGAGGAAACCAGGCATGAGAAGGAAGAGAGGGATAGGAGGAAACCCCGTCCAGGAGGAAGAAGAGGAAACCAGGAATGAAAAGGAAGAGAGGGATAGGAGGAAACCCCGTCCAGGAGAAAGAAGAAGAGGAAACCAGGCATGAGAAGGAAGAGAGGGATAGGAGGAAACCCCGTCCAGGAGGAAGAAGAGGAAACCAGGAATGAGAAGGAAGAGAGGGATAGGAGGAAACCCCGTCCAGGAGAAAGAAGAAGAGGAAACCAGGCATGAGAAGGAAGAGAGGGATGGGAGGAAACCCCGTCCAGGAGGAAGAAGAGGAAACCAGGCATGAGAAGGAAGAGAGGGATAGGAGGAAACCCCGTTCAGGAGAAAGAAGAGGAAACCAGGCATGAGAAGGAAGAGAGGGATAGGAGGAAACCAGGAATGAGAAGGAAGAGAGGGATAGGAGGAAACCCTGTCCAGGAGGAAGAAGAGGAAACCAGGCATGAGAAGGAAGAGAGGGATAGGAGGAAACCAGGCATGAGAAGGAAGAGAGGGATAGGAGGAAACCCCGTCCAGGAGGAAGAAGAGGAAACCAGGAATGAGAAGGAAGAGAGGGATAGGAGGAAACCCCGTCCAGGAGGAAGAAGAGGAAACCAGGCACGATAAGGAAGAGAGGGATAGGAGGAAACCCCGTCCAGGAGGAAGAATAGGAAACCAGGAATGAGCAGGAAGAGAGGGATAGGAGGAAACCCCGCCCAGGAGGAAGAAGAGGAAACCAGGCACGAGAAGGAAGAGAGGGATAGGAGGAAACCCCGCCCAGGAGGAAGAAGAGGAAACCAGGCACGAGAAGGAAGAGAGGGATAGGAGGAAACCCAACCCAGGAGGAAGAAGAGGAAACCAGGCACGAGAAGGAAGAGAGGGATAGGAGGAAACCCCGTCCAGGAGGAAGAATAGGAAACCAGGCACGAGAAGGAAGAGAGGGATAGGAGGAAACCCCATCCAGGAGGAAGAAGAGGAAACCAGGCATGAGAAGGAAGAGAGGGATAGGAGGAAACCCCGTCCAGGAGGAAGAAGAGGAAACCAGGCACGAGAAGGAAGAGAGGGATAGGAGGAAACCCCGCCCAGGAGGAAGAAGAGGAAACCAGGAATGAGAAGGAAGAGAGGGATAGGAGGAAACCCCGTCCAGGAGGAAGAAGAGGAAACCAGGCATGAGAAGGAAGAGAGGGATAGGAGGAAACCCCATCCAGGAGGAAGAAGAGGAAACCAGGCATGAGAAGGAAGAGAGGGATAGGAGGAAACCCAACCCAGGAGGAAGAAGAGGAAACCAGGCACGAGAAGGAAGAGAGGGATAGGAGGAAACCCCGTCCAGGAGGAAGAATAGGAAACCAGGCACGAGAAGGAAGAGAGGGATAGGAGGAAACCCCGTCCAGGAGGAAGAAGAGGAAACCAGGAATGAAAAGGAAGAGAGGGATAGGAGGAAACCCCGTCCAGGAGAAAGAAGAAGAGGAAACCAGGCATGAGAAGGAAGAGAGGGATGGGAGGAAACCCCGTCCAGGAGGAAGAAGAGGAAACCAGGCATGAGAAGGAAGAGAGGGATGGGAGGAAACCCCACCCAGGAGGAAGAAGAGGAAACCAGGCATGAGAAGTCAGAGAGGGATAGGAGGAAACCCCGTCCAGGAGGAAGAAGAGGAAACCAGGAATGAAAAGGAAGAGAGGGATAGGAGGAAACCCCGTCCAGGAGAAAGAAGAAGAGGAAACCAGGCATGAGAAGGAAGAGAGGGATGGGAGGAAACCCCACCCAGGAGGTAGAAGAGGAAACCAGGCATGAGAAGGAAGAGAGGGATGGGAGGAAACCCCGTCCAGGAGGAAGAAGAGGAAACCAGGCATGAGAAGGAAGAGAGGGATAGGAGGAAACCCCGTCCAGGAGGAAGAAGAGGAAACCAGGCATGAGAAGGAAGAGAGGGATAGGAGGAAACCCCGTCCAGGAGGAAGAAGAGGAAACCAGGAATGAGAAGGAAGAGAGGGATAGGAGGAAACCCCGTCCAGGAGGAAGAAGAGGAAACCAGACATGAGAAGGAAGAGAGGGATAGGAGGAAACCCCACCCAGGAGGTAGAAGAGGAAACCAGGAATGAGAAGGAAGAGAGGGATGGGAGGAAACCCCGTCCAGGAGGAAGAAGAGGAAACCAGGCATGAGAAGGAAGAGAGGGATAGGAGGAAACCCCGTCCAGGAGGAAGAAGAGGAAACCAGGAATGAAAAGGAAGAGAGGGATAGGAGGAAACCCCGTCCAGGAGAAAGAAGAAGAGGAAACCAGGCATGAGAAGGAAGAGAGGGATGGGAGGAAACCCCGTCCAGGAGGAAGAAGAGGAAACCAGGCATGAGAAGGAAGAGAGGGATAGGAGGAAACCCCGTCCAGGAGGAAGAAGAGGAAACCAGGAATGAAAAGGAAGAGAGGGATAGGAGGAAACCCCGTCCAGGAGAAAGAAGAAGAGGAAACCAGGCATGAGAAGGAAGAGAGGGATGGGAGGAAACCCCGTCCAGGAGGAAGAAGAGGAAACCAGGCATGAGAAGGAAGAGAGGGATGGGAGGAAACCCCACCCAGGAGGAAGAAGAGGAAACCACGCATGAGAAGGAAGAGAGGGATAGGAGGAAACCCCGTCCAGGAGGAAGAAGAGGAAACCAGGCATGAGAAGGAAGAGAGGGATAGGAGGAAACCCCATCCAGGAGGAAGAAGAGGAAACCAGGCATGAGAAGGAAGAGAGAGATGGGAGGAAACCCCGTCCAGGAGAAAGAAGAAGAGGAAACCAGGCATGAGAAGGAAGAGAGGGATAGGAGGAAACCCCGTCCAGGAGGAAGAAGAGGAAACCAGGAATGAGAAGGAAGAGAGGGATGGGAGGAAACCCCACCCAGGAGGTAGAAGAGGAAACCAGGCATGAGAAGGAAGAGAGGGATGGGAGGAAACCCCGTCCAGGAGGAAGAAGAGGAAACCAGGCATGAGAAGGAAGAGAGGGATAGGAGGAAACCCCGTCCAGGAGGAAGAAGAGGAAACCAGGCATGAGAAGGAAGAGAGGGATAGGAGGAAACCCCGTCCAGGAGGAAGAAGAGGAAACCAGGCATGAGAAGGAAGAGAGGGATAGGAGGAAACCCCGTCCAGGAGGAAGAAGAGGAAACCAGGCATGAGAAGGAAGAGAGGGATAGGAGGAAACCCCGTCCAGGAGGAAGAAGAGGAAACCAGGCATGAGAAGGAAGAGAGGGATAGGAGGAAACCCCGTCCAGGAGGAAGAAGAGGAAACCAGGAATGAGAAGGAAGAGAGGGATGGGAGGAAACCCCACCCAGGAGGTAGAAGAGGAAACCAGGCATGAGAAGTCAGAGAGGGATAGGAGGAAACCCCGTCCAGGAGGTAGAAGAGGAAACCAGGCATGAGAAGGAAGAGAGGGATAGGAGGAAACCCCGTCCAGGAGGAAGAAGAGGAAACCAGGCATGAGAAGGAAGAGAGGGATAGGAGGAAACCCCGTCCAGGAGGAAGAAGAGGAAAACAGGCATGAGAAGGAAGAGAGGGATGGGAGGAAACCCCACCCAGGAGGAAGAAGAGGAAACCAGGAATGAGAAGGAAGAGAGGGATAGGAGGAAACCCCGTCCAGGAGGAAGAAGAGGAAACCAGGAATGAAAAGGAAGAGAGGGATAGGAGGAAACCCCGTCCAGGAGAAAGAAGAAGAGGAAACCAGGCATGAGAAGGAAGAGAGGGATGGGAGGAAACCCCGTCCAGGAGGAAGAAGAGGAAACCAGGCATGAGAAGGAAGAGAGGGATGGGAGGAAACCCCACCCAGGAGGAAGAAGAGGAAACCAGGCATGAGAAGGAAGAGAGGGATAGGAGGAAACCCCGTCCAGGAGGAAGAAGAGGAAACCAGGAATGAGAAGGAAGAGAGGGATGGGAGGAAACCCCGTCCAGGAGGAAGAAGAGGAAACCAGGCATGAGAAGGAAGAGAGGGATAGGAGGAAACCCCGTCCAGGAGGAAGAAGAGGAAACCAGGAATGAGAAGGAAGAGAGGGATGGGAGGAAACCCCACCCAGGAGGTAGAAGAGGAAACCAGGCATGAGAAGGAAGAGAGGGATGGGAGGAAACCCCGTCCAGGAGGAAGAAGAGGAAACCAGGCATGAGAAGGAAGAGAGGGATAGGAGGAAACCCCGTCCAGGAGGAAGAAGAGGAAACCAGGCATGAGAAGGAAGAGAGGGATAGGAGGAAACCCCGTCCAGGAGGAAGAAGAGGAAACCAGGAATGAGAAGGAAGAGAGGGATAGGAGGAAACCCCGTCCAGGAGGAAGAAGAGGAAACCAGGCATGAGAAGGAAGAGAGGGATAGGAGGAAACCCCACCCAGGAGGTAGAAGAGGAAACCAGGAATGAGAAGGAAGAGAGCGATGGGAGGAAACCCCGTCCAGGAGGAAGAAGAGGAAACCAGGCATGAGAAGGAAGAGAGGGATAGGAGGAAACCCCGTCCAGGAGGAAGAAGAGGAAACCAGGAATGAAAAGGAAGAGAGGGATAGGAGGAAACCCCGTCCAGGAGAAAGAAGAAGAGGAAACCAGGCATGAAAAGGAAGAGGGATGGGAGGAAACCCCGTTCAGGAGGAAGAAGAGGAAGCCAGGCATGAGAAGGAAGAGAGGGATAGGAGGAAACCCCGTCCAGGAGGAAGAAGAGGAAACCAGGAATGAAAAGGAAGAGAGGGATAGGAGGAAACCCCGTCCAGGAGAAAGAAGAAGAGGAAACCAGGCATGACAAGGAAGAGAGGGATGGGAGGAAACCCCGTCCAGGAGGAAGAAGAGGAAACCAGGCATGAGAAGGAAGAGAGGGATGGGAGGAAACCCCACCCAGGAGGAAGAAGAGGAAACCAGGCATGAGAAGTCAGAGAGGGATAGGAGGAAACCCCGTCCAGGAGGAAGAAGAGGAAACCAGGCATGAGAAGGAAGAGAGGGATAGGAGGAAACCCCGTCCAGGAGGAAGAAGAGGAAACCAGGAATGAGAAGGAAGAGAGGGATGGGAGGAAACCCCACCCAGGAGGTAGAAGAGGAAACCAGGCATGAGAAGGAAGAGAGGGATAGGAGGAAACCCCGTCCAGGAGGAAGAAGAGGAAACCAGGAATGAAAAGGAAGAGAGGGATAGGAGGAAACCCCGTCCAGGAGAAAGAAGAAGAGGAAACCAGGCATGAGAAGGAAGAGAGGGATAGGAGGAAACCCCGTCCAGGAGGAAGAAGAGGAAACCAGGAATGAGAAGGAAGAGAGGGATAGGAGGAAACCCCGTCCAGGAGAAAGAAGAAGAGGAAACCAGGCATGAGAAGGAAGAGAGGGATGGGAGGAAACCCCGTCCAGGAGGAAGAAGAGGAAACCAGGCATGAGAAGGAAGAGAGGGATAGGAGGAAACCCCGTTCAGGAGAAAGAAGAGGAAACCAGGCATGAGAAGGAAGAGAGGGATAGGAGGAAACCAGGAATGAGAAGGAAGAGAGGGATAGGAGGAAACCCCGTCCAGGAGGAAGAAGAGGAAACCAGGCATGAGAAGGAAGAGAGGGATAGGAGGGAACCCCGTCCAGGAGGAAGAAGAGGAAACCAGGCACGAGAAGGAAGAGAGGGATAGGAGGAAACCCCGTCCAGGAGGAAGAAGAAGAAACCAGGCACGAGAAGGAAGAGAGGGATAGGAGGAAACCCCGTCCCGGAGGAAGAATAGGAAACCAGGCACGAGAAGGAAGAGAGGGATAGGAGGAAACCCCGCCCAGGAGGAAGAAGAGGAAACCAGGCACGAGAAGGAAGAGAGGGATAGGAGGAAACCCCGTCCAGGAGGTAGAAGAGGAAACCAGGCACGAGAAGGAAGAGAGGGATAGGAGGAAACCCCGTCCAGGAGGTAGAAGAGGAAACCAGGCATGAGAAGGAAGAGAGGGATGGGAGGAAACCCCGTCCAGGAGGAAGAAGAGGAAACCAGGCATAAGAAGGAAGAGAGGGATAGGAGGAAACCCCGTCCAGGAGGAAGAAGAGGAAACCAGGCATGAGAAGGAAGAGAGGGATAGGAGGAAACCTCGTCCAGGAGGAAGAAGAGGAAACCAGGCATGAGAAGGAAGAGAGGGATAGGAGGAAACCCCGTCCAGGAGGAAGAAGAGGAAACCAGGCACGAGAAGGAAGAGAGGGATAGGAGGAAACCTCGTCCAGGAGGAAGAAGAGGAAACCAGGCACAAGAAGGAAGAGAGGGATAGGAGGAAACCCCGTCCAGGAGGAAGAAGAGGAAACCAGGCATGAGAAGGAAGAGAGGGATAGGAGGAAACCCCGTCCAGGAGAAAGAAGAAGAGGAAACCAGGAATGAGAAGGAAGAGAGGGATGGGAGGAAACCCCACCCAGGAGGTAGAAGAGGAAACCAGGCATGAGAAGGAAGAGAGGGATGGGAGGAAACCCCGTCCAGGAGGTAGAAGAGGAAACCAGGCATGAGAAGGAAGAGAGGGATGGGAGGAAACCCCGTCCAGGAGGAAGAAGAGGAAACCAGGAATGAAAAGGAAGAGAGGGATAGGAGGAAACCCCGTCCAGGAGAAAGAAGAAGAGGAAACCAGGCATGAGAAGGAAGAGAGGGATGGGAGGAAACCCCACCCAGGAGGAAGAAGAGGAAACCAGGCATGAGAAGTCAGAGAGGGATAGGAGGAAACCCCGTCCAGGAGGAAGAAGAGGAAACCAGGCATGAGAAGGAAGAGAGGGATAGGAGGAAACCCCATCCAGGAGGAAGAAGAGGAAACCAGGCAGGAGAAGGAAGAGAGGGATAGGAGGAAACCCCGTCCAGGAGGAAGAAGAGGAAACCAGGCACGAGAAGGAAGAGAGGGATAGGAGGAAACCCCGTCCAGGAGGAAGAATAGGAAACCAGGCACGAGAAGGAAGAGAGGGATAGGAGGAAACCCCGCCCAGGAGGAAGAAGAGGAAACCAGGCACGAGAAGGAAGAGAGGGATAGGAGGAAACCCCGTCCAGGAGGTAGAAGAGGAAACCAGGCACGAGAAGGAAGAGAGGGATAGGAGGAAACCCCGTCCAGGAGAAAGAAGAAGAGGAAACCAGGCATGAGAAGGAAGAGAGGGATGGGAGGAAACCCCGTCCAGGAGGAAGAAGAGGAAACCAGGCATGAGAAGGAAGAGAGGGATAGGAGGAAACCCCGTTCAGGAGAAAGAAGAGGAAACCAGGCATGAGAAGGAAGAGAGGGATAGGAGGAAACCCCGTCCAGGAGGAAGAAGAGGAAACCAGGAATGAGAAGGAAGAGAGGGATGGGAGGAAACCCCACCCAGGAGGTAGAAGAGGAAACCAGGCATGAGAAGTCAGAGAGGGATAGGAGGAAACCCCGTCCAGGAGGTAGAAGAGGAAACCAGGCATGAGAAGGAAGAGAGGGATAGGAGGAAACCCCGACCAGGAGGAAGAAGAGGAAACCAGGCATGAGAAGGAAGAGAGGGATAGGAGGAAACCCCGTCCAGGAGGAAGAAGAGGAAACCAGGCATGAGAAGGAAGAGAGGGATAGGAGGAAACCCCGTCCAGGAGGAAGAAGAGGAAACCAGGCATGAGAAGGAAGAGAGGGATAGGAGGAAACCCCGTCCAGGAGGAAGAAGAGGAAACCAGGCATGAGAAGGAAGAGAGGGATAGGAGGAAACCCCGTCCAGGAGGAAGAAGAGGAAACCAGGCATGAGAAGGAAGAGAGGGATAGGAGGAAACCCCGTCCAGGAGGAAGAAGAGGAAACCAGGAATGAGAAGGAAGAGAGGGATGGGAGGAAACCCCACCCAAGAGGTAGAAGAGGAAACCAGGCATGAGAAGTCAGAGAGGGATAGGAGGAAACCCCGTCCAGGAGGTAGAAGAGGAAACCAGGCATGAGAAGGAAGAGAGGGATAGGAGGAAACCCCGTCCAGGAGGAAGAAGAGGAAACCAGGCATGAGAAGGAAGAGAGGGATAGGAGGAAACCCCGTCCAGGAGGAAGAAGAGGAAACCAGGCATGAGAAGGAAGAGAGGGATGGGAGGAAACCCCACCCAGGAGGAAGAAGAGGAAACCAGGAATGAGAAGGAAGAGAGGGATAGGAGGAAACCCCGTCCAGGAGGAAGAAGAGGAAACCAGGAATGAAAAGGAAGAGAGGGATAGGAGGAAACCCCGTCCAGGAGAAAGAAGAAGAGGAAACCAGGCATGAGAAGGAAGAGAGGGATGGGAGGAAACCCCGTCCAGGAGGAAGAAGAGGAAACCAGGCATGAGAAGGAAGAGAGGGATGGGAGGAAACCCCACCCAGGAGGAAGAAGAGGAAACCAGGCATGAGAAGGAAGAGAGGGATAGGAGGAAACCCCGTCCAGGAGGAAGAAGAGGAAACCAGGAATGAGAAGGAAGAGAGGGATGGGAGGAAACCCCGTCCAGGAGGAAGAAGAGGAAACCAGGCATGAGAAGGAAGAGAGGGATAGGAGGAAACCCCGTCCAGGAGGAAGAAGAGGAAACCAGGAATGAGAAGGAAGAGAGGGATGGGAGGAAACCCCACCCAGGAGGTAGAAGAGGAAACCAGGCATGAGAAGGAAGAGAGGGATGGGAGGAAACCCCGTCCAGGAGGAAGAAGAGGAAACCAGGCATGAGAAGGAAGAGAGGGATAGGAGGAAACCCCGTCCAGGAGGAAGAAGAGGAAACCAGGCATGAGAAGGAAGAGAGGGATAGGAGGAAACCCCGTCCAGGAGGAAGAAGAGGAAACCAGGAATGAGAAGGAAGAGAGGGATAGGAGGAAACCCCGTCCAGGAGGAAGAAGAGGAAACCAGGCATGAGAAGGAAGAGAGGGATAGGAGGAAACCCCACCCAGGAGGTAGAAGAGGAAACCAGGAATGAGAAGGAAGAGAGCGATGGGAGGAAACCCCGTCCAGGAGGAAGAAGAGGAAACCAGGCATGAGAAGGAAGAGAGGGATAGGAGGAAACCCCGTCCAGGAGGAAGAAGAGGAAACCAGGAATGAAAAGGAAGAGAGGGATAGGAGGAAACCCCGTCCAGGAGAAAGAAGAAGAGGAAACCAGGCATGAAAAGGAAGAGGGATGGGAGGAAACCCCGTTCAGGAGGAAGAAGAGGAAGCCAGGCATGAGAAGGAAGAGAGGGATAGGAGGAAACCCCGTCCAGGAGGAAGAAGAGGAAACCAGGAATGAAAAGGAAGAGAGGGATAGGAGGAAACCCCGTCCAGGAGAAAGAAGAAGAGGAAACCAGGCATGACAAGGAAGAGAGGGATGGGAGGAAACCCCGTCCAGGAGGAAGAAGAGGAAACCAGGCATGAGAAGGAAGAGAGGGATGGGAGGAAACCCCACCCAGGAGGAAGAAGAGGAAACCAGGCATGAGAAGTCAGAGAGGGATAGGAGGAAACCCCGTCCAGGAGGAAGAAGAGGAAACCAGGCATGAGAAGGAAGAGAGGGATAGGAGGAAACCCCGTCCAGGAGGAAGAAGAGGAAACCAGGAATGAGAAGGAAGAGAGGGATGGGAGGAAACCCCACCCAGGAGGTAGAAGAGGAAACCAGGCATGAGAAGGAAGAGAGGGATAGGAGGAAACCCCGTCCAGGAGGAAGAAGAGGAAACCAGGAATGAAAAGGAAGAGAGGGATAGGAGGAAACCCCGTCCAGGAGAAAGAAGAGGAAACCAGGCATGAGAAGGAAGAGAGGGATAGGAGGAAACCCCGTCCAGGAGGAAGAAGAGGAAACCAGGAATGAGAAGGAAGAGAGGGATAGGAGGAAACCCCGTCCAGGAGAAAGAAGAAGAGGAAACCAGGCATGAGAAGGAAGAGAGGGATAGGAGGAAACCCCGTCCAGGAGGAAGAAGAGGAAACCAGGCATGAGAAGGAAGAGAGGGATAGGAGGAAACCCCGTTCAGGAGAAAGAAGAGGAAACCAGGCATGAGAAGGAAGAGAGGGATAGGAGGAAACCAGGAATGAGAAGGAAGAGAGGGATAGGAGGAAACCCCGTCCAGGAGGAAGAAGAGGAAACCAGGCATGAGAAGGAAGAGAGGGATAGGAGGGAACCCCGTCCAGGAGGAAGAAGAGGAAACCAGGCACGAGAAGGAAGAGAGGGATAGGAGGAAACCCCGTCCAGGAGGAAGAAGAAGAAACCAGGCACGAGAAGGAAGAGAGGGATAGGAGGAAACCCCGTCCCGGAGGAAGAATAGGAAACCAGGCACGAGAAGGAAGAGAGGGATAGGAGGAAACCCCGCCCAGGAGGAAGAAGAGGAAACCAGGCACGAGAAGGAAGAGAGGGATAGGAGGAAACCCCGTCCAGGAGGTAGAAGAGGAAACCAGGCACGAGAAGGAAGAGAGGGATAGGAGGAAACCCCGTCCAGGAGGTAGAAGAGGAAACCAGGCATGAGAAGGAAGAGAGGGATGGGAGGAAACCCCGTCCAGGAGGAAGAAGAGGAAACCAGGCATGAGAAGGAAGAGAGGGATAGGAGGAAACCCCGTCCAGGAGGAAGAAGAGGAAACCAGGCATGAGAAGGAAGAGAGGGATAGGAGGAAACCTCGTCCAGGAGGAAGAAGAGGAAACCAGGCATGAGAAGGAAGAGAGGGATAGGAGGAAACCCCGTCCAGGAGGAAGAAGAGGAAACCAGGCACGAGAAGGAAGAGAGGGATAGGAGGAAACCTCGTCCAGGAGGAAGAAGAGGAAACCAGGCACAAGAAGGAAGAGAGGGATAGGAGGAAACCCCGTCCAGGAGGAAGAAGAGGAAACCAGGCATGAGAAGGAAGAGAGGGATAGGAGGAAACCCCGTCCAGGAGAAAGAAGAAGAGGAAACCAGGAATGAGAAGGAAGAGAGGGATGGGAGGAAACCCCACCCAGGAGGTAGAAGAGGAAACCAGGCATGAGAAGGAAGAGAGGGATGGGAGGAAACCCCGTCCAGGAGGTAGAAGAGGAAACCAGGCATGAGAAGGAAGAGAGGGATGGGAGGAAACCCCGTCCAGGAGGAAGAAGAGGAAACCAGGAATGAAAAGGAAGAGAGGGATAGGAGGAAACCCCGTCCAGGAGAAAGAAGAAGAGGAAACCAGGCATGAGAAGGAAGAGAGGGATGGGAGGAAACCCCACCCAGGAGGAAGAAGAGGAAACCAGGCATGAGAAGTCAGAGAGGGATAGGAGGAAACCCCGTCCAGGAGGAAGAAGAGGAAACCAGGCATGAGAAGGAAGAGAGGGATAGGAGGAAACCCCATCCAGGAGGAAGAAGAGGAAACCAGGCAGGAGAAGGAAGAGAGGGATAGGAGGAAACCCCGTCCAGGAGGAAGAAGAGGAAACCAGGCACGAGAAGGAAGAGAGGGATAGGAGGAAACCCCGTCCAGGAGGAAGAATAGGAAACCAGGCACGAGAAGGAAGAGAGGGATAGGAGGAAACCCCGCCCAGGAGGAAGAAGAGGAAACCAGGCACGAGAAGGAAGAGAGGGATAGGAGGAAACCCCGTCCAGGAGGTAGAAGAGGAAACCAGGCACGAGAAGGAAGAGAGGGATAGGAGGAAACCCCGTCCAGGAGAAAGAAGAAGAGGAAACCAGGCATGAGAAGGAAGAGAGGGATGGGAGGAAACCCCGTCCAGGAGGAAGAAGAGGAAACCAGGCATGAGAAGGAAGAGAGGGATAGGAGGAAACCCCGTTCAGGAGAAAGAAGAGGAAACCAGGCATGAGAAGGAAGAGAGGGATAGGAGGAAACCCCGTCCAGGAGGAAGAAGAGGAAACCAGGCACGAGAAGGAAGAGAGGGATAGGAGGAAACCCCGTCCAGGAGGAAGAATAGGAAACCAGGCACGAGAAGGAAGAGAGGGATAGGAGGAAACCCCGCCCAGGAGGAAGAAGAGGAAACCAGGCACGAGAAGGAAGAGAGGGATAGGAGGAAACCCCGTCCAGGAGGTAGAAGAGGAAACCAGGCACGAGAAGGAAGAGAGGGATAGGAGGAAACCCCGTCCAGGAGGTAGAAGAGGAAACCAGGCATGAGAAGGAAGAGAGGGATAGGAGGAAACCCCGTCCAGGAGGAAGAAGAGGAAACCAGGCATGAGAAGGAAGAGAGGGATAGGAGGAAACCTCGTCCAGGAGGAAGAAGAGGAAACCAGGCATGAGAAGGAAGAGAGGGATGGGAGGAAACCCCGTCCAGGAGGAAGAAGAGGAAACCAGGCATGAGAAGGAAGAGAGGGATAGGAGGAAACCCCGTTCAGGAGAAAGAAGAGGATCCAGGCATGAGAAGGAAGAGAGGGATAGGAGGAAACCAGGAATGAGAAGGAAGAGAGGGATAGGAGGAAACCCCGTCCAGGAGGAAGAAGAGGAAACCAGGCATGAGAAGGAAGAGAGGGATAGGAGGAAACCAGGCATGAGAAGGAAGAGAGGGATAGGAGGAAACCCCGTCCAGGAGGAAGAAGAGGAAACCAGGAATGAGAAGGAAGAGAGGGATAGGAGGAAACCCCGTCCAGGAGGAAGAAGAGGAAACCAGGCATGAGAAGGAAGAGAGGGATAGGAGGAAACCCCGTCCAGGAGGAAGAAGAGGAAACCAGGCACGAGAAGGAAGAGAGGGATAGGAGGAAACCCCGTCCAGGAGGAAGAAGAGGAAACCAGGCACGAGAAGGAAGAGAGGGATAGGAGGAAACCCCGTCCAGGAGGAAGAATAGGAAACCAGGCACGAGAAGGAAGAGAGGGATAGGAGGAAACCCCGCCCAGGAGGAAGAAGAGGAAACCAGGCACGAGAAGGAAGAGAGGGATAGGAGGAAACCCCGTCCAGGAGGTAGAAGAGGAAACCAGGCACGAGAAGGAAGAGAGGGATAGGAGGAAACCCCGTCCAGGAGGTAGAAGAGGAAACCAGGCATGAGAAGGAAGAGAGGGATAGGAGGAAACCCCGTCCAGGAGGAAGAAGAGGAAACCAGGCATGAGAAGGAAGAGAGGGATAGGAGGAAACCCCGTCCAGGAGGAAGAAGAGGAAACCAGGCATGAGAAGGAAGAGAGGGATAGGAGGAAACCCCGTCCAGGAGGAAGAAGAGGAAACCAGGCATGAGAAGGAAGAGAGGGATAGGAGGAAACCCCGTCCAGGAGGAAGAAGAGGAAACCAGGCATGAGAAGGAAGAGAGGGATAGGAGGAAACCCCGTCCAGGAGGAAGAAGAGGAAACCAGGCATGAGAAGGAAGAGAGGGATAGGAGGAAACCCCGTCCAGGAGGAAGAAGAGGAAACCAGGCATGAGAAGGAAGAGAGGGATAGGAGGAAACCCCGTCCAGGAGGAAGAAGAGGAAACCAGGCATGAGAAGGAAGAGAGGGATAGGAGGAAACCCCGTCCAGGAGGAAGAAGAGGAAACCAGGAATGAGAAGGAAGAGAGGGATGGGAGGAAACCCCACCCAGGAGGTAGAAGAGGAAACCAGGCATGAGAAGGAAGAGAGGGATAGGAGGAAACCAGGAATGAGAAGGAAGAGAGGGATAGGAGGAAACCCGTCCAGGAGGAAGAAGAGGAAACCAGGAATGAGAAGGAAGAGAGGGATGGGAGGAAACCCCACCCAGGAGGTAGAAGAGGAAACCAGGCATGAGAAGGAAGAGAGGGATGGGAGGAAACCCCGTCCAGGAGGAAGAAGAGGAAACCAGGAATGAGAAGGAAGAGAGGGATGGGAGGAAACCCCACCCAGGAGGTAGAAGAGGAAACCAGGCATGAGAAGGAAGAGAGGGATGGGAGGAAACCCCGTCCAGGAGGAAGAAGAGGAAACCAGGCATGAGAAGGAAGAGAGGGATAGGAGGAAACCCCGTCCAGGAGAAAGAAGAAGAGGAAACCAGGCATGAGAAGTCAGAGAGGGATAGGAGGAAACCCCGTCCAGGAGGAAGAAGAGGAAACCAGGCATGAGAAGGAAGAGAGGGATAGGAGGAAACCCCGTCCAGGAGGAAGAAGAGGAAACCAGGAATGAGAAGGAAGAGAGGGATGGGAGGAAACCCCGTCCAGGAGGTAGAAGAGGAAACCAGGCATGAGAAGGAAGAGAGGGATGGGAGGAAACCCCGTCCAGGAGGAAGAAGAGGAAACCAGGCATGAGAAGGAAGAGAGGGATGGGAGGAAACCCCGTCCAGGAGGAAGAAGAGGAAACCAGGCATGAGAAGGAAGAGAGGGATAGGAGGAAACCCCGTCCAGGAGGAAGAAGAGGAAACTAGGCATGAGAAGGAAGAGAGGGATAGGAGGAAACCCCGTCCAGGAGGAAGAAGAGGAAACCAGGCATGAGAAGGAAGAGAGGGATAGGAGGAAACCCCGTCCAGGAGGAAGAAGAGGAAACCAGGCATGAGAAGGAAGAGAGGGATAGGAGGAAACCCCGTCCAGGAGGAAGAAGAGGAAACCAGGCATGAGAAGGAAGAGAGGGATAGGAGGAAACCCCGTCCAGGAGGAAGAAGAGGAAACCAGGAATGAGAAGGAAGAGAGGGATGGGAGGAAACCCCACCCAGGAGGTAGAAGAGGAAACCAGGCATGAGAAGGAAGAGAGGGATAGGAGGAAACCCCGCCCAGGAGGAAGAAGAGGAAACCAGGCATGAGAAGGAAGAGAGGGATAGGAGGAAACCCCGCCCAGGAGGAAGAAGAGGAAACCAGGCACGAGAAGGAAGAGAGGGATAGGAGGAAACCCAACCCAGGAGGAAGAAGAGGAAACCAGGCACGAGAAGGAAGAGAGGGATAGGAGGAAACCCCATCCAGGAGGAAGAAGAGGAAACCAGGCATGAGAAGGAAGAGAGGGATAGGAGGAAACCCCGTCCAGGAGGAAGAAGAGGAAACCAGGCACGAGAAGGAAGAGAGGGATAGGAGGAAACCCCGTCCAGGAGGAAGAAGAGGAAACCAGGCACGAGAAGGAAGAGAGGGATAGGAGGAAACCCCGTCCAGGAGGAAGAAGAGGAAACCAGGCACGAGAAGGAAGAGAGGGATAGGAGGAAACCCAACCCAGGAGGAAGAAGAGGAAACCAGGCACGAGAAGGAAGAGAGGGATAGGAGGAAACCCCGTCCAGGAGGAAGAAGAGGAAACCAGGCACGAGATGGAAGAGAGGGATAGGAGGAAACCCAACCCAGGAGGAAGAAGAGGAAACCAGGCACGAGAAGGAAGAGAGGGATAGGAGAAAACCCCGTCCAGGAGGAAGAAGAGGAAACCAGGAATGAGAAGGAAGAGAGGGATAGGAGGAAACCCCATCCAGGAGGAAGAAGAGGAAACCAGGCATGAGAAGGAAGAGAGGGATAGGAGGAAACCCCGTCCAGGAGGAAGAAGAGGAAACCAGGCACGAGAAGGAAGAGAGGGATAGGAGGAAACCCCGTCCAGGAGGAAGAAGAGGAAACCAGGCACGAGAAGGAAGAGAGGGATAGGAGGAAACCCAACCCAGGAGGAAGAAGAGGAAACCAGGCACGAGAAGGAAGAGAGGGATAGGAGGAAACCCCGTCCAGGAGGAAGAATAGGAAACCAGGCACGAGAAGGAAGAGAGGGATAGGAGGAAACCCCGTCCAGGAGGAAGAAGAGGAAACCAGGAATGAGAAGGAAGAGAGGGATAGGAGGAAACCCAACCCAGGAGGAAGAAGAGGAAACCAGGAATGAAAAGGAAGAGAGGGATAGGAGGAAACCCAACCCAGGAGGAAGAAGAGGAAAGCAGGAATGAAAAGGAAGAGAGGGATAGGAGGAAACTCCGTCCAGGAGGAAGAAGAGGAAAGCAACATAAAATTGAGACGAAAGAGCATAGAATAAACCCCACCCAGGAGGACCGGGGGAAGAAACACCTACCTTGGGAAAATAATAGGAGGAAGTTTCACCCAGGAGAAACAAGGGGAGGGAATACCTATTCTGAAAAGCAGTGGACTATGAAGAAGGCCCACCCAGGAGGAACAAGGGGGACCTACCCTGAACATGAACAGAGGAATAGGAAGAAGCTCCACACACACACACGCACGCACACACACAGAAAAAGGGGGCAGAATCTGCCTATGAGGGGAACCCCAACCCTGGCAGGAAGAAAAAGTACACCAGACTCAGAGGAGATCTTCCTAGAAGGACAACAGGAAATATGATGACTTGGGGCAAAAGAAATGTCAGTCACCCCGTCCCCCTCCGATTCTTAGATAACTCTCACAATACACCACTCATGTGCGGGGAGACATGCAGCCTGAGCCCCATTCCTTCCCCCGATGCCTCACATGGAGCTCTCGACTTTCCACACCACCCGGGTATGAGGTGCCGAGCAGTCTGAACCCCCGCTGAACCAGTATGTAAATGAACCCCAGGGCAATGGCCCTGTGCCTGCTAGGGCCAGTGTTGGCTGCCCTGCCCCCCTTTATCCAGAAGCTTCTCCCCGCTGTGCCCTCTGGTCTATAATTCTTGCTGCTGTGTATTGCCCACTGCACAGGGTATCTGGCACTATGGCCAGTTAATCCCGGACCTCCACCTCTCCCCTAGGACCCCGCCTTCTATTGTCAGGAGAATGCTGCAAGCCCCTCCTCCACTGCCTGGACCCCCCTTTGTTAATCCCATCTTGCCATCTACCCGGAGATGATCAGATGTACATAGTGTATGCCTTTCACCCCTTGTGTTATCCATTGTCACTGCCCTCTGATTGCTGCCCTCTCAACTGGCATGGCTGCCCTCTCAACTGGCATGGCTGTCCCCCGATCACTGCCCTCTCAACTGGCATGGCTGCCTCCCATCTCTACCCTCTGAACTGGCATGGCTGCCCCCTGATCACTGATCTGTGGCCACTGGACTACCAGCTGTGCCTGGATTGCTACCTCTGTGCCCCTAGACTGTCTGCTGTGACATAATGCTGCCCTGACCCTCTTTGGTGCCACAGTCCTTTACTATAACCCTGCTGTGGGTACCTCTGTGTCCTGGATTGTTACCGGTGGATTTCCCCTCATCATATAATGTGATCTCACATCCCCTTCTGTGTACCAGAATACCCCAATAGACACCCCCCCCCCCCCCCCCGGACATGGGGTCCTGTGTGTCCCCACATTCATCACAGCAGATGAGAGAGTCACTTACCTATTAGACATGACAATGGCGTCATTGAATTCACTGCGAGAGTTGTTCCTCAGGGCGGTGCGCCCCCCGTTGGTTATCAGGGCATTACTACCATGGAGGTGATGAAAGCGCAGGTCAGACAGAGACTGGAGAGCGCAAGGAGTTCCCGGAGTCAGAGCGAGGACGTCTTCCTCTTCTCCCGCCAGAGGCAGCGAATCTGAGGATAGAAAGATGGCCGACAGTCACTCCGTGCTCGGGACACAGGAGGAACAACAAGAGATTGGTAGAGGGGGGGAAGAGCCTTCTCACACCGGATTGGCTGCTCAGGGCACATACTGACCATCACTGACCTATCCTCATGTCAGAGGAGTCATGGCATGTTCTGATTGGCAGGGAAATGTAGGGTGTCCCTTCTCAGCAGGGAGTATTAGCCTATCCCAGAGGCACCGCACTGAGCCCAGGGCCATCATGCTAAACCCAGAGGCACCGCATTGAGCCTAGGAACATCATGCTAAACCCAGGGGCACCATGATGAGCCCAGGGGCACCATGCTGAGCCCAGGAACATCATGCTAAACCCAGGGGCACCGCACTGAGCCCAGGGGCACCACACTGAGCCCAGGATCATCATGCTAAACCTAGGGGCACCGCATTGAGCCCAGGAACATCATGCTAAACCCAGGGGCACCGTGCTGAGCCCAGGAACATCATGCTAAACCCAGGGGCACCATGCTGAGCCCAGGAACATCATGCTAAACCCAGGGGCACCGCACTGAGCCCAGGGGCACCACACTGAGCCCAGGATCATCATGCTAAACCTAGGGGCACCGCATTGAGCCCAGGAACATCATGCTAAACCCAGGGGCACCGCATTGAGCCCAGGAACATCATGCCAACGCCAGGGGCACCGTGCTGAGCCCAGGAACATCATGCTAAACCCAGGGGCACCATGCTGAGCCCAGGAACATCATGCTAAACCCAGGGGCACCGCGCTGAGCCCAGGAGCATCATGCCAACACCAGGGACACTGCACTGAGCCCAGGAGCATCATGCTAAACCCAGGGGCACCGCGCTGAGCCCAGGAGCATCATGCCAACACCAGGGACACTGCACTGAGCCCAGGAGCATCATGCTAAACCCAGGGGCACCGCACTGAGCCCAGGATCATCATGCTAAACCCATGGACACCACACTGAGCCCAGGAGCATCATTCTAAACCCAGGGGCACCGCACTGAGCCCAGGATCATCATGCTAAACCCAGGGGCACCACACTGAGCCCAGGACCAATATACTAAACCCAGGGGCACCGCACTGAGCCCAGGAACATCATGCCAACACCAGGGACACCGCACTGAGCCCAGGGACATCGTGCGGACACCAGGGGCACCACACTGAGCCCAGGACCATCATGCTAAACCCAGAGGCACCGCATTGAGCCCAGGAACATCATGCCAACACCAGGGACACCGCACTGAGCCCAGAAACATCATGCTAAACCCAGGGGCACCGTGCTGAGCCCAGGAACATCATGCTAAACCCAGGGGCACCATGCTGAGCCCAGGGGCACCGTGCTGAGCCCAGGGGCACCATGCTGAGCCCAGGAACATCATGCTAAACCCAGGTGCACCGCACTGAGCCCAGGATCATCATGCTAAACCCAGGGGCACCGCATTGAGCCCAGGAACATCATGCCAACGCCAGGGACACCGCGCTGAGCCCAGGACAATCATGCTAAACCCAGGGGCACCGTGCTGAGCCCAGGAACATCATGCTAAACCCAGGGGCAACGCGCTGAGCCCAGGAGCATCATGCCAACACCAGGGACACTGCACTGAGCCCAGGAGCATCATGCTAAACCCAGGGGCACCGCACTGAGCCCAGGATCATCATGCTAAACCCATGGACACCACACTGAGCCCAGGAGCATCATGCTAAACCCAGGGGCACCGCACTGAGCCCAGGATCATCATGCTAAACCCATGGACACCACACTGAGCCCAGGAGCATCATGCTAAACCCAGGGGCACCGCACTGAGCCCAGGATCATCATGCTAAACCCAGGGGCACCACACTGAGCCCAGGACCAATATACTAAACCCAGGGGCACCGCACTGAGCCCAGGGACATCGTGCTAAACCCAGGGGCACTGCACTGAGCCCAGGGACATCGTGCGGACACCAGGGGCACCACACTGAGCCCAGGACCAATATACTAAACCCAGGGGCACCGCACTGAGCCCAAGGACAGCATGCTGACACCAGGGGAACCATGTTGTTTAGATATCCTTCAGAGGAGCCATTACAAGTCCTGATTGGAAGTGAAATCTAGAGTGTCGCTTCTCAGCAGGAAATATTAGGCTATCACAGGGGCACTGTGCTGACACCAGGGAGGGGGCACCGTGCTGACACCAGGGAGGGGGCACCGTGCTGACACCAGGGAGGGGGCACCGTGCTGACACCAGGGAGGGGGCACCGTGCTGACACCAGGGAGGGGGCACCGTGCTGACACCAGGGAGGGGGCACCGTGCTGACACCAGGGAGGGGGCACCGTGCTGACACCAGGGAGGGGGCACCGTGCTGACACCAGGGAGGGGGGCACCATGCTGCTCAGATCTTCTGACGAGCCATGACAAGTCCTCATTGGCAGGGAAGTCTAGGGTGTCCCTTCTCAGCAGTCACTATTGGGCTATCCCAGGGGCACCATACAAGGGGCACCATGCTGACTCCAGGAAGAGACACATGCGGGTCATATCTCCTTCAGAGGAGCCATGACTAGTCCTGAGTGGCAGGGAAACCTAGAGAGTGTCCCTTCTCAGCAGTCAGTATTAGACCATCTCAGAGATGCTGATTCCAGGGAACATGACCACTCACCTGATTCATCCAGTATTGTGGCCTGTGCTGCCTGACCGTAGAGGTCCACCACAGCGAAGACATTGGGTGGGACGTTCCATGCTGCCACACCCTGCGCCACCCCGTTGACAAAGAAATTCAAAGTACCATCTTCTCGGCGCACCACTCCGACTGTGTCACCTGCCTGAGGACAAAGCATGGAGGTCTCAGCGAGCGTTGATCTAGGAACCGGGTTCCAGAAAACTGCCCGTCATTCTACATGTACCCAACACCCAACCAATCCAGCGTGGGCAACTCCAACACATCTAGGCCTAGCTTTTGGTTCTCCACTTTTCACAAGTTACCTCGACTTTCCCCAAGAAAGCTTCAAACTTTCAACTGACCTTGAGCCGGTCCAGGTTGTGGCCATATTCATCCAGAATGGTGGTCCCATTGTGCATGACTCCATTTCCGGTCATCATCCAGGTACCTGGACGGGTCAGAGGAGCCTTCAGACATGTTCTACAGAAGGTGAATGCCACGTATTATGGGTAGGTGGGAGTTCTCACCTGATCGGAGGTTGGTCATGGTGGATGGCAGCTGTAGGTATGCCGGGTTATGGGTGGTGACCCCGATCTCAATGGATCCCGCCCACTTATCCACCATCTTGTCTATCCGGACCTGGAAAACCTCATTGTTGTGCAATGGACGATTACTGAGGACCACCCCGTGGTTGAAGTCATCGGTGGCACTGCTCAGACAAGACACACCACAGACATGTCACTAACATCTTATAATTATTAATAGGTGCCTAGAACTTTATATTACAACAATGATCCATTTATTACACAGAGGACACAAACTAATGAGACCAGAGACGTGGAGGGAGGAGGGAGAGACCAGAGACGGGGAGGGAGAGAGGGAGGAGAGAGAGAAGAGAGAGAGAGAGACCAGAGACGGGGAGGGAGAGAGGGAGGAGAGAGAGAAGAGAGAGAGAGAGACCAGAGACGGGGAGGGAGGGAGGGAGGGAGAGAGAGACCAGAGACGGGGAGGGAGGAGAGAGAGAGACCAGAGATGGGGAGGAAGAGGGGGAGGGAGAGGGAGAAAGAGAGAGAGAGAGAGAGACAGAGAGAGGAGAGACGGGGAGAGAGAGACAGAGAGAGGAGAGAGGGGAGAGAGAGACAGAGAGAGGAGAGACGGGGAGAGAGAGACAGAGAGAGGAGAGACGGGGAGAGAGAGACAGAGAGAGGAGAGACGGGGAGAGAGAGACAGAGAGAGGAGAGACGGGGGGAGAGAGAGACAGAGAGAGGGGAGAGACAGAGAGGAGAGACAGAGAGAGGGGAGAGACAGAGAGAGGGGAGAGAGAGGGGAGAGAGACAGAGAGAGGAGAGAGAGAGGGGAGAGACAGAGAGAGGGGAGAGAGACAGAGAGAGGGGAGAGAGAGGGGAGAGAGAGGGGAGAGAGAGGGGAGAGACAGAGAGAGGGGAGAGAGAGGGGAGAGACAGAGAGAGGGGAGAGAGAGGGGAGAGACAGAGAGAGGGGAGAGAGAGGGGAGAGACAGAGAGAGGGGAGAGAGAGGGGAGAGACAGAGAGAGGGGAGAGACAGAGAGAGGGGAGAGAGACAGAGAGAGGGGAGAGAGAGGGGAGAGAGAGGGGAGAGAGAGGGGAGAGAGAGGGGAGAGAGAGGGGAGAGACAGAGAGAGGGGAGAGAGAGGGGAGAGACAGAGAGAGGGGAGAGAGAGGGGAGAGACAGAGAGAGGGGAGAGAGAGGGGAGAGACAGAGAGAGGGGAGAGACAGAGAGAGGGGAGAGAGAGAGGGAGAGAGAGAGAGAAGAGAGAGAGAGAGACCAGAGACGGGGAGGGAGGAGAGAGAGAGACCAGAGATGGGGAGGAAGAGGGGGAGGGAGAGGGAGAAAGAGAGAGAGAGAGAGACAGAGAGAGGAGAGACGGGGAGAGACAGAGAGAGGAGAGACGGGGGGAGAGAGAGACAGAGAGAGGAGAGACGGGGAGAGAGAGAGACAGAGAGAGGAGAGACGGGGGGAGAGAGAGACAGAGAGAGGAGAGACGGGGGGAGAGAGAGACAGAGAGAGGAGAGACGGGGGGAGAGAGAGACAGAGAGAGGAGAGACGGGGGGAGAGAGAGACAGAGAGAGGAGAGACGGGGGGAGAGAGAGACAGAGAGAGGAGAGACGGGGGGAGAGAGAGACAGAGAGAGGAGAGACGGGGGGAGAGAGAGACAGAGAGAGGAGAGACGGGGGGAGAGAGAGACAGAGAGAGGAGAGACGGGGGGAGAGAGAGACAGAGAGAGGAGAGACGGGGAGAGAGAGAGACAGAGAGAGGAGAGACGGGGGGAGAGAGAGACAGAGAGAGGAGAGACGGGGAGAGAGAGACAGAGAGAGGAGAGACGGGGAGAGAGAGACAGAGAGAGGGGACACGGGGAGAGACAGAGAGAGGAGAGACGGGGAGAGACAGAGAGAGGAGAGACGGGGAGAGACAGAGAGAGGGGAGAGAGAGGGGAGAGAGAGGGGAGAGAGAGGGGAGAGAGAGGGGAGAGAGAGGGGAGAGAGAGGGAGAGACAGAGAGAGGGGAGAGACAGAGAGAGGGGAGAGACAGAGAGAGGGGAGAGACAGAGAGAGGGGAGAGACAGAGAGAGGGGAGAGACAGAGAGAGGGGAGAGACAGGAGAGAGAGGGGAGAGACAGGAGAGAGAGGGGAGAGACAGGAGAGAGACGGGAGAGAGAGGGGAGAGAGAGGGGAGAGAGAGGGGAGAGAGAGGGGAGAGAGAGGGGAGAGAGAGGGGAGAGAGAGGGGAGAGAGAGGGGAGAGAGAGGGGAGAGAGAGGGGAGAGAGAGGGGAGAGAGAGGGGAGAGAGAGGGGAGAGACAGGGGAGAGAGAGGGGAGAGAGAGGGGAGAGAGAGGGGAGAGAGAGGGGAGAGACAGAGAGAGGGGAGAGAGAGGGGAGAGAGAGGGGAGAGAGAGGGGAGAGAGAGGGGAGAGAGAGGGGAGAGAGAGGGGAGAGAGAGGGGAGAGAGAGGGGAGAGAGAGGGGAGACGAGAGAGAGACGGGAGACGAGAGAGAGACGGGAGACGAGAGAGAGAGGGGGAGGTGGGAGAGAGAGGGGGAGACAGAGAGAGGAGAGACGGGGAGAGAGAGGAGAGACGGGGAGAGAGAGGAGAGACGGGGAGAGAGAGGAGAGACGGGGAGAGAGAGGAGAGACGGGGAGAGAGAGGAGAGACGGGGAGAGAGAGGAGAGACGGGGAGAGAGAGGAGAGACGGGGAGAGAGAGGAGAGACGGGGAGAGACAGAGAGACGGGGAGAGAGAGGAGAGAATAGAGACAAAAGATGAGAAATCAGAGACAAAACATGAGAGATGATAAGAGAGGAGACCAGACAGAGATAGAAGGTGAGAGAAGAGTACATGGGTACATACTGAGGTCTCAGGGCAGTACGCCCCCCGCTGATGATTGAAGCCTTCTGTCCGCAGTTGGGGTGGAAGAGCAGCTGCCCGGGATCGGGGGTATTGGAGCTCTGGCGTCCGGCATCGGGTGATCTCGCCCTCAGAATGGCGTTATTCCTCCGCAGTCGGTCAGCGTGGTTGTGATTATGGACAATGGTCACTTTGACAGCCATGCCGTAGAGATCCACAACTCCATAAACCACCGGAGGGGTCTGACAGGAGGCCACACCTAGAAGACAAACACCAATAAAACCTATATTTACTGTGACTGGAGAGTCCCACATGGACGTCAGGGGGCACTCACGGCTGTCGGGGGGGGGGGGGGGGGGTTGGGCTCACGGCTGTCAGCTGTATAAACAGACCAGAGAGGAGACCAGCAGACTCTTCACCGGAGAGTCCCATGCGACTGTCATAGGCCACTTGCTGTGTTCACGTTTATGACTCACAGGGGCCACTAATGGCTGTCAAGGGCCGCTCACAGGGGACACTCACTCTTCTTATACATGACAATATTCTGCTGGCCTTACTTGCAGCAGCTTGACATTGCATGCGATTGCTGAGCCTATCATCTACTAGGACCCCCTGATCTTTCTCCATCCTAGATCCCCCCCAAGAGGATCTTCTCCCAGATCTTTCTCCATCCTAGATCCCCCCCGAGGATCTTCTCCCAGATCTTTCTCCATCCTAGATCCCCCCCAAGAGGATCTTCTCCCAGATCTTTCTCCATCCTAGATCCCCCCCAAGAGGATCTTCTCCCAGATCTTTCTCCATCCTAGATCCCCCCCAAGAGGATCTTCTCCCAGATCTTTCTCCATCCTAGATCCCCCCCAAGAGGATCTTCTCCCAGATCTTTCTCCATCCTAGATCCCCCCCAAGAGGATCTTCTCCCAGATCTTTCTCCATCCTAGATCCCCCCCCAAGAGGATCTTCTCCCAGATCTTTCTCCATCCTAGATCCCCCCCCCAAGAGGATCTTCTCCCAGATCTTTCTCCATCCTAGATCCCCCCCCCCCAAGAGGATCTTCTCCCAGATCTTTCTCCATCCTAGATCCCCCCCAAGAGGATCTTCTCCCAGATCTTTCTCCATCCTAGATCCCCCCCCCCAAGAGGATCTTCTCCCAGATCTTTCTCCATCCTAGATCCCCCCCAAGAGGATCTTCTCCCAGATCTTTCTCCATCCTAGATCCCCCCAAGAGGATCTTCTCCCAGATCTTTCTCCATCCTAGATCCCCCCCCCCCCCCGAGGATCTTCTCCCAGATCTTTCTCCATCCTAGATCCCCCCCGAGGATCTTCTCCCAGATCTTTCTCCATCCTAGATCCCCCCCAAGAGGATCTTCTCCCAGATCTTTCTCCATCCTAGATCCCCCCCAAGAGGATCTTCTCCCTGATCTTTCTCCATCCTAGATCCCCCCCAAGAGGATCTTCTCCCAGATCTTTCTCCATCCTAGATCCCCCCCAAGAGGATCTTCTCCCTGATCTTTCTCCATCCTAGATCCCCCCCAAGAGGATCTTCTCCCAGATCTTTCTCCAACTTGCATTCATATTATTTAGTTTCCAGGTAATTATCGAGGCCCTAATCTCAATATTGGTACCACGTTGGCTTTTCTCCAATCAGCTGGTAACATTCCAGCCAGGAAGCTGCCCATAAAGATTAGGAATAACAATGTGGCTGTAATCTGGTTAAGTTCTTTAAGGACTCTCCAATGTAATCCATCAGGTCCTGGTGATGTATTCTCATTAATAGTGGTCTGGCTATAACATGACTAAGTTCTATAAGAACTCTCGGGTGTAATCCATCCAGGTCCTGGTGATGTATTCTCGTTAATAGTGGTCTGGCTATACCATGACTAAGTTCTATAGGAACTCTCGGGTGTAATCCATCCGGGTCCTGGTGATGTATTCTCATTAATAGTGGTCTGGCTATACCATGACTAAGTTCTATAAGAACCCTTGGGTGTAATCCATCCAGGTCCTGGTGATGTATTCTCATTAATAGTGGTCTGGCTATAACATGACTAAGTTCTATAAGAACTCTCGGGTGTAATCCATCCGGGTCCTGGTGATGTATTCTCATTAATAGTGGTCTGGCTATAACATGACTAAGTTCTATAAGAACCCTTGGGTGTAATCCATCCGGGTCCTGGTGATGTATTCTCATTAATAGCGGTCTGGCTATACCATGACTAAGTTCTATAAGAACTCTCGGGTGTAATCCATCCGGGTCCTGGTGATGTATTCTCATTAATAGCGGTCTGGCTATACCATGACTAAGTTCTATAAGAACCCTTGGGTGTAATCCATCCGGGTCCTGGTGATGTATTCTCATTAATAGCGGTCTGGCTATAACACGACTAAGTTCTATAAGAACCCTTGGGTGTAATCCATCCGGGTCCTGGTGATGTATTCTCATGAACAATGGTCTGACTATACCATGACTAAGTTCTATAAGAACCCTTGGGTGTAATCCATCCGGGTCCTGGTGATGTATTCTCATGAACAATGGTCTGGCTATACCATGACTAAAAGTTCTTTGAGACATCCTCCAGCTCCCTGGTGTTTTTCTTGGGCTATCCAACAATGCGGCCAGCTGGTCACAGAGACAATGAGAGACTAGATTGTCTCTGATCACCTCTATGGCCTTGAAGGACCAGAACAACGTCATGACATCATTTCTGGTTCTAGAGGGGAAGTAAAACTATACTTTTTTTTTTTTTTAAAGCAGAAAAATATATATATATTTTTTTTATCTTTTTCTTTTAATGGTAAAAGATTTGTGATATTTTTGAGCCCAGATCTCTCCATAAAGAGGACCTGTCATCTCTTATTTCTATTACATGATCTCCATAAAGAGGACCCGTCATCTCTTATTTCTATTACATGATCTCCATAAAGAGGACCCGTCATCTCTTATTTCTATTACATGATCTCCATAAAGAGGACCCGTCATCTCTTATTTCTATTACATGAGATCTCCATAAAGAGGACCTGTCATCTCTTATTTCTATTATATGATCTCCATAAAGAGGACCCGTCATCTCTTATTTCTATTACATGATCTCCATAAAGAGGACCTGTCATCTCTTATTTCTATTACATGAGATCTCCATAAAGAGGACCCGTCATCTCTTATTTCTATTACATGATCCCCATAAAGAGGACCTGTCATCTCTTATTTCTATTACATGATCTCCATAAAGAGGACCTGTCATCTCTTATTTCTATTACATGATCTCCATAAAGAGGACCCGTCATCTCTTATTTCTATTACATGATCTCCATAAAGAGGACCCATCATCTCTTATTTCTATTACATGAGATCTCCATAAAGAGGACCTGTCATCTCTTATTTCTATTACATGAGATCTCCATAAAGAGGACCTGTCATCTCTTATTTCTATTACATGATCTCCATAAAGAGGACCCGTCATCTCTTATTTCTATTACATGAGATCTCCATAAAGAGGACCCGTCATCTCTTATTTCTATTACATGAGATCCATAAAGAGGACCCGTCATCTCTTATTTCTATTACATGATCTCCATAAAGAGGACCTGTCATCTCTTATTTCTATTACATGATCTCCATAAAGAGGACCCGTCATCTCTTATTTCTATTACATGATCTCCATAAAGAGGACCCGTCATCTCTTATTTCTATTACATGATCTCCATAAAGAGGACCCGTCATCTCTTATTTCTATTACATGAGATCTCCATAAAGAGGACCTGTCATCTCTTATTTCTATTACATGATCTCCATAAAGAGGACCCGTCATCTCTTATTTCTATTACATGATCTCCATAAAGAGGACCTGTCATCTCTTATTTCTATTACATGATCTCCATAAAGAGGACCTGTCATCTCTTATTTCTATTACATGAGATCCCCATAAAGAGGACCTGTCATCTCTTATTTCTATTACATGATCTCCATAAAGAGGACCCGTCATCTCTTATTTCTATTACATGATCTCCATAAAGAGGACCCATCATCTCTTATTTCTATTACATGATCTCCATAAAGAGGACCCGTCATCTCTTATTTCTATTACATGATCCCCATAAAGAGGACCCGTCATCTCTTATTTCTATTACATGATCCCCATAAAGAGGACCTGTCATCTCTTATTTCTATTACATGAGATCCCCATAAAGAGGACCCGTCATCTCTTATTTCTATTACATGATCTCCATAAAGAGGACCCGTCATCTCTTATTTCTATTACATGATCTCCATAAAGAGGACCTGTCATCTCTTATTTCTATTACATGATCTCCATAAAGAGGACCCGTCATCTCTTATTTCTATTACATGAGATCCCCATAAAGAGGACCCGTCATCTCTTATTTCTATTACATGATCTCCATAAAGAGGACCTGTCATCTCTTATTTCTATTACATGATCTCCATAAAGAGGACCCGTCATCTCTTATTTCTATTACATGAGATCCCCATAAAGAGGACCCGTCATCTCTTATTTCTATTACATGATCTCCATAAAGAGGACCTGTCATCTCTTATTTCTATTACATGAGATCTCCATAAAGAGGACCCGTCATCTCTTATTTCTATTACATGATCTCCATAAAGAGGACCCGTCATCTCTTATTTCTATTACATGATCTCCATAAAGAGGACCTGTCATCTCTTATTTCTATTACATGATCTCCATAAAGAGGACCCGTCATCTCTTATTTCTATTACATGATCTCCATAAAGAGGACCCGTCATCTCTTATTTCTATTACATGAGATCCCCATAAAGAGGACCCGTCATCTCTTATTTCTATTACATGATCTCCATAAAGAGGACCCGTCATCTCTTATTTCTATTACATGATCTCCATAAAGAGGACCCGTCATCTCTTATTTCTATTACATGAGATCCCCATAAAGAGGACCCGTCATCTCTTATTTCTATTACATGAAATGTCCATAAAGAGGACCCGTCATCTCTTATTTCTATTACATGATCTCCATAAAGAGGACCCGTCATCTCTTATTTCTATTACATGAGATCTCCATAAAGAGGACCCGTCATCTCTTATTTCTATTACATGAGATCTCCATAAAGAGGACCCGTCATCTCTTATTTCTATTACATGATCTCCATAAAGAGGACCTGTCATCTCTTATTTCTATTACATGATCTCCATAAAGAGGACCTGTCATCTCTTATTTCTATTACATGAGATCCCCATAAAGAGGACCTGTCATCTCTTATTTCTATTACATGATCTCCATAAAGAGGACCCGTCATCTCTTATTTCTATTACATGATCTCCATAAAGAGGACCTGTCATCTCTTATTTCTATTACATGAGATCTCCATAAAGAGGACCCGTCATCTCTTATTTCTATTACATGATCTCCATAAAGAGGACCCGTCATCTCTTATTTCTATTACATGAGATCCCCATAAAGAGGACCCGTCATCTCTTATTTCTATTACATGATCTCCATAAAGAGGACCCGTCATCTCTTATTTCTATTACATGATCTCCATAAAGAGGACCCGTCATCTCTTATTTCTATTACATGAGATCCCCATAAAGAGGACCCGTCATCTCTTATTTCTATTACATGAGATCTCCATAAAGAGGACCCGTCATCTCTTATTTCTATTACATGAGATCCCCATAAAGAGGACCCGTCATCTCTTATTTCTATTACATGAAATGTCCATAAAGAGGACCCGTCATCTCTTATTTCTATTACATGATCTCCATAAAGAGGACCCGTCATCTCTTATTTCTATTACATGAGATCTCCATAAAGAGGACCCGTCATCTCTTATTTCTATTACATGAGATCTCCATAAAGAGGACCCGTCATCTCTTATTTCTATTACATGATCTCCATAAAGAGGACCTGTCATCTCTTATTTCTATTACATGATCTCCATAAAGAGGACCTGTCATCTCTTATTTCTATTACATGAGATCCCCATAAAGAGGACCTGTCATCTCTTATTTCTATTACATGATCTCCATAAAGAGGACCCGTCATCTCTTATTTCTATTACATGATCTCCATAAAGAGGACCTGTCATCTCTTATTTCTATTACATGAGATCTCCATAAAGAGGACCCGTCATCTCTTATTTCTATTACATGATCTCCATAAAGAGGACCTGTCATCTCTTATTTCTATTACATGAGATCCCCATAAAGAGGACCTGTCATCTCTTATTTCTATTACATGATCTCCATAAAGAGGACCCGTCATCTCTTATTTCTATTACATGATCTCCATAAAGAGGACCTGTCATCTCTTATTTCTATTACATGAGATCTCCATAAAGAGGACCCGTCATCTCTTATTTCTATTACATGATCTCCATAAAGAGGACCCGTCATCTCTTATTTCTATTACATGATCTCCATAAAGAGGACCTGTCATCTCTTATTTCTATTACATGATCTCCATAAAGAGGACCCGTCATCTCTTATTTCTATTACATGATCTCCATAAAGAGGACCCGTCATCTCTTATTTCTATTACATGATCTCCATAAAGAGGACCTGTCATCTCTTATTTCTATTACATGATCTCCATAAAGAGGACCCGTCATCTCTTATTTCTATTACATGAGATCTCCATAAAGAGGACCCATCATCTCTTATTTCTATTACATGAGATCCCCATAAAGAGGACCTGTCATCTCTTATTTCTATTACATGATCTCCATAAAGAGGACCTGTCATCTCTTATTTCTATTACATGAGATCCCCATAAAGAGGACCCGTCATCTCTTATTTCTATTCCATGATCCCCATAAAGAGGACCTGTCATCTCTTATTTATATTACATGAGATCTCCATAAAGAGGACCTGTCATCTCTTATTTCTATTACATGATCTCCATAAAGAGGACCCGTCATCTCTTATTTCTATTACATGAGATCTCCATAAAGAGGACCCGTCATCTCTTATTTCTATTACATGATCTCCATAAAGAGGACCCGTCATCTCTTATTTCTATTACATGAGATCCCCATAAAGAGGACCCGTCATCTCTTATTTCTATTACATGATCTCCATAAAGAGGACCCATCATCTCTTATTTCTATTACATGATCTCCATAAAGAGGACCTGTCATCTCTTATTTCTATTACATGATCTCCATAAAGAGGACCTGTCATCTCTTATTTCTATTACATGATCTCCATAAAGAGGACCCATCATCTCTTATTTCTATTACATGATCTCCATAAAGAGGACCTGTCATCTCTTATTTCTATTACATGATCTCCATAAAGAGGACCTGTCATCTCTTATTTCTATTACATGATCTCCATAAAGAGGACCCATCATCTCTTATTTCTATTACATGATCTCCATAAAGAGGACCCGTCATCTCTTATTTCTATTACATGATCTCCATAAAGAGGACCTGTCATCTCTTATTTCTATTACATGAGATCTCCATAAAGAGGACCTGTCATCTCTTATTTCTATTACATGATCTCCATAAAGAGGACCTGTCATCTCTTATTTCTATTACATGAGATCCCCATAAAGAGGACCTGTCATCTCTTATTTCTATTACATGATCTCCATAAAGAGGACCCATCATCTCTTATTTCTATTACATGATCTCCATAAAGAGAACTTCTGGCGTTTGTGGACAGGCATTTTCCTTCGGGACAGATTATTTTCTCCTCCTTTGTTCTGACGCTGCAATAGGATTCTGCCAGACTACACTCTATATAGATGGAGTCCCGCCCCTGCAACCCATCCCCCACCTCAGTATATAGAGAAGTAGAGGCTCTCACCTTGGTCCATGCCATTGATGTAGAAATGGAGAGCTCCACTGGATTTCCTGGTGAGTCCGATGTGGTCTCCCTCCTGATAACAGAAAATCACCATTATTGATGGATACAACACAGAGTCTCCCTCCTCCCTGATATCAGGGGTCAAAGTTAACCTCCCCCCCCCCCACCGGTAAGAGAAGATAGCCAGTAGGTGCCCGATTCTCACACACCAAGACCTTCCTCTCCAACACCAGGATGGTAGGGGCCTCCTCCCCAGACACAGGAAGGGATGGGAAGGACTTTCTCCTAGACAGTAGGGACCTCCTCCCCAGACACCAGAAGGGAGGGGAGGGACTTTCTCCTAGACAGTAGGGACCTCCTCCCCAGACACCGGAAGGGATGGGAAGGACTTTCTCCTAGACAGTAGGGGCCTCCTCCCCAGACACCAGAAGGGAGGGGAGGGACTTTCTCCTAGACAGTAGGGGCCTTCTCCCCAGAAACCAGAAGGGAGGTGAGGGACTTTCTCCTAGACAGTAGGGGCCTTCTCCCCAGACACAGGAAGGGATGGGAAGGACTTTCTCCTAGACAGTAGGGGCCTTCTCCCCAGACACAGGAAGGGATGGGAAGGACTTTCTCCTAGACAGTAGGGACCTCCTCCCCAGACACAGGAAGGGATGGGAGGGACTTTCTCCTAGACAGTAGGGGCCTTCTCCCCAGACACCGGAAGGGACGGGAGGGACTTTCTCCTAGACAGTAGGGGCCTCCTCCCCAGACACCGGAAGGGATGGGAAGGACTTTCTCCTAGACAGTAGGGGCCTCCTCCCCAGACACCAGAAGGGAGGGGAGGGACTTTCTCCTAGACAGTAGGGGCCTCCTCCCCAGACACCAGAAGGGAGGGGAGGGACTTTCTCCTAGACAGTAGGGACCTCCTCCCCAGACACCGGAAGGGATGTGAGGGACTTTCTCCTAGACAGTAGGGGCCTTCTCCCCAGACACCGGAAGGGAGGGGGAAGGACTTTCTCCTAGACAGTAGGGACCTCCTCCCCAGACACCGGAAGGGATGGGAAGGACTTTCTCCTAGACAGTAGGGACCTCCTCCCCAGACACCGGAAGGGATGGGAGGGACTTTCTCCTAGACAGTAGGGGCCTTCTCCCCAGACACCAGAAGGGAGGGGAGGGACTTTCTCCTAGACAGTAGGGGCCTCCTCCCCAGACACCAGAAGGGAGGGGAGGGACTTTCTCCTAGACAGTAGGGGCCTCCTCCCCAGACACCAGAAGGGAGGGGAGGGACTTTCTCCTAGACAGTAGGGGCCTTCTCCCCAGACACTGGGGGGGAGGTGAGGGACTTTCTCCTAGCCAGTAGGGGCCTTCTCCCCAGACACCAGAAGGGACTTTCTCCTAGACAGTAGGGGCCTTCTCCCCAGACACCGGAAGGGACTTTCTCCTAGACAGTAGGGGCCTTCTCCCCAGAAACCAGAAGGGAGGTGAGGGACTTTCTCCTAGACAGTAGGGGCCTTCTCCCCAGACACCGGAAGGGAGGGGAAGGACTTTCTCCTAGACAGTAGGGACCTCCTCCCCAGACACCGGAAGGGATGGGAAGGACTTTCTCCTAGACAGTAGGGACCTCCTCCCCAGACACCGGAAGGGATGGGAGGGACTTTCTCCTAGACAGTAGGGACCTCCTCCCCAGACACCGGAAGGGATGGGAAGGACTTTCTCCTAGACAGTAGGGACCTCCTCCCCAGACACCGGAAGGGAGGGGAGGGACTTTCTCCTAGACAGTAGGGACCTCCTCCCCAGACACCAGAAGGGAGGGGAGGGACTTTCTCCTAGACAGTAGGGACCTCCTCCCCAGACACCAGAAGGGAGGGGAGGGACTTTCTCCTAGACAGTAGGGGCCTCCTCCCCAGACACCAGAAGGGAGGGGAGGGACTTTCTCCTAGACAGTAGGGGCCTCCTCCCCAGACACCAGAAGGGAGGGGAGGGACTTTCTCCTAGACAGTAGGGACCTCCTCCCCAGACACCGGAAGGGATGGGAAGGACTTTCTCCTAGACAGTAGGGACCTCCTCCCCAGACACCAGAAGGGATGGGAGGGACTTTCTCCTAGACAGTAGGGACCTCCTCCCCAGACACCAGAAGGGAGGGGAGGGACTTTCTCCTAGACAGTAGGGGCCTCCTCCCCAGACACCAGAAGGGAGGGGAGGGACTTTCTCCTAGACAGTAGGGGCCTCCTCCCCAGACACCAGAAGGGAGGGGAGGGACTTTCTCCTAGACAGTAGGGGCCTCCTCCCCAGACACCGGAAGGGAGGGGAGGGACTTTCTCCTAGACAGTAGGGGCCTCCTCCCCAGACACCAGAAGGGAGGGGAGGGACTTTCTCCTAGACAGTAGGGACCTCCTCCCCAGACACCGGAAGGGATGGGAAGGACTTTCTCCTAGACAGTAGGGACCTCCTCCCCAGACACCAGAAGGGATGGGAGGGACTTTCTCCTAGACAGTAGGGACCTCCTCCCCAGACACCAGAAGGGAGGGGAGGGACTTTCTCCTAGACAGTAGGGGCCTCCTCCCCAGACACCAGAAGGGAGGGGAGGGACTTTCTCCTAGACAGTAGGGGCCTTCTCCCCAGACACTGGGGGGGAGGTGAGGGACTTTCTCCTAGCCAGTAGGGGCCTTCTCCCCAGACACCAGAAGGGACTTTCTCCTAGACAGTAGGGGCCTTCTCCCCAGACACCGGAAGGGACTTTCTCCTAGACAGTAGGGGCCTCCTCCCCAGACACCGGAAGGGAGGTGAGGGACTTTCTCCTAGACAGTAGGGGCCTCCTCCCCAGACACCGGAAGGGATGGGAAGGACTTTCTCCTAGACAGTAGGGACCTCCTCCCCAGACACCGGAAGGGATGGGAGGGACTTTCTCTGAGACAGTAGGGACCTCCTCCCCAGACACCGGAAGGGAGGGGAGGGACTTTCTCCTAGACAGTAGGGGCCTCCTCCCCAGACACCGGAAGGGAGGGGAGGGACTTTCTCCTAGACAGTAGGGGCCTTCTCCCCAGACACCAGAAGGGATAGGAGGGACTTTCTCCTAGACAGTAGGGGCCTCCTCCCCAGACACCGGAAGGGATGGGAGGGACTTTCTCCTAGACAGTAGGGGCCTCCTCCCCAGACACCGGAAGGGATGGGAGGGACTTTCTCCTAGACAGTAGGGGCCTTCTCCTCAGACACCAGAAGGGAGGGGAGGGACTTTCTCCTAGACAGTAGGGGCCTTCTCCCCAGACACCAGAAGGGAGGGGAGGGACTTTCTCCTAGACAGTAGGGGCCTTCTCCCCAGACACAGGAAGGGAGGGGAGGGACTTTCTCCGAGACAGTAGGGGCCTCCTCCCCAGACACCGGAAGGGAGGTGAGGGACTTTCTCCTAGACAGTAGGGGCCTCCTCCCCAGACACCGGAAGGGATGGGAGGGACTTTCTCCTAGACAGTAGGGGCCTCCTCCCCAGACACCAGAAGGGAGGGGAGGGACTTTCTCCTAGACAGTAGGGGCCTCCTCCCCAGACACAGGAAGGGAGGGGAGGGACTTTCTCCTAGACAGTAGGGGCCTTCTCCCCAGACACCAGAAGGGAGGGGAGGGACTTTCTCCTAGACAGTAGGGGCCTTCTCCCCAGACACCAGAAGGGAGGGGAGGGACTTTCTCCTAGACAGTAGGGGCCTTCTCCCCAGACACAGGAAGGGTTGGGAGGGACTTTCTCCTAGACAGTAGGGGCCTTCTCCCCAGACACCAGAAGGGAGGGGAGGGACTTTCTCCTAGACAGTAGGGACCTCCTCCCCAGACACCAGAAGGGAGGGGAGGGACTTTCTCCTAGACAGTAGGGGCCTCCTCCCCAGACACCAGAAGGGAGGGGAGGGACTTTCTCCTAGACAGTAGGGGCCTCCTCCCCAGACACCAGAAGGGAGGGGAGGGACTTTCTCCTAGACAGTAGGGGCCTCCTCCCCAGACACAGGAAGGGAGGGGAGGGACTTTCTCCTAGACAGTAGGGGCCTTCTCCCCAGACACCAGAAGGGAGGGGAGGGACTTTCTCCTAGACAGTAGGGGCCTTCTCCCCAGACACCAGAAGGGAGGGGAGGGACTTTCTCCTAGACAGTAGGGGCCTTCTCCCCAGACACAGGAAGGGTTGGGAGGGACTTTCTCCTAGACAGTAGGGGCCTTCTCCCCAGACACCAGAAGGGAGGGGAGGGACTTTCTCCTAGACAGTAGGGACCTCCTCCCCAGACACCAGAAGGGAGGGGAGGGACTTTCTCCTAGACAGTAGGGGCCTCCTCCCCAGACACCAGAAGGGAGGGGAGGGACTTTCTCCTAGACAGTAGGGGCCTTCTCCCCAGACACTGGGGGGGAGGTGAGGGACTTTCTCCTAGCCAGTAGGTGCCTTCTCCCCAGACACCAGAAGGGATGGGAGGGACTTTCTCCTAGACAGTAGGGGACTTTCTCCCCAGACACCAGAAGGGATGGGAGGGACTTTCTCCTAGACAGTAGGGGCCTTCTCCCCAGACACCGGAAGGGAGGTGAGGGACTTTCTCCTAGACAGTAGGGGCCTCCTCCCCAGACACCGGAAGGGATGGGAGGGACTTTCTCCTAGACAGTAGGGGCCTCCTCCCCAGACACCAGAAGGGAGGGGAGGGACTTTCTCCTAGACAGTAGGGGCCTCCTCCCCAGACACCGGAAGGGAGGTGAGGGACTTTCTCCTAGACAGTAGGGGCCTCCTCCCCAGACACCGGAAGGGATGGGAGGGACTTTCTCCTAGACAGTAGGGGCCTCCTCCCCAGACACCAGAAGGGAGGGGAGGGACTTTCTCCTAGACAGTAGGGGCCTCCTCCCCAGACACAGGAAGGGAGGGGAGGGACTTTCTCCTAGACAGTAGGGGCCTTCTCCCCAGACACCAGAAGGGAGGGGAGGGACTTTCTCCTAGACAGTAGGGGCCTTCTCCCCAGACACCAGAAGGGAGGGGAGGGACTTTCTCCTAGACAGTAGGGGCCTTCTCCCCAGACACAGGAAGGGTTGGGAGGGACTTTCTCCTAGACAGTAGGGGCCTTCTCCCCAGACACCAGAAGGGAGGGGAGGGACTTTCTCCTAGACAGTAGGGACCTCCTCCCCAGACACCAGAAGGGAGGGGAGGGACTTTCTCCTAGACAGTAGGGGCCTCCTCCCCAGACACCAGAAGGGAGGGGAGGGACTTTCTCCTAGACAGTAGGGGCCTTCTCCCCAGACACTGGGGGGGAGGTGAGGGACTTTCTCCTAGCCAGTAGGTGCCTTCTCCCCAGACACCAGAAGGGATGGGAGGGACTTTCTCCTAGACAGTAGGGGACTTTCTCCCCAGACACCAGAAGGGATGGGAGGGACTTTCTCCTAGACAGTAGGGGCCTTCTCCCCAGACACCGGAAGGGAGGTGAGGGACTTTCTCCTAGACAGTAGGGGCCTCCTCCCCAGACACCGGAAGGGATGGGAGGGACTTTCTCCTAGACAGTAGGGGCCTCCTCCCCAGACACCAGAAGGGAGGGGAGGGACTTTCTCCTAGACAGTAGGGGCCTCCTCCCCAGACACCGGAAGGGAGGGGAGGGACTTTCTCCTAGACAGTAGGGGCCTCCTCCCCAGACACCGGAAGGGATGGGAGGGACTTTCTCCTAGACAGTAGGGGCCTCCTCCCCAGACACCAGAAGGGAGGGGAGGGACTTTCTCCTAGACAGTAGGGGCCTCCTCCCCAGACACAGGAAGGGAGGGGAGGGACTTTCTCCTAGACAGTAGGGGCCTTCTCCTCAGACACCAGAAGGGAGGGGAGGGACTTTCTCCTAGACAGTAGGGGCCTTCTCCCCAGAAACCAGAAGGGAGGGGAGGGACTTTCTCCTAGACAGTAGGGGCCTTCTCCCCAGACACCAGAAGGGAGGTGAGGGACTTTCTCCTAGACAGTAGGGGCCTCCTCCCCAGACACAGGAAGGGAGGGGAGGGACTTTCTCCTAGACAGTAGGGGCCTTCTCCCCAGACACCAGAAGGGAGGGGAGGGACTTTCTCCTAGACAGTAGGGGCCTTCTCCCCAGACACCAGAAGGGAGGGGAGGGTCTTTCTCCTAGACAGTAGGGGCCTCCTCCCCAGACACCAGAAGGGAGGGGAGGGACTTTCTCCTAGACAGTAGGGGCCTCCTCCCCAGACACCAGAAGGGAGGGGAGGGACTTTCTCCTAGACAGTAGGGGCCTTCTCCCCAGACACTGGGGGGGAGGTGAGGGACTTTCTCCTAGCCAGTAGGTGCCTTCTCCCCAGACACCAGAAGGGATGGGAGGGACTTTCTCCTAGACAGTAGGGGACTTTCTCCCCAGACACCAGAAGGGATGGGAGGGACTTTCTCCTAGACAGTAGGGGCCTTCTCCTCAGACACCAGAAGGGAGGTGAGGGACTTTCTCCTAGACAGTAGGGGACTTTCTCCCCAGACACCAGAAGGGATGGGAGGGACTTTCTCCTAGACAGTAGGGGCCTTCTCCTCAGACACCAGAAGGGAGGTGAGGGACTTTCTCCTAGACAGTAGGGGCCTTCTCCCCAGACACCAGAAGGGATGGGAGGGACTTTCTCCTAGACAGTAGGGGACTTTCTCCCCAGACACCAGAAGGGATGGGAGGGACTTTCTCCTAGACAGTAGGGGCCTCCTCCCCAGACACCAGAAGGGATGGGAGGGACTTTCTCCTAGACAGTAGGGGCCTTCTCCCCAGACACCGGGCAACCTTGCAGATGTGTCTTCTTGGAGGAGTTGAACACACCATACATGCACAGGTCATAGGTCAAACCACAACAATAAAGACACAATGATTGGTTCCTGACCTGCAGCTCGTCCAGGCTGAACTCACAGTACTCCCTTCGTGTCCCCTTCCCGTTAGTCAGAATCCCACAGCCGCTCATCATGATGGTCCCTGCCAGGAGAAGAGAAATGGAAACCACCGGATCAGACACAGTAGGCTATCATACATTAGAAGAGGGGTCAGAGAAGGATACCCCCCTCAGGCCCAGGAGGTGCCTGCCATCCATTAAGGGGGGGGGGGGATCAGAATAGCAGGGTTTAGGAAGAAGACCATAAGAGGGGTCAGGAATGGCCCTCCCTCTGGGGGCGGACCTTCATCTCCAGTGGGGTAAGGGTCTCACCTGATCTCAGGTTGGTCATGGTAGCAGGGTACTCCAGGCTGTTGGGATTGTGGGTTGTGACACCGATTTCAATGGACCCCGACCATTTATCCACCAGCTTATCGATGCGGATCTGTGGATGGGAAGGACATTGAACGTTGGCACAGTGCGGCACACCAGGAAGACGACCAGCGAGTGGCACCACCCTCACCTCAAACATCTCCCCGTCCTTCAGTGGCCGATTGGTCATCACCACGCCATTGTTGAACTCATCCAGAGGCCGCCTCCTCTCCGCCGTCTTGTTGCCGTTACTGAGCTTGATGAGCGTGCCGCACTTCTCATGGAAGAGCAGAGCGTCATTGGAGGTGGGCGGAGACTGGTCAGCGGAAGGGGGAGGAGAGCCCAGATTGACGCTCAGGAGACTCCCGTGATAGGCCGACAAGATGGCGTTACTGACCACCGCCGGGAGCTCTGTGCTGGGGAACCCTGGAGAACGCAGGAAGCAGAGAGAGAGTGTGAACTCCGACCACTAGGTGGACATCCCCCCCACCCCCGTCACAGAGAAACACCCCCCGACCATGACAGAGCAACCCCCCCCCCACCCGACCGTGACAAAGCAACCTCCCCCCACCCGACAGAGCAACCTCCCCCTCCCCACCCGACCGTGACAGAGCAACCCCCCCCCCACCCGTCCGTGACAGAGCAACCCCCCCCACCCGACCGTGACAAAGCAACCTCCCCCTCCCCACCCGACCGTGACAGAGAAACCCCCCCCCACCCGACCGTGACAGAGCAACCCCCCCCCCCCACCCGACCGTGACAAAGCAACCTCCCCCCACCCGACAGAGCAACCTCCCCCTCCCCACCCGACCGTGACAGAGCAACCCCCCCACCCGACCGTGACAGAGAAACCCCCCCCACCCGACCGTGACAGAGAAACCTCCCCCCCCCCCCACCCGACCATGACAGAGCAACCTCCCCCCCCACCCAACCGTGACAGAGAAACCTCCCCCCCCACCCAACCGTGACAGAGAAACCTCCCCCCCCCCCCCCAACCATGGCAGTGCAAACCCTCCCCTCCCCTCCCGACAGTGCGCTTTCCCACACCACTAGAAGAACCCCCCAGATTACAGCACCCCCCCCAGTGTGCCAAAACTGACAATTCTCGGTGTTCCCCACACCCCAAAACTGACCGTTCTCTGTGTCCAGACTACTGGGGAACTTATCAGGACGAGGATGTCCAGCAGAGACCAGGGAACCTAGACAAAGGGAGAGAATGAGAAACAGGGGGGGGGGAGAGGGCAGAGGAGAGAAGGGGTGAGACCAAGGTGAAACGGGGGGGGGGGGGGTGAGACATACAGAGAGAATGAAGAGGGTGGTGGAGAAATGGGTCATGTGATCAGACACATGAGGACGACGGGTCCAGTTACGTGATCAAAGACACACACACGGGTCCAGTCACATGATCACACACACGGACGGATGGTCCAGTCACATGATCAGACACAAATGGGACGGGTCCAGTCACATGATCAGACACACACACACGGATGGGTCCAGTCACGTGATCAGACAAACACACACGGACGGACGGGTCCAGTCACGTGATCAGACACACACGGGTCCAGTCACATGATCAGACACACACACACACACACACGGACGGGTCCAGTCACGTGATCAGACACACATGGATCCAGTCACGTGATCACACACACACACGGACGGGTCCAGACACACATGGACGGGTCCAGTCACGTGATCACACACACACACGGACGGGTCCAGTCACATGATCAGACACACACGGACGTGTCCAGTCACATGATCAGACACACACGGACGGGTCCAGTCACATGATCAGACACACACGGACGGGTCCAGTCACATGATCAGAGACACGCACACTGACGGGTCCAGTCACATGATCAGAGACACGCACACTGACGGGTCCAGTCACATGATCAGAGACACGCACACTGACGGGTCCAGTCACATGATCAGAGACACGCACACTGACGGGTCCAGTCACATGATCAGAGACGCGCACACTGACGGGTCCAGTCACATGATCAGATACACACACATGATCACACACACGAACGGGTCCAGTCACGAGATCAGACACACGCACTGACGGGTCCAGTCACGTGATCAGACACACGCACTGACGGGTCCAGTCACATGATCAGATACACACACATGCAGACGGGTCCAATCACGTGATCAGAGACACACGCACACTGACGGGTCCAGTCACATGATCAGACACACGGACGGGTCCAGTCACGTGATCACACACACACACGGACGGGTCCAGACACACATGGACGGGTCCAGTCACGTGATCAGACACACACACACACACGGGTCCAGTCACATGATCAGACACACACACACACACGGACGGGTCCAGTCACATGATCAGAGACACGCACACTGACGGGTCCAGTCACATGATCAGAGACACGCACACTGACGGGTCCAGTCACATGATCAGATACACACACATGATCACACACACGAACGGGTCCAGTCACGTGATCAGACACACGCACTGACGGGTCCAGTCACATGATCAGATACACACACATGCAGACGGGTCCAGTCACGTGATCACACACACGGACGGGTCCAATCACGTGATCAGAGACACACGCACACTGACGGGTCCAGTCACATGATCAGATACACACACATGATCAGACACACACACGGGTCCAGTCACGTGATCACACACATGGACGGGTCTAGTCACGTGATCAGACACATGGACGGGTCTAGTCACGTGATCAGACACACACACTGACGGGTCCAGTCACATGATCAGATACACACACATGCAGACGGGTCCAGTCACGTGATCACACACACGGACGGGTCCAATCACATGATCAGAGACACACGCACACCGACGGGTCCAGTCACATGATCAGAGACACACACACTGGTCCAGTCACATGATCAGATACACACACGTAATCACACACACGGACGGGTCCAGTCACGTGATCAGACACACGCACTGACGGGTCCAGTCACGTGATCAGATACACAGACAGGTCCAGTCACGTGATCACACACATGGACGGGTCCAGTCACGTGATCACACACACACACACACAGGTCTAGTCCCATGATCAGACACACACACACACACACACACACACACACACACTGACGGGTCCAGTCACATGATCAGACACACACACACACACACACACTGACGGGTCCAGTCACATGATCAGGGGCGTGGCTGATCCAGGACGGGACGAGTAGCTACATGCAGGGGATTACATAGAAGAGTTCTTCTTTAGGGCTCACCCAGAGGGGGCGTGTTCTTTCTGTGTTATGGAAGTCATGGGGGGAGGGGCCGGAGGGCTGGTTCCGGTACTTCCATGCAATGGGGTGCACCTCGTGTTCCGTCATGTAGATGATATTTTGGGGTGACCTACGAAGATATTTATCTAATAAAGGGGGGACTCCTCACCTGCACTGTTCTCCTCCCCTTCCTCCTCCTCCTCCTCTTCTTCCTCTTCGTCGTTCTCATGTGGGGGAGGCTGACAAGACAAGGCGGTGATCTGAGTACATTTCCCGTACAGGTCCACCACGGCCCACACTCCTGGGGGGATCCCGCTGGCAGCGACCCCGCAGTCTCTTCCGTTCACCCATAGGTGGAGCTCTCCGGACAGAGTGCGCTGAACTCCCACCCGATCCCCCTCACCCAACTGATCCAGATCCTGTCCGTACTCCTCCATGATGGAGCGCCCATCTTCCAGCACCGAGCAGCCCGACACAATCCACGAGCCGCCCTTCAGACCCGTGGCACTGCTGGGGAAGTCCAGGAGAGAGGGGTCTTGTGAGGTCAGCCC